>NC_140495.1:35136853-35609353 GCF_964271855.1 Acomys minous
AGGACAGCCAAGATTACACAGAGAAACCCTGTCTTGAAAAACCAAGAAGTAAATATATCTGGCGTTGGTGTGAACTGTTACTTTCTGGGTATTGACCAGCTCTGATTGAGCAAACTTCCTACAGGATTTTGTTGAAGATGTACTGTTTGTTTTTCAGATGAATTAATCCTTGATTATGGAATTCCTGGTTTGATTAAAATAGTTTTAAAAGTTAAAGTTAGTTTATGGCTGCAATAAATACCTTTATGGACCTCCAGATGCCTCACTAAGGATAGCCTTGTAGCAGATTTGTGGCTTCAGATAAGCCTCCACTCCGGATGGCACCACAAATCCTGTTATTTCACCATAAATATAGGCAAGTTTGTTTAAACTTTGCATGAACCTAAGTTGGAATGAAGCTATCTAGAGATGTCTGTATTTACTATGTTTCTTAGAATGAAAGACAGGTAAAATTATTGTCCTGAACTTATGATGAACTAAGAGATAGCTGGATAATGTATAGTTAGGTCTGTCCTAATTGATAAGTCAGATAGTCTTGTAACTTTTAGGCCTCGTCACTCTGAACTCACTGTGAACTTATGTAATGGCTACTTAGGTAAGAAATGTTTAGATTTAAAACATGTAACCTGTTGTATTTTAGAATTCATCTTTTTTTTGTGATTAATTGCTTTTTTCAACTATGAGGTAATACCCTTTTCTCAGCATCTACAATAAATGATGCTGAAATTGGAAAGCTTAACTTCAGTTGAAATTAAGATGCCTGACTTCATCCACCTTTTCTCTTGAACCTTTCCTCTTGAATATATGTGTTGAGATTGGGAAACCTGACTTCATCTGAAGCCAAGATGCCTAATTTCATGCACCTTTTCTCTTGAATGCATGTGTGTAAGTGGTTTATTTTCTATCTCTTTCTTATTTCTTATTTCCCTATAGATTCGCAAATAAGTTAGCAGACTCAGGACCATGGGCCTTCCACAGCTAATAAGCCTAAGTTTACACTAGCTTACTAGAGATCTCTGCAAGGAGGCCTATCTACAGATCAAAGAGCCTCCTTTTATGACCCCCATGCAGTTTCCGGCAAGAAGCCACTTTTACAACCTCAGCCATAGGAAATTTGTGGTCAGTTTAAGCTCTCCTTCTCGGGCCGGCCACAGTATAGCCAGTCCCTAGAGAAGAAACCCTGGCCTCCCTTTCCTCTTCCTTCTTTCAATCCTGATCAGTTGCCTGAGCCATCAGCTCTGGCCACCCAAGAGATGAAGCGAACTGGAAGGGCGTCAGCATCCAGCCCCAGAGACCCCACCCTGGACCTCTTCAGAGCCCCAGCTGGGCATTAACACTTCCTACAGTGAGATTTTCATCCTTGTAGAGTTCTGTTTGTCACACCCTTTGCTCTAGTAAATGTACCTTTATCTATATGCCACTGTTTTAGGCTTTTAAAGTGATTTTTGATGGCATGTCATTGTAAGGTTGACTTTTTCTTATGTTTTAAAGATGTTCATTGGTGTCTTTATTTATTTACATTTTCCAATGAATAATTTCATCTCATTCTCTGTAACTGATTTCTTTTCTTCTTCTCTGCTCACTTTTAAGATTTCTTCTTTATTACCAAGCCTGAACAATTTCACTCTGGTATGATCTGGTATACTTTTCTTCGCATTCCTTGTACTTAGGATTCATTGATCTTGCTATTGTAGGTTTATAGTTCTCACTAACTTAAATTTATTTCAAGCCAGTTTTCCTTCGAAGTCTTCCCTCCTTTGAAGCTGTCCCATAGCACACCATTACTCATATTTATATTGTTGAATATTTTTCTGTATGTTTCATTTTGAATATTATCTATTACTATTCTAAAATTCAGTACATTTTTTCATGTAATATTAACTATTCTTTTTCCTTTGTGTTGTAAATTTTATATTTCAGAGGCAGAGGCATGGTTCTAAGATTTATCCTTTGGTAAGATTTTTACCCTAAGTTCCAGAGAAGTGACTACAATAAAATATCCAACTTGAGTCTACCAAAAAGGGAGACAGTAATGGTGGGATCATATAATTACAAGGTCATTTGTAAGGAGAAAGGCCTCTCAGAATGAGAATAGCAGAAGAAATCATGGAAAAACCTACCATGTGAAGCCAAAGCTGGCCACAGAGAGTGAGCGAATGGGGACACACCACAAAAGACCTCCTGTCACCAATAGTGACAGGAAGAAAAATGGATCTTTAGACCCATAACTATAGGGATCTGGATTTTTATTAAATGTAGTGAACTCAGAATTTAATTTTCTGTTTAGAGCTAATGAACAAGAGGTTAGCACCTGTAGCAATCAGCCAGTGCTGTAATTTTAGAGGATTAAAGCTCTAGAGATCAACCATAGCCCAGTGCTTCAGACTTCTGTGCTACACAACTACACGTTAACACATTGAAACATCTCCATCTATTAAGTTTGCCATGATTTGTCACTCAGCAACAGAATGTCAATTCAAAACACAAGGTAGATTTTATCTTTAGAAGTTTACTTAGGGTCTTTAAAATATGTCATGTGTTCCTATCTAACCGTTTTAACATAAAGAGTACTATTCAAACACTGTTAAAACACCTATTTCAAAATCCATGTCTGCTAGCCTATCTGCTGTGTTAGTTTTGGGACAGTTTCATTTGCTAGATTGTTTTCAAAACCTCATTGTGCTTGTATCCTCCTATTTTTGTGCTTTGTCATTTTTGATTAATTACTAGACAATAAAGTTGATTCTGTTTGGTACTGGATTTAAAAAGTGTACACACACACACACACACACACACACACACACACACACACACACACACCATGCATGTACATGAATGCACGTACCTGCAAAGATTAGGAGAGGCCAATAGATGCCTTGGACACGGCCTTACCTGGCATTGTGAGCCTCCTGATATGGGTCCTATGGACCAAACTCAGGTCCTATGGAAGGGCAATATGTGCTCTTAATCACAGAACCATCCTTTCAGCTCTAGTGTTTCCTAAATCACTACTATTGATCTTTGTTCTGCGGGACAAAGACCAAATTTATAATAAGTTTCAGGTCCGGTCTCTAAGAGTTATTATGTGGAGCAAGAATATTTCCTACTCACTGCCAACTTCTTTGTATGCATTCCATCAGTTCCGTGTGAGTGGCCAGCTGTCCAGTTTCATCGGCAGGATGCGCAGTGTCCTTGGTCATCTGTGTTAGCTACTGTTGCCTTATTCTTCCATGTGCTTCTTCTCCTGGAAGCTTTCCCATGGATGAGCTGAGTCATCCTCAGTTGAATACTTGAAATGTTTAGCTTCCACTCCACAGAAATGCTGGGCCTGCAGGCCTGCGTGGAGCTGTGGGGATGGGTCTCTATTCTGCTGGGGTGGGGGGTAAAGTTATCAAGGAAAAAGCCTATGTTATGAGATACCAAATGAAACCAAGAAGGTGATGAGAGAGTAAAATGCTCAGAAATGCTTGGTGATCCAGGACAAAGATAAGAACCGCATATCCAAACACAGGATACTGTATAACGAACAGGGCTATCATCTGCTGAGTTGTTTATGGCCACATATACAGGAATATGACTCTGCACACATATGCACAAAAACTACCAAAATATGGTGTGAAAACTGTTTTAACAAGTAGTGGCATCAGCTGTTGTATAAGCTGGCTGCTGGCTTGCAGGCTTCTCAACAGATTTGGCATGGACAAGGTCTATGGAGGCTGTGTGGAGGTTACTGGAGATGAACACAGTGAGAAATCTATTGATAGTCTATCTGAGGCCTTTACTTGTTATTTGGATACAGGCATTGCCATAACAACAACTGAAAATCAAATTTTGGAGTCCTGAAGGGAGCTGTGGATGGAGGCTTGCCTAGCCCTCTTAGTGCCAGATGATTCCCAGGCTGTCACTCTGAAAGCAGTACAATGAAGAAGCACATCAGAGTGCATCACGGGTCAGAATATTTCAAATCCCATGAGTCACCAAAGGAAGAAGATGAAGATGCTCCCTAAGATACGATTCTTTCACTATGTGAAGAACAGCATAACTCAAGACATGAGGGAAGAGTATGGAACTGCTCACGCTCCTGTAAGAAAGAATCCAGTCTGTGTGTAGATGCTAAGAAGAAAAAGTAGAACTGTCCCTAAATGTTTCTTTCTCAGAACTACTGGGTTGCTGTGGTCCTCTGCATCTGTTTTCATCAGCTGCCAGATGAAACCTCTCAGAAGACAGTTTATGCTATGTTCCTGTCCACAAGCATAGCAGAGTACCATTAATAGTGACAACGATTCTCAACTGGGGAGAACATGTTTAGCCCTGCTGTGACTTGAGATGCCAGGGTGGGTTGGTATCCCTTGGGGGCCTTTCCTTCTCTGAGAGGAAGGAGGGGAGTTGGGAGAAGGGGTAGGATGGTGGGACTGGGAGGAGAGGAGGGAGGGGGCTGGGATCAGACTGTAAGTGATTAAATAAATAAATAAGAAAGGAAGGAAGGAAGGAATAAAGAAAGAGAAAGAAAGAAAGGAAAAAAAGAAGTACTGGGTTGCTTAAAAGAGGGCTGTTAAGAGCTAAAGAAAAATTTCTATATATTTTTTTCCCAATAAACATACTGACCAAGCCATAAAAACAAACAAACACACCTTGAGATATTTGACTTCTTTGTCTAGAAGGCTCTTGCATATTCTTTTGGGCAAACTCTTGCCTCCCAGTCTCCTTGAGCCCCTAGCTCCATCTCTCAGAGTCATGGAATCTGTACCATCCCTGTATGCTTCTGGGTTGTGCCACAGTCTGTAAGCTGGGGAAGTCACAGGACTTACCCCGTTTTCTACCTCTCAGGGATAAACAGGCTTGATTGTTCCTGACGATCAGCACTTTGCCAATCCATTGTTTCCCAATGCTCTAAAATCTTTGGTTGTTTTAGGTTAGATCATAAATCCATTTCCTGTTATTCAATCTTGGCTAAAGAGAGAAGCCTATTATTGATCTTTTGACATAAAATGGTATGCTGAGGTACACTCACTGTTCATACACAGAAAATATATCTTGTTATCCTACTGTGTTTGTGAGGCATAAATCAATGTGTGAGATGTACTGTATCATTTGCAGACAGATTCCAGTTTTGTGTGTTTTGATGACTAACAAGAAATATACAACTGTTTGAGTCAGATAAAGAGGGGAGGATTGGAAGAACACAGAGGATCGTCTTAGCCTGGAAGGAGAGGGTACGTCAAAAAGAAGATGATGAGAAAGGGGGAGGGCATATAGTATGGACTAGCAAGGTTGACGTGTGGAGGGAGAAAGGAGCTAAAGATGGAGAGGTGGACAGTCATCCTTAGAGGAGACCTTTCCGGTGGCAAACACTTCTTTTCTTGTACTAGGGGGATGTTCCTTCTCTAGGCTTGCTCTTTTGGTGTGCACCAAATCGTTCTCTTCCAAATACCTCTTCCCTACATGCATCTCGGGGCGCATGACCCTAAACAGAGGACATGAGAAATAAAGGCTGTCACTCATTCCTTTAAAAAGAATCTCTGGGGCTGGATGGGTAGCTTAGTTGGTAGAGTGGTAGTGTAGCCTGTAGGAAGCTCTGGATCCAGTAGGGAGCCCTGTGTAAAACGGCTGTGGTGGGGCATGCAGTAATCTCAGCATAGAGAGATCGGAGGCAGGAGGATCGGTGTGGTGGGGCATGCACGTAATCTCAGCACAGAGAGATCGGAGGCAGGAGGATCAGAAGATCAAGCTCATCTTCTGAGACATAGTTAATTATAGGACAACCGGAGCTGCGTGAAATCCTGTCTTGAAAACAAAATACAACAATAATAAAACTCCTTTCATATTTTCTAATTACAGCATTGAGGCAGCATAAGACACTTTAATAAAGTACTGCTTGTCTATGTCCCAAGGATAGTAGTCTAGTAAAAAGATGTAAAGGTGTGGTTGGGTAACTTCCTGGGCAGAGAGGTAAGGGAACAGCTACCATCATAGACTGGGGATAACCCACAGACTGAAGAAATGATTTCACCTAAGTAGAGCTTGGTGGCTGGCTCAGTTTCATTTCTGTTGCTATATGGTGGTCCATTATCATAGAAGGTAAGTGGTGAGTTGTATCCCACCCACGGTGGAGAGCAGAGAGAAAAACAAGTGTAAACATCCTGTCCGCCTTCTTTTTAATCTAGGTTTCTCCTTAGAGAGTTCAGGAGCCTTGTCTAACAGGAAACAGTGCTTTTTTGCAAAGGGGTGGGCTCCCCTGTACCAATAAGCAGTCAAAACAACCCCCCTCCCTCCACCCACAGGTGTGCTCAAAGGACAACCTGATCTAGAAACTTCCTAAATTGAGCTCTCTTCTCAGGCAACTCTAGGTTGCTGCAATTAACATATATAGCCAACTCCCATGGTGACCCACCATGTTTATTATATTAGGACTGCTTACCGGAGCGTGGGTGAAGGGTCACCTATAGGAAACATGGGTCACTCAGTGGCATCACACCCGAAAAGCCACCCTAGCTTGTGCGACAACTCAGGAAACTGTAACCCTGAACAACGTGTAGGCAGCTCAGTTTATCAGTCCTCCTTCCCTGGCATTCATCATTATCAGCGATTACATATAACTGTGGGGAGCGGCCTTGTGAGTCTTTCAGCTTTCTTAGCATGCTGAGCTTGGTAGGTTGCGTGAGCCTCTCTTCCCTCCAGGGAGGATGTTCCACTCAGATGTAATAGCTACAGGAGGAGAGGATATGGACGGGTGGGTGTAGCATGCTACCAGCCCCTCCCCTGGGAAAGGAGCGCTCCAGTGTATCATCTATGAGATAAGAGTTGAAGGATCAAAAAATGACTCAAGCCAAGTAACCGAAGAGAGAAGAAGGGAAGGGTGTTCCAGATAGATGCATCGAGTAGTCTCCCATCAAAATGAATGGCAGAACTCAGGATGACTGGGTCACAGGGTAGGAGGGGTAGAGGAAACATTCTAGGAAGCTGGAGGTCATCTTGACTGCCATATTCAGGGTGTCGTTTTGAGTGGAGTTGGATACTTAACACTCATACGTAAGGCACTGTGCTAAGTAGTTCTATGTCAACTTGACACAAGCTAAAGTCATCTGAGAGGAGGGAAACTCGATTAAGAAAATGCCCCCATAAAATCGGGCTGTAGGCTAGCCTGTAGGGCATTTTCTTAATTAGTGATTGATGGGGGAGGGCCAAGCCCATTGTGGGTGGTGCCCCTCCTAGGCCCATGGTCCTGGGTACTATAAGAAAACATACTGAGCAACCCATGGGGAGGAAGCCAGTAAGCCCCATTCCTCCATAGCTTCTGCATCAACTCCTGCCTACAAGTTCCTGTCTTGTTTGAGTTCCTGTCCTGACTCCCTTCAGGGATGAGCAGTGATATGCAAGTCTAAGTCCTTTTCTGCCCGAGTTGCTTTTGGTCATGGTGTTTTACTGCAGCAATAGAAACCCTAGCTAAGACACTGGCCACATAAGCCTCTAGATTTATAAACACGTCTATGGATGAGGGGCAGGTACAGCTTTCTCTCTAGACTATCTTTCCTGGGTAAATTCCAGCATCTTATATTCAGAGACATTGTACCCAACTCATGGCACAAAGGGAATTTTCAAAGATTCTGTGTGATGTTCTGATAGACTGCACAGATTCCAGAAAGTGTTTCTGCCAGAACAGGGTGTGTTGCCTTTGATGCTAACAACGAAGAGCACGTAGTAGGAGACAATAGGAAGGTGGGCTACATCTCAGCAGTTTTTTTTTTAGAAAAATACTTGCTTGTCCTCATGGGGCATCAGGAAGAATGGCCTTCCCAGTGGGACAGCAGGTTTCTTGAGTGCTATGTCCTCATTCGGTGCATGCATTAATCCAGGCACAGAGACAATAAGATAAAGTAGCAGCCAGTGTATAACAGTTGAGGACATAGCACAGTCACCTACATTTTGGCATTTAAAATGCAAACCAAATGATTTTTTAAATTGTCCAAATAGGTATAGTTCGGTGAATAGCCTAAATTACCTTCTTTGAGCAACTGAAGAGTCATAAATCATTTATTAAATAGTTTAAGTACCTCTTACTTACAGAAAGCTGATAATGTTTTAATTTGCATAACATCTCATAATAGTTCATTAAAACAATGCCGTGTAGAAAACAATATGCCATTGAAATTACTTATAAGCAAAGCCCTTCATCTCTCCTGGGCTTGTGTTTTATTCAAAACAATTTGATTGTGAAATAATTTTGTGTAGGAGAATTTGTACACGTATTTGTGTATTAATTTCCTAAAGATAATATGAAGGAAAGGAACAAGCAATATTACATTTACTATCCCTTGGTCATGCCGTAGTAATAACAAATGGGGTACTATTCATGTGGCAGCAATGTCTGTGTGGTCTCAAATCATCTCCCTGCAGACTTGAGCTTTGCAAACTTTAGCAGGTAATCTAAATCTCTGAGCATTAGTTCACCTTTATGTGATGTGGTTACCTTAATACTTTCATGATTCTGTTGGCAACTACTTTTACACACTTATTTGAGCATTGGACATGCAATAAGTGTGTAATATGCAGGGATTTACTAGGATTAGCTCTTGGTGGCTGAGTGCTCAGCTGCCCTCCAAGATAGCCAGCTGATACTTTGTGATGCCCTCATAAATGCCAAGAGCATCCATGAGAGAACAAATATGAAAACACATGGCATTTTGCTTGTCATTTGAGAAATCTCACTGGCTCTCTGAGCCATCTTCACTCTTGGTGGCCTTGCTTTCCCAGATGGGGCTCTGTATTTTCTTTTGTCACCACCCTGTGCTCAGCACTTGTACCACTCAAACTTGCAAGCACCCCTTCTGAGAACCCATCTTCTGACCTTTTCTTGTTCCTGATAATGGCATCAACTTTGCAAAAATTTAAAGCCTAATAATGTTTGATGAGTCTCTGCCCATCACAACAAGTGCCTTTCAGTTCCACGGTCCCTATCAAGGAGTGTGAACTGAGTAGAGGGGAGTCCATGAGGTCTTGCCTCATTCGGGGGTCCCTTTAATGCCATAGGAAGGTCTCCAGTGAGGAGAAGCCTTCTCAGATGTCTGGTTGCAAGAAGAAACTCTATGCCCACCTCACTTTCACCTAGAAGGGCCTGCTTGCTCTGTGTTGGGAACTTTCCATCTCTGAAGAAAGCGGGGAGGGCCCTGTGCTCCCAAAATCATACCCTCACTGGTGAATAATTGCAGAATTTTAAAGCAGAGTCCCAATTTTTCAAAAATACAAATTAAAAACTGATTTACTGCAAGGTTGTTTTTCAGTCCTGACAGCAACTGTACGTCATCGTCTGTCAAACTCCCTTTCCTAGTCAAGGTACATGTGTTGCTATGAATGAAAAGGGCAAAGTGAGTTCCTTTACTATTATTCTCTTTCAGAGTAAATATTTTTTTGTCCCCTGGAAGAATAACTAATTTGGCACTTATAAAGGCCAACTTTAAGGCATTTGGCATACGTTCAAAATATTTGTAAGAGCCAGGAGTTCAGTGAGAGTATTACCCTGTTTAGTCTACACTCACTTAATTTTCACAAATGGTTAGAGGGCAAGTGGTCTATCAATTCATCCTTTGAGCCTAGGGACCACAGAAGATGAGTGAATGCCCCAGGTTACATCCCAATCAGAAGCATCGGTGATGGATACACATCTGATTCTCTGTCTCCAAAGCCCCCTCTTGTAATAGCTTAACACGTACTTGATCACCCATTACCCACCTCCAACTCCTGGTAGCAAAATTCCCCTCCAATTCATGACTGTACATTGTAGTTGATTTGTTATCTCTCTACATGGATCCTTCACCCTTTTGCCACTGCAATGTCCTTTCTCTTCATGTGTACAGAAGCCCATGCCCATGAGGAAGGGTCTTACAAAGTGAGATGAGAGAGAGAGAGAGAGAGAGAGAGAGAGAGAGAGAGAGAGAGAGAGAGAGAGGCAGGCAGAGACAGACAGAGACAGAGAGAGAGAGACAGACAGACAGACAGAGAGAAATTCAATGAACAAGAACTTAACTCTAGGAGCTCAGGGTTACTCTCATTGGCCACACTCTAGAGAAGGATGTTACAGAATTATGTAAGAGAAAAGTGTTATGCGACTGGGTGGGTAAATCATCCACACCACTGCTCAGAGTCCTGAGATTGGGGCCATGGACCCTTTAAAACATCCTGCTGCATGGCTTCCTTTGTGAACTCTACCAGAAACAAAAAAAGAAAGAATGCTGTTTATTCTCAAACTTACCCAAGAAATTAAAGAGGAAGGGGCACTTTTAAGCTTATTTTCCAAGGTCCATGATGAGATCAAGATAGGAAAGATGTTTTCCTCAAGGCTATCAGATACAAATAGCCAAAGCACTAAGAATATAACATTTGTACAGTTCCTGATTGTGTCATGTTTCTTCTTGCTATAGGTAGTTTATTGTATACATGTGTAATAATATAAATGTATATGTAAAAAGAACAAATGTTAAAAAATTTAAACATTAAAAAAGACCCTTACAATGCCCTAAAAAAAAGAACATGATAAGAAAAGGAAATTATAAACCAATATCCCAGATGAACATAGATATAAACATCATCACACAATAAAGCTAAAAACCCAAAGCACTAACACATTAAAGGGTTTACTCACCAAAATCAAGTGGTTTCTATCTCTGTGAGACCAGGACAGTCCAACATACGCAAATAAGTCAGTGTGCTATGTCACATTAACTGAATGAGTTATAAAAAGGATAGAATCATCTCAGTGGATGCAGCAGAATTATACAATAACAATCAATATATATGTAAATGTATATATGTGCATATGTATGTGTATAGTGCAAAGAAATTCAGACTTAAAAAAGAGAACATCACTAGACATAGTGATGCTACCTGTAATTATTTGAAAGCCTAGAAAGAGCGAGAGAGAGAGAGAGAGAGAGAGAGAGAGAGAGAGAGAGAGAGGAATGGGAAAGGAGGAAAGGAGAGACAGGAAGAGGGAGACAGAGAGGGAGGGGGAGATAAAGAGGGAGAGGGACAGAGAAGAGAGGGGCAGAGGGAGAGGGAGAGGGAGAGGAAGAGGGAGCCCTTGGGCTCTTCTTAAATAGAGAACCCAAATCTTGGGAAACTATTATATTCATACATTAAAAATTTATTGGATTGCTACCACATTACTGATATTGCTGTACATATAGGAAATCACCTATTTGATCAAGACACCTGCAGCCTCTTTAATAGAGTGGGAGAGAACCAGAAAAGAAGACATGATGTAATCCAGTCAGTGTCTGCTCACAAGCCAACTCTGGTGCACAACAGCCCAGGACGTTAGTCTTAATCTCAACCCCTTACCAAACGATAGCTTGTTAGAATGTTAAATCCACACCTTGGCTGTTGCTGCTGAAAGATTTACTGTTCATCAGTTCTCACTGGAACCAAAGAACCAGTGGTCTGATTTATGATTTCTGTATACTTCTGTACCAATACTGTCTTGAGGTATAGCGATGGTGAACATCTCTGGCTGTGGTCCACACTGTAATGCTTTACTCTATGATTGTCAGCTCTTGAAGGTTCTCTTTGATTGGATGCAGGAAAGAGATGCCCAAGGAAGTTAAGAAAAAAACTTTCTGGAGCCTTTTCCTTATGGGTGGCAGCAGGTAAGAGACGATGCACGAGGCAGTTCTGTGTACAACTTTTGAGTAGACACTCCTAGAGTTAAACATCAAATTAAAGTTCCATCATCGTATGTGACAGAGTGTTCGTTTGTCTAGTGAGCCTTTACAGCTTCCTTGTTTGCCCGTCTCTAGCAGTAGGAGGTCTGAGGCAGGAGGATGTGTGAGCACGATGATTGTCAAAGACTGAGGGAGACAGGAGTGGACGCGCTTGCTATCACTGTCTCAACACCTCGCTGGTGTGAGAAGAGAGGGATTAAGTGGGAGTGAGGTACAGACCATGGGAGGAGGTGAGCTGTCAGCCTCTACCTGTTTCTATACTCCGGTGGAAAAAGCAGAGTTACACAGAGAGCTCATTTGGACCCATTTGAGCATCAGAGGTGAAATTCTCAAAAGAAAGATTATCAACCTGCCTATTTATGAAAAAGTTCCCGGAGCTGGAGCTGACTGCTTAAAATGTCCGCAGCTCGGAGGAAGCCATGCTGAACTGGACCACTGCTGCTGGAGAGACCACGTGGGGTTGGCTATAATTGTCAGCGTGCTCCATCAGTGGAGGAGGGACACTGTTCTTTCCTCTGGCCTTCTGCTCCACTGGCTTGTGGCCATTCTCCATCCTCAAGGTTAAGCTGTGAGCTAGAGTGTTGTCAGAAGCCTGATCGTGTACAATTATTTTCCCATTCATCCTGAATAATGTCACCCAATAACTCGAGCTGCTTTTTACCTCTCGAATAAACCTGACCTTCATATCCCTACCTACTTTCACATTACCCAGCCTCAGTTTCCTTTTGTATGAATTAAACGGAGCAACCAGATTCCCAGGTTTTCTTCCAGCATCTGTGATCGGACTTTCCGGGAAGTAGATCAAAGCAGACCATGAATGGGATGCCAGATTTTAAGTGGAAAATGAGCTTCTGAAAAGCCTGTAAGGAAGAGAGAGAGAGAGAGAGAGAGAGAGAGAGAGAGAGAGAGAGAGAGAGAGAGAGAGAGAGCGAGAGAGCGCGAGCTATTTCTAACATGCCCAAAATGATTTTTGATGAAAACATTTAGTGATTTGTTTTGGAAAATTCCTTTTCTAACTCTAATTTGATACATTTTGATAGCTTCACTTAAATACTGTGTGTGTGTGTGTGTGTGTGTGTGTGTGTGTGTGTGTGTGTGTGTGCGTGTGCGCAGGAAAAAAATCCAAGCTCCTAGGTTATAAGATTTAAATCACACACAAGGAATGAAAATTATATTAAGTATAATTGTGAAGACATTTTTATGAACTGGAAGCAAAGGAGCACGGTATGAAAGATATGGGATAAAGTAAAAAGATAGAACCTTCGACTTAAGGAGAAGGACACCTAATGACTCTGGAAAGATAAAGATGGATGCAATGGGGCATACCTCTTTCTGGAGAAGATCTAGTCTTCTCTGCTGTGGCAAGAAGGAAAACAGCCCCTGGAGCCTGTGATCTTGTTAACTTCCATGCCAAAGGGACTTTCTCAGACGTGAATAAAGTTGTCTAGATAAGGCCAGCCTAGTCATTGAGTCCTTAAAATTAGAGCCCCTTTCCAAGGCATGCCCGGTGAAAGAGACGGGATCATGGAGAAATGACTAGGTTGATGAGATTCTTCTGGTTTTGAAGATGGCAGAAGGAACCATTAGCCAAGGATTGCTGTACACTATTAGAAAATAGGAGAATACGAGAAAACATACCCTTCCCCCAGAGCTTCCAGAAAGGAATATAGCCCTGCAAAGAACTTGTTTCAGTGGATTAGACTTTTAACCCACAGATGTGTAAGGTAAGCTTATGTATTTAAGTGATTAAATCTTGGGACATTTGGAATAATAGCCATGGAAAACAACTCATTTAAGTTCATATACGTCTACATGAGCAAAAGGGTAGAGCATCAAATGTCCTTCCAAAAAGAATCCAGATTGCACCCTCAAAATTTCTTGTGTTCTGCTCTGATGAGAAGGTGCTTACGTTTTGGGGTACTGTAAACTTGTACCTTAAGAACGTTCTAGCTGTTTGGAGATGATGGTCAGCCATAAGGGAACAGGTAGCAGTGTGGTGCCTGCCTCCCTGAGAGGCTATCACCGCAGCTGAAGGGAGGAGAGATGGAAGCCTGGACCAGGATGCAAGAAGCAGAACTTTGGAAGCAACCAAGTTCACCAAGCCAGTCAGCAGTACTCACCTTTGGGCAATGTATGTGGAAGGTGAAACAAATATCTATGCTATGAATAATTCCAAGTGTTTTGATTTCTACTATTTAACTGAATGCTGATATCACCCGCTGAGCTAATGAATAATTAGGAGGGGAGATTAGCATGTGTGTGGGGATCTATTCATTGGGCATTGAATGTTCAAGGTCACTCCTCTTTGAGATGTTTTCCGCACGTGACCGTGGGAAGCAGCATGTGCTGTATTCTTGCTGCCTCAATCATCACTTATTATTTCTCTGAAAAATTATTTTTTTATTGTTGTTTAAATTTTTTTCATACACTATATTTTGATCACACTCATTTCCGTTATCCGACTTCTCCCACATTCTCACCACCTCCCTACCAACTCAACTTGTTGTTATAATCCCCTTCGCAGTGCTGGGACTTAGTCTAGTTTTTACTTGTGAAGGACTTGAGCCAGCTATCACGGCCTCTGAGAGCTCACATGTTGTGTCTCGGAGACATCCACCACCGCTGGCTCTTACAATCGTTCTGTATCCTCTTCTGAACAGAACCCTGGGTCTTGACAGGAGAAGCTTGATGAAGACATCCCAATGAGGACAGTGTGCTCCAAAGTCTCTTACTCTCTACACACTCTTAAGTTGCAGGTCTCTTTGTTAACTATCATGCACTGCAAGAAGAAACTTCTCTGATAGAGGTTAAGTGATGCACCAGTGACCATTCTAACTGGGGCAAATGGAACCCAGTGCAGGCTTGATTTAGATTTCCTTGATGGCTAAGACTGCTAAACATTTTTTCTTATATATTTTTGGTCATTTGTATTTACCTTTTGAGGAACATCTGTTTAGTTTATTTACCATATATATGTGTACATATATTTTCATATATATGATAAAAGATAACTAAATAAAGAAAATGGCATATAATGTAGTATTTTGAAATCAGATGATATGATTCCCTTAGCATTGTTCTTTCTGTTCAGGGTTGCTTTAACTACGTGGAGTCCTTTTGTTTGCATATGAATTTTGGGATATTTTCCGGTTTCTTTGAAGAACATACTTTTGATGGGGAGTGCGCTGAAACTGTAGATTCATTTTGATAATATAACTTTTTTTTTTTTACCAAAATTATGTCATCACATGAGCACAGATCTTCCATCATTGTCTACTGTCATCTTCTATTTCTTCAGTGTCTTAAAAGTTTCATTGTAGAGGTTTTTCACCTTCTTGGTTAGCCTTGTTCTTTCCCCCCTTTGATTGACAATGGATTCTTTTCTCATACAGTATATCATGATTAGAGTTTCCCCTCTGCACCTCCTGGTTCCTCCTTTCCTAATCCACTCCCTTTGTGTTTCTCATTCGAAAGGAACAAGCTTCTAAGAGATAACAAACATTCCAAACATTACCAAATAAAATATAATAAGATGAAACAAAAACCATCAGATCCAGGCTAAATAAAACAAACCAACAGTTCTGTGCCACCAAGCACCTAACATATCTTGCAGGTAGAACACATTGTAGGTCAAGGATTTTCTGGCTTGGTTGGTGCTTGTGTGTTTTGTTTTGGTTTGGTTTTGGTTTGTGGGGTTTTTTTTGTTTGTTTGTTTTTGTTTTGTTTTGTTTTTGGTAGCCTGTAGAGTGCCCTGCGGCACCAAAGACATGAGAACAGAGGGATGACAGCTTCATGCAAGCACCAACTTGACTTCTACATGTTCAGTGAGTTGTGAGAGTGTTGTCCTCAGCACTCTCAGTGCTGCAGTCAGTCTGCAGAGAGCAACTCATTCTCTCAGCAACAATCTGTTTGTTTGTTTTTTTGTTTTTGTTTTTTTTTTAAACAGATTTCCATGGAGCTCCCTTGGCCAACAACTCAACTGAATGTAACCCAGTCCCAGTACTGGAAGCCTCATTTGGTGCCAAGAGATGACCAGTTGGGACTACCTCATTATTAGGAGACTTCATTAGGATCAAACTCCATATCTGATAAAAGACTAATATCCAAAATGTGTAAATTACTCAAGAAATTAGATATCAGAAAACCTCAAATAATATAATTTAAGTATGGGGTAGAGATCTAAACAAATATTTCTCAGTAAGTGAAACTCATATGGCTAAAATACACTTAAAGAAGTGTTCAACATGCTTAGCCAAAAGGGAAATGCAAATCAAAACTACTTTGAGATTCTTCCTTATACCTGCCAGAATAACTAAGATCAATGACACAAAGTGACAGCTCATGCTGGTGAGGGTGTAGAATAAAGGGGACACTCATCCATTGCTGGTGGGAGTGCAAACTTATACAGTCACCATGGAAAGAAATGTGGCAGTTCCTCAGAAAGTTGGAAATAAATGCACCTCAAGATCCAGCTGTACCACTTTTTGTCACATACTCAAAGTATGCTTCATCCTACAGGGACACTTGCTCAACCATGCTCATAGCGGCTTTATTCATAATAGCCAGAAACTGGAAACAACCTAGATGTTCCTTAATAAAAGAATGGGTAAAGAAAATGTGGTAGGTTTACATTATGGAGTATTCCAAAGTGTTAAAAAAAAAACAAAAAACAAAAAACGACATCATGAAATTTGAGACAAATGCATGGAGCTAGAAAAACTCATCCTGAGTGAGTTATCCCTGACTCCAAAAGCTAAATATGGTACATAGTCACTTATATGTCGTAGTCACCAAATGAATGATAACCAAACTACAGTTCATAGGTTTGACCCAGAGAAGTTAGATATAGAAGAAAGGACTATGAGGGACGCGCAGATCTCCTTGGGAGGAGAAAATAGAATAGATTTATTTTTTTTGATGGACTGGGAAGCAGGTAGGGAAGGATAGAAGAGGGTCAGACGGGAAGGGGAAAAGGTGATAGGCAGAGAGAGGGGATGCAGGGAGGGGATGCAGGAAGGGAAAAGGAGGTAGGCAGAGAGAGGGGATGCAGGGAGGGGCAAGTAGAGCTGAGGGGCATCTGAGGGATGGTACGGAAATCCAGCGCAGTGGAAACTTCCTTAAATACATGAAGATTCGGTTTATTCTTAAGAATTGAAGTGTTTGATGCTATTGTAAGGGGGGATTTTTATACTGATTTTTCTTCTCAGCACGTTTGTTACTGGTACACAGAAAGACTGTTGTTTTTGGTTTGTTTTTTTTTTTTTTTCATGTTGCTTTTGTATCCTGCTGCTTTGCTGATGGTGTTTACCAGGGTTTTCTAGTGGAGTAGAAAGCATAGATTCATCTCAATGGGTCCTGGTATTATACAGTGGGCCCTTCTGTTTTCTGCAGCTGTGTCTTTAGATTACGTTGGGGACTTCCCCAAATCTCTTAATATTTTAGTGATCTCACTAAGTGATTTTTCTTTAGTCATTTATGCAAGAAATGGTTTATGCAAATAATGCTGTTAGAGGGTTTTACTAGGGTTTTCTTATCCAAGGAAATTGTATAGTTATCTGAAAGTATTGCCATGCTAGAGTCTTCTGACCGAGGTGGGCTACTCCAGGATTATCTTCCCCAGGCTCCTTTTATTAGTGAGGCATCACTGATAAGCACTTGATCATGTTGCCAAGTCCTCATATTTGCATCCCAATTGGATTCTTTCTCTCACTAGATTTAATATTAAATAAAACGTTTCATTGCTTGAACCATAAGAGGGAGGGATGATGGTGAATTGGTGATTCTTCTTCATTAAAGGTGTCTCATCAGATTTGTATCTGAATTTTCAGGTCTTAAGTTCAAGCTTGATATTAAACTATGGCTCCCAGAAGATACTCTACTCACCAGGACAAAGGCACAGACCTGAGAGTTAGGAATTCCAATTACAGTTTTGTAGCTACCATTTGTGGAGACTTGAGCATGCTATTTCCTTTCTGCAAGCTTCAATTTCTTCATCCAGAGGGAAGAAGCGATGACTGCTTCTCTGTGTGGTATAAAGCCAGTGGTCTCTGAGGCTAGTACACTCACTGCCTGGCTCCTTGTCATCCTGTTTGCATACCCACGTCATTTCCTATAATTATTTCACACTCGCTGCATTTAAATTTCAGGATAGAGTTTCTTAGCTAGACACTTGACATTACATTTCAATAGTTGTTGCTTAGTTTTTTCTTTTCGTTGCCAAGTAATAACATGTCAATTAATAATTAACATTTAAATTTCTCTGTTAGCAAAGGTCCCAGATTAGTGAAAAATGTTTCCTCACTATGATTGTGGACTGGCTGGGCTACTTTATCAAACCGAAAAAAAAAATGTTTCATAGGAAATAATTCAATCTTCAAGATGGAAGATGTGGGCTGAAGTTTGATTCATGTCCGAACAGTGGGTAGAATGCAGAACTCGTGATCAGAGAAAGCTATTTATCATTGCATTTTCTGAGGACGCTATTTCCTTACTAGAAGGAAAATTTTATATCTGAAACAGATGGAATGCTACTTCCCTTTAGTATATAATATTGGATCAGTGGAAAATTTAACTCTAAAGTCAAAATGAATATTCATGATAATATTATACTACTCTTCTCAGAAGCCTGTTGTGTTTTTCAAGAAAAAATTTATTCATGGCTAACATTTAATGGCTTTAATTTCTAAATACACTTACAAGTCATAGGTAATATCCATCAACTGGTCATATAGAGAGAGCCCCTTAGTTGAGTTTATGACTGTGAAACTCATATATTTCCTTATAAAGTAGCTCTTTCTAAACTTTCACTAAATGACTTTCTTCAATCTATAAAAGTTTATGTTTATCTCCCTTTCCCAACATTATCTCTTAGGAAGTATTCTTTTGATAATATATTTCTTTTAGATCTGAAACCATGTCTTTGCTTTAAAAAAATTGCTTTGGTTAAACCATCCTTCTGCTTTAGATTTCTATTTCAAATATAGACAACCCCCCTTTCTGTCACTTCAAAGCACCATCAACACACTCTGAACTGAAAGGATACATGGGGCTTATATGAACAGAAAAATAATAAGACCCCTTTAGCACCGGCCCACAGAGCAGCTTAAACGCACTGGACACATTCACAAATTAGGTAAGCATGGCCAAACAGGATCCTGTTGTGTGTCTTTTTCTTGAGAGTCCAGGTGATCTCAGTAAGTGAGCCTGTGCTATGACTAACCACTCACCAGGCACACAAAGAAATACGAGAGTGGGTTGACCGAGGTCCCGGGAAATCCTTGCTGTACAGTGCAGTATTCACAGTCAGACCTTCCTTGTGTCTTTCCCACAGAGTGGCGCAGTGGGTCTCAGTCCTTTTTCAGTTGCCTCAGACTAGAAGTGATGACTGCAGAGACATTCTGATGCTCACATTCCACCTGAGACTAATCAGAACTTACATTCAAGTTGCTGTTGTTGTTACTTTGGGATAAAAGTCTCACTAGATATCTCAGGCTGGACTATGTAGTCCAGGGTAGCCTTGAGTGTGTGGCCATCTTTTTGCCTCAGCCTGCTAAGGGTTAGGGTTACACGTGTGCACTGCTAGGTCTTACATTTGACTTTTCCTATGTACTTCTGGTTGACTATTAGAAGCCAAGTTCACTGATGTAAGAGGAAAATTTGATATCCATTCATTAATTCTTAAAATTAACCTCAAATATGACTTGCAAGACATCCTGTGGGTCCTTTTATATGCTGCCTAGTGAATTGCCGTAGGAATTCATTTTGTGTGTGTACAAATGACTCTAAACATGTATTAATTAAAATTCCTTAAATATTAATGATCTCATATTGAAAACTGCTATTAGTGCTCAAGTAATAGGAGTAAAGTTCATAGCTTTTATTTTAAAAAAATGTTCTTTTTGCTATCATGTATACTTGCTGAATTCACATTCAGATTCATTCCTCAGCCTGCTTACTCATGCAGTGAAAAACACTCGGTTAAAGAAAACCAAAGATCTTGAGTTCTTTATATTTTTGGATATTAGCCCTTTCTCAGATGTAGGCTTAGTGAAGAAATTTTCCCAGTCTGTAAGTTGTCACTTTGTTCTGTTGACAGTGTCCTTTGCCTTACAGAAGCTTATCAGTTTCATGAGGTCCCATTTACTAATTGTTGACCTTCGAGCTTGAGCTGTTGGTGTTCTGTTCAGGAAGTTGTCTCCTGTGCCAATGAGTTCAAGGCTCTTCCTCACTTTAATGTGTCTGGTTTTACATTGAGGCCTTTAATGCACTTGGACTTTAGTTTTGTGCAGGGTGATAAATATTGATCTATTTGCATTCTTCCACAAGTAGACATCCAGTTAGACTGGCACCATTTGTTGAAGATGTTATCTTTTTTTCCATTGCACAGTTTTGGCTTCTTTGTCAAAAACCAAGTGTCCATAGGTGTGTGGATTTATTTCTGGGTCTTCAATTCAATTCCTTTTATCAACTGGTCTATTTCTATTGCCAGTACCCTGCCATTTTAAATAATCCATTAGAAAATGGGGTACAGAGCTAAACAGAGAATTCTCAACAGAGGATTATTGAGTGTCTAAGAAACACTCAAAGAAATGCTCAATGTCCTTATTCATCAAGGAAATGCAAATCAAAACGACCCTGAGATTCCATCTTACACCTATCAGAATGGCTAAGATTAAACAAAAACTAAAGTGCCAGAACATGCTGGCAAGGATGTGGAGAAAGGGGAACACTTCTCCATTGCTGGCGGGGGTGCAGACTTAAACAGCCACTTTAGAAATCAATCTGATGGTGCTTTCTCAGAAAATTGGGAATTGGGAATAGTGTTACCTCAAGACCCAGCTATACTATTCCTGGGCATATACCCAAAAGATGCTCCACCATACAAGGACGTTTGCTCAACTATGTTCATAGCAGCCTTATTCATAGTAGCCAGAATATGGAAACAACCTAGATGTCCTTCACCTGAAGAATAGGTAAAGAATTGTGGCACATTTACACAACGGAATACTATTCAGCTATTAAAAACAAGGAAACCCTGAAATTTGCAGGCAAATGGATGGAACAAGAAACAATCATCCTGAGTGAGATAACTCAGACCCAGAAAGATATGCATGGTATGCACTCACTTATAAGTACATATGAGCCCAAAATAGCCTCTGAGAGACTCCACCAAGCAGGGAATTGGGATAGATACTGGAACTCGAAGCTGGAAGAGTTGAGTGCTGAGAGCTGTAGGGAAGAGTGTGTGTGGGATAGGTAGAAGGTCCAGGAGAGAGCAGGAGCTCCACTGGGAGAACATAAAGGCCTGCAGATCTGGACACAAGGGGAGGGGGCTACACAAACTGATGCATCAACCAAGCACAATGCATGCAGAGAACGAAGTCCCCGGGTCAGATATAGCCGATAGGCAACTGATTATTAACATGGCGGCGGAGGTGTGTGGGGGCTTCCGATGAACCTCTGACATGCACTCTGGTGCCCACGATTTGGTCACTGCCCCCTTGGCAAGAGGGCCGTTCAGCCACACAGAGGAAGGGGATGTATGCTATCCTGATGAGACCTAATAGGCTGTGGCCAGACAGTGGGGTAGGATGGCACCCCCCCATCAGAGGTCTAGGGGAGGAGTATATGGCAGAAGAGTAGGGGGTGTGTGGGAACAGGAAGATAAGATCGAGGGGATAACATCCTGGATGTAATGTGAATAAATTACAATAAATAAAATACACATGAACAAAACAAAAGAAAAAGAAAACCAAAGCTGCGGTTCAGTTAAGGCCGGTGGGCATCCTGGCAGTTTGTTCACGTTGCTCTGAAAGCTGCTGCATTTGTCACGGGAGGTTCCAGCCAAAGTAGCTAATTAGGCCTATTAGGACCATCACAACGCACTGTCTGTTCCGCTTACATCTCAGGCGCTTGCATCTCCATTAGCTTGACAGTCATGGCCTTGGCTGATGCTCCCAGCTCCTGTTGCTGGTCAGGGCTTACTTACCTCCTGCACCGTTCTGCCATTTCCATCTCAGCTTCCCTCCCCCCATCCCCTCCCCCCCCCACCCCCCCCCGCCCCCGCATGCTCATCTTACTCCTTGGTCTCTTCCTCCTGTGTTACCAGTCCTCAGACCTGCAAAGCTTCTCGCTCTACACCTACTGCTGACATCTGTGCCCATTTTAACAAGTCATTTGTTTCGATTCTCTTTACTTTCTAGTCCCAGTTCAGTATCTGTTCCCTCCTTTGGCCTCTTTTGATTTCTGTTAGCCTCCATCTATTCAGGGGCAAAGTTGGGAGTTTTACCCAAGTATGTTAAAAAAAAAGAAGCAGTTTTCATTTCCTAGAAGTGATTTTAATCAAGCTTCTGTTTTGATTATTGCTATGAATGCTTTTGATATCTGTGTTTGCTTGTATGTTGGTTGAAGAACCCATTCGTAGATAAGCCAAGGACTGACTAATGTATAAAAACTACATTTACCTCTAACATGGAAAGCGGAGAGCAATCAGCAACACTCAAGCTACAACTTGGAATCACAAATAATATAATTACGCTTGGGAGCATTTGATTTTCATGTCTTGTAAGGCACAGCAACTGAAATAAATCTGAAGCTGACATCTCAGGTTGAGGAGAAGTTATGTATGAAACTTAAATCTTTGGAAAGGTGAGATTTTTTTTTTTTAGAAAGGTAAAATCAAGAAACACCTTTTAGACTAAATGATATTTGCTGCTCCTGTGAGCAACACATTCACTATTGCTCTGCTGTAGGATTATATCAAAATTTCAAAGTGGTGGAAAAATTCAAAGAGCTATTTAGTTTAAAGCTGTTTCAGATATTTTACTGAGAATTTTGTGCGCAGTCTGATTCTCAGAGATGAAAAGACATATCAATGCAGCTAAAGTAGTCTCCTGAGATATCCAAATAAGTATATAATATTTGTAATATATTTATATGACTATTATTATTCTATATATTAGGCATAATTAAAATTACACTCTCAGGTATCTTTTGGAACAAGAGTATTGGCAAGCTTAGAGTTCGGAATGGTGTGATGACATGTGCTAGGCATGACATATGCCTTTATAATGTATACATGCTTGTTTGTAATTATCAAACAAATCTTCTACCCTATTACCCCATAAATGCCCACTAGTGCCACAGATTAAAGAAACGCAGGAGTAGTCTAAGGAATGCCATTGTTCAACATGGATATTGACATCAGTGTTAAAAAGTTTAAAAACTCAAACTTTAAAAGAAAAAAAACCTGTATGTGTATGCGTGTTTCACCTACATAAGTGTCTCTACCATGTGTGTGCCTGGTGCCCTTAAAACCACTGGATTTTGGCGATCATAATTATTTATCTCATTTCTATGCCTCCTTCTCTCACTCCAACTCCTCCGTGTCCCCACTCCTGTCCTCATGATCTTTTCTCTTTAATTATAATTGTTACATTTTTATGCATATTTACACACAACCTACTGAGTCCACATAGTGCTGCTCTTATGTACATGTATTTAGGATTGACCACATGAGTTTAGATAACTTATCGAAGATATCACGCCTGAAGCAAACTGATTCTCCCTGTCTCGGCAGCCTTTGATTACCTGTGGTTCTTCACCTAAGGGTGGGGCCTCGTGAGACGTGAGTGTAGCAGTTGTGTTGTAATTGACTCAATGAGGATTGAGCATCCTACTATCAATTATTTTATGCATTCTGACCAGTTGTGGCTTTCTGTAATCATCTTCATCCACTGAAAAAAGAAGTTTTTGTGATAAGGACAAGAGATATACCTATCTCTGGGTTTAAGATTTAAAAAAAATTTAAACTGGGTGGTGGTGCCATAAGTCTTTAATCTTGACACTTGGGAAGTAGAGGCAGGTGGATCTCCAAGTTCAAGGCCAGCCTGTTCTAAAGAGTGAGCTCCAGGACAGCTAGACCAACACAGAGAAACTGTGCCTCAAAAACAAATGAAACAAAACAACAACAAATATACTAAGCAGTTCTTTTTGTTTTTGTTTTAAAAATTTTTTTTATTAATTTATTCTTGTTACATCTCAATGGTTATCCCATCCCTTGTATCCTCCCATTCTTCCCTCCCTCCCTCCCATTTCCCCCTTATTCCCCTCCCCTATGACTGTTCCTGAGGGGGATTACCTCCCCCTGTATATGCTCATAGGGTATCAAGTCTCTTCTCCATAACCTGCTGTCCTTCCTCTGAGTGCCACCAGGTCTCCCCCTCCAGGGGACATGGTCAAAGGTGAGGCACCAGAGTACGTGAGAAAGTAATATCCCACTCTCCACTCAACTGTGGAGAATGTTCTGTCCATTGGCTAGATCTGGGTAGGGGTTTAAGGTTTACCACCTGTATTGTCCTTGGCTGGTGCCTTAGTTTGTGCGGGACCCCTGTGCCCAAATTTGCCTATCATAATGTTCTACTTGTAGGTTTCTAGGACCCTCTGGATCCTTCTACTTTGCCTTTCTCCCATGCTTCTCTCATCTAGAGTCCCAATAGGATGTCCTCCCCTCTGTCCCAGTTTCCTGGTAAGTGAAGGCTTTCATGGGACATGCCCCTTGGGCTAGTATGCAGATATAAGTGAGTATATACCATTTGAGTCTTTCTGCTTCTGGGTTAACTCACTCATTATGATCATTTCTAGCTCAATCCATTTGTCCACAAATTTCAGGAATTCCTTGTTTTTAATAGCTGAATAGTATTCCATAGTGTAAATGTACCACAGTTTCTTTATCCATTCTTCTACTGAGGGACACTTAGGCTGTTTCCATGTTCTGGCTGTTATGAATAAGGCTGCTATGAACATGGTTGAGCAAATTTTCTTGTTGTGTGCTGGAGCATCTTCTGGGTATATTCCTAGGAGTGGAATAGCTGGGTCTTGAGGAAACCCTAACAAGAAAATGAGTTAAAAATATGGAAGCTTATAGGAACTTTGGAGAGAGAGAGAGAGAGAGAGAGAGAGAGAGAGAGAGAGAGAGAGAGAGAGAGAGAAGAGAAGAGAAGAGAAGAGAAGAGAAGAGAAGAGAAGAGAAGAGGAGAGGAGAGGAGAGGAGAGGAGAGGAGAGGAGAGTCATGTAGGGACAAGGCAGTCTGCATTCTCCAATGGATTCATGGTGGGAAGAAACAGAGAAAACCGTCTGTGTCTACTTCTTAGCCATTCCAGAAGGGATGGTTTGACTTTTTCCTTTGTTGTGATATCAAAATAGGCTTTAAAAATTTTATTGCATTGGTGAAGATCAAACTTTGAATAAGAAGTGATAATCCACATTTTATTCAGACATCTCTGATTTTTTGAATTCTTAGTGGCGTTTTTATCTTTTCTAGCAAAAAAATTTAAATGACTATAGTTTATGTTGTTAAGTTGTTATTACAACATATAAAAGAAACATAGGGAAATATCACTTTCTAAAGGCCTCTTGGTGAATGGTAGGCAAAATATTTAATGACACCTTTCACTTTATGACATCTTTGAAGTATCCAGGGCTTTCCATATTGATACAGAATGGGATTCCTCAGACTGCATGCCTTCGTAAAAGAGTCTGAACATCCCCCAGGCAGTGGTTTGAAATGAAGATTCTTAGCTCCTGTCCTGCAGTGGATGTAAAAACCTTTTTGTTTTGGTCCCAAGTGTAGGATGTGAAAAAGACTCGTGAGAGGGTGTGTGATGTTTGTCCTCTGGAAACTGACTTGTGAGAGGCTGTGCAATGTTTGTCCACTAGGAAGGGAACTGCCTCTTGCAGAAGGATGGTCTTTGCAGTTGATACCATCCAGGTACATGCTCTGAAAGGAGATATAGAGCCCAGAAAACAGAGGCTTGCATTGCTTTGAATTTCTTGGCTGTTCATTTCTCTACTTTAAGATGCTCCTAGAAAGAAATGCTCCAGAGAATGCTTCAAGATTCCTGCTGTTATGGTTGTGGTTGCTTTTTAAACGGGTCTTCTGGAATACCGATGATAGGAGTGGAATCATCCCATGGAATTGAGTCTAAAAAGGTCTTCTTCTGTCATCCCTATTTATCTCCTCTCTAGGGTAGGTAGGTTGGGAGGGAAACAGAAGCATTAAAGAACCTCAAATAAGGTAGGCTTAAAAACAAACAAAGCCTACACTGTCCCAGGACCACTGAGACAGAAACTCTTAAGTGGAGCCTGGCAGTACGTATTCTAACCAGTCTTCTACTTGATTCTGTTATACAATCGAGTTTAAGAAATGCACAGGTGTGTCTGTTACTCATTAGTTTATTTAAAAAGATTTTGAGGGTCTGGGAGATGGTTCAGTCCGTAATAATGCTTGCTGTACAAGCTAGGTATGGGTGGACAGCATCCACATATAGGGCAGACCTGGCCTTGTGTTTCTGTAAACCTAGAATGGGAAGAAGCAAAGGCAAGGATTTCCCTGGGGCTTGCTGCACAGATAATTTGGTCTAGCCATAAGCTCCAGTCATGGGGAGAACTTGTGTCTTAAAAAATAAGGTAGTGAGTGATCAAGGAAGACCCTTTACATCAACTTCTGGCCTTGATGCATACTCACACACTGCTCACATAGGCATGTTCACATGCGTATGCACACATAAAATACTTTTTGTACCAAATGTATATCACACATTGTTCTAAGTGAATGAATGAGAAGCTAAGAAAGTGATGGGGTTAGAGGCCAAAGTTGCATATGTGAAGCGGAGATGAAAACATTTTCCAGTAGAGGCGTTGTTACAAACAAGCATGTCTACTAACTAGAATTAAAGAACAGGAGGGAGACAGACAGAAAGGCTCAAGGCAATGTATTTAGAAATTGGACATCACATAAATCATAATATATTTTATATTGTGTGTGTTTAAAATCCTCCCAATTTCACAGCACGAAGCATGGGGCTCAGGTAGAAGATGTGGGATGTTTCAAGTGGACCTCAGATTTCAGCCAAATTAGATCTTTTTTTTTTTGTTTGTTTGCTAACTCACATCTCCCTTTGTCCTAATTGATAACTGACTTCTTTTTGCCACCTGGAATCCCTTTGTTTTATTTCTACATGTCAAAAGCCCATACATCTCTTACTGTTGTATAAAAAGCATGCTCTAACCCAACCCTTGTGCCTCCCACGGTAGGACAATGCCTCCTCTCTTCAGTGTCTCCACATCCGATGTGTATATGTTGGGCCCCATACACACACTGACTAATGTGTAGAAGTAGTTATTGTTATCCCACTAGCTCCATCTTTTCTGTTCAAGTTCACTCAGTCATTGGTTAAATGTGGCCTTAACTTTGGTTAATTAAGATTCACACTTCCTACATGTATTGGTGGCTCTCACAAGTGCTGTCTAGCTCCATGCAGGCATATTGATGAAAAACAATTTGTGGTCATAGCCTAGAGCAAGTAGATACCCCTGGATGGGCCACTGTGGAGTCTCCCAGTCTTTTTCTGGAGGCATTCCTGAGTGGTATAAGTCTCTACTTATTGTATTTATATGCCCCTGCCTTTTTGTTTTGTTAAATGAGCCATACATTATGTTTTACATAAATATTCATTAAGTAAATATATGGCAAACCAAAAGTAAAATAATAGACATCAAGAGATAGATACATAGGAAAATATCACCAAATGGGAGAGATGCTGAGAACATCCAGCCAAATAACTGGGGGAGCTCCTTTAAGAGAGACAGCTGGACCTGGAACTTTATTTCCAATAGAGAGAGACCTTGGCAGAGAAGAACATCATGCCACACCCTGCCCCCCCCCTGAGTGGGAGGCAAGGCTTCCAATTGAGAACAAATACCAATAGATTAGAGATACCACCATCAAATCAGGGGCTCAGAGACCTGTAGCCCTGACTAGAGAGCCTGAGACAGTCAGCTAAAGTTCCCCACTGAGCTTTCTCTATGGCTGAGCATCTCAGGGCTGAATCCCCATCTTCTCTTCCCCACTGGAGCCTCTTTTATATCACGGGGTGAACAATAGTAACCTCCATTGGAAATGGTTCTCTCTCTATTCTCAAGAGCAGAGGGGGTCTTACTCTTGGGCTGTTTTGCTGTTCTCATCTCTATATTGAAGAGTTAGGGGGCAACCCGTCCCCACACAAGGGACTGTAGTGGACACTTGATATAACATGCTTGGGCCTGAAGCAGTAGGGCCAGTTCTTTCCCTACACCTGGTTTCTTGGTGAGCTCAAACAGCACACAGTAATCTTTAAATATAATTTGCATTATACTCTTCCGCCATCTTCTCCTTCAGTGCTTTGCTCACCGCTTTGTCTGGCTGTCACCTTACAGCTGTGCCAGGGTTCTCCCTTCCTCAAGACACAGATTTTTAAAACAAAAAGAAAATGCTAGATGAGAAAGCTTTGCATGCTGGGGTCCCTTTGTGCACAGGAGCTCACAGATTAATTTCAGTTTGTGCCGCAGTGGAGAGTGACAGACTGTATGGGGGACATTATCAGCTTAAAGTAGCTCCACTCCGCTGTAGTGCAGGCTGCCCTGGGTCACTAAGGGGACAGGCTTATCTAAAAGTCCCTGAAACAAAGTGACCCTCAAGCCTCTCCCATGTTGTTTTCCTAGCCTTTCCTGGTTTTTGTATCTTTCCACTTCAAAAATGTTCTCTATGTCAGAGCTGCTCAGGACAGAAAGGTTTTGAGTGCCTTGTGGTCCTTCCCTACTCTGGGCAATCCCCCTGTCCCAGCTCATCTGTTTTCTACTCTTCCTCATTCTATATCTCTGTATTTCAGGTTTACCCAGCCCTCTGTGCTTGGCTGGTTGGTAGCTCAAAGCCCATCTTTGAGATTGGGGGAAAAAATACTTCTGTTTTGAGTCTAGAGCTCTTGCAACTGGAAGCTTGTGTGAGGGCACCCTGTGACATTTGCACATTGACCAAGTCACTTAACGCCTCTATGAATCTTCTGCATTAAAAGCAAACTAAAAATGCCTACAGAGTGCCTGTTGCAGAGATACCCTTTCTGTGCAAACATCCAGAACCTCAGCCCAGTGTATGGAGACTTACAGGACAGAGCTCTGAGAATAAAAAATGGTGACATCAACATGAAAAACAAATAAAAATTATTGTCATTATGACACCTCTCTCTTGCTTCATAATGTTTTGTCCCTTAGGTCACATGTGTATCTTATTTTCACATACTTCCTGTTTCCCCTATCACTCAGATTGTTAATTTAATATAAAAATGGGACCAAAATCCCATTCATCTCTCTCTATCATCTCTTCAGGTTCACAACATGAACCTACAGATGTGTTCATTGTTGTACAGTGTTGAGTCAACTCTTCATGTTTTATTTTGGGTTTCTCCATAAAGTGGATACTTGTTAACCAGGAAAAAGAAGCAAAATTCCTTTGTAATTTTCTTCCTTTTGAGTTATTTAAATCTCGAGTAGAAAATAAAATTACCTCTGGAATTTACCTCATGTTCCCCAAAGCTTCAGCTAGCTTTATTTATTATAGCGGCACTAAAAATCGCCACCTGGAAACAGCTACTTCACAAAGGACACAGACACTCATTAGCTTCTGGTAATTAAAAAAACATGCCAATATGATTCTTGCTGATATTACCTTCCCCTGTGTGCTCTGTCTCCCTGTTTGCTCTCTTAAATATGCATAAATTACACATGTAGAGACCCACGGGAGCTGCCTAAACACACTGGTATCTGAAGAATAGTTCAGGAAGTAATAGGGATGAATGCCTTGTGAGTCACATTTTCTGGAGTCTGATCTCTGAAATCTAGTAGAGTAATAATGCAACACAACATCCTAAAACAGTTGTGGATATCAAAGGAAAGACCTATGTATTTACAGTGTTGGTAGAGCTAGGTATTGTATGGTGTTGTGTTGTGTTGTGTTGTATTCACTTTTGTTTCATATGTATAGCATGAACTAACATCCTAAAAACTTTAATTCCAATTATTTTGCACTTTGTGTTCAAAAGAAAACATTGGATTGAAATGACTACTTCATGTACAGACATGAGCTTCGCATGCCACAGTCTCCTTCAGCACATCGGCCACCATATTCTGTCTTTGTTTCTCTTCCTGCCTAATGGAGTTAGTTTGCAGTGACTGAAGCATCAGTGAAACTGCCAGAGAAAAAACATTCGGTTTGTGGCTTTCTATTTCAGATTTTCGAACTTTGTGTGTTTCAGGCATTTAGAGAAGGGAAGGAAATCATTTAGTGAGAACTCATGCTGAGAACATGGAGAAATATAAACATGGCAGGCTGTTTCCAATTAGAGGAGAATCAATTTCTATCTTCACCCAAGAAAGCAAACAGGAATCTTTCCTATGCTAATAGGAGGCTCTTTCAGTGACGGAAATAAAAGTAATGACACCTCTGTCCAATTAACCCCCTCAGAAGCCAGGACAAAACAAGGACACTAACAGCCACGTTGAAGTTGCAGGTGTCCACGCTATCTTCAATAGAGACAGGAAATAACAGAAAATCCAGACTGTGACACGGGATGGTGGAAAGTAGAGGAGTCAATAAACCTCCATTTTGCAGAATAAAGGTAGGTCCAATTAGAGCGTGGGTATGCAGAGCACATGAGGTTGTCAATCAGAAGCTCAGTGTCTCTACTTCCAAGTTCTGGGAATTCCTGAAATGCTAATCACTACATAGCATGTGTGGATTGAAGAGGACCATTTATTTAAAGAATCACTGGACACTTCCCCTCCCCCCCCCAACTCCTATTTTCCCTCTGACAAATTAAATGGCTGTCTTTCCTTTATGATTTTGAGCCCAGGAATGGTTTCTCAGAAGAAAGTGCTCAAATAGTCTTGAAGTTGTAGATACCAAGCACAGAAGGCCAGTGATTTTGGTACTGGATAGGAAAAAAAAAATGAATGTAAGAGAAACTTAAGTGTTGGTGCATTGTTTAAACTGACCAGAGCCGCAGCCAGAGTCCTTTCCTCAAGGAGATTAAAGGCCTCATTTCCTAGGAAACTCTGAACCTGATGACCTATGGTTAAGAGGCTAGGCTTCTCCTCCCGCATTTCACTGTGAGATCCAGCACTAACCCAGGCCTACTGCTGGACTCGGTGTTTCTCCCTCAAAGTTCAGATGTTGCCAATGTGACCATAGGAAGATGGGCGCTTGGGAAAGTGGTTCCTTTCTGTGTGAGAGTAGTGCCCTTGGTAAAGGGCCTTGGTAAAGGAGTTGGTTCTTTTCTACCCTTCCATTGTAATGTAAGATAAAAAAATAAAAAAAGAATTTGGAAAATCAAAGTGTTTTATTTCTTGCAAAAAATGTCTTAAAATGTAAGTAATTACAAAAATCAAATATGTAAAGAAGCTATATTCTCTACCTACTGTCATCTATAAAGAAACCGTTTATCAGATAAGTTCATTAATAAAAGATACATATATACTTTTTCTAAAAACATATTTTATATTTTCTAAATGTTAAAAAGATAGGCACCAGGGTTTGAGGGTTGACTCAAATGCGTGTGCACACATGTGCACACACAGAGACACACAGAAGTAACAATAATAAGATACTTATAAAGTATCTTACAAGTGCTAAGTAATATAAATAAGATCTTACAAAAATAATTTGATTTAAATTACCAGCATAAAATGTGGAAGAAAAGAAAACATACCTTTAGGGAAGGTAGAATTGGTGAAGTGTAAAGCAGGGGGATTATTATATTTTTATGTATATTTTAATGTATGATCAATAACGGGAATGTACTATACTTATATAAATAAAAATTAATTTTATAATGATAAACTTTTCCTAACATTTTATTATAGCCATTTTAATACACATATAAAAGTTGGAAGAATTATACAATAAACATCTGCATAGCCAACATTAATTTGCCATGTTTTTGATGAATTTTAAAATAAAGGGGACTTTACTTCCCCTTTGATTCCTTAAGCCAATAGTTATGTGGCACTTAATGGCATTTTTAAAAGAGACTTTTAAATGTTATCCCTATCTATTTATGTGTTTGTTTGTTTGTTTGTTTATTTTTATTTTCCTTAAGCATATAGTCATATGGCACTTAATGACATTTTAAAAGAGATTTCTAAAGGCTATGTTTATTTTTACTTTATGTGTATGCTTGTTTTGCCTGTGCATATATGTATATGTGGTGCTTACAATCAGACAAAGCCATTGGATATTCCTGAAATGGAGTTAAGGATAGTTGTGACCTCCTGTGTAGGTGCTGGGAAGTGAACCTGGGTTCTCTGCAAGAGTGGCGTGTGGGTTTAACCACTGGACTATCTCTCCAGTCCTTTTTAATGGCATTTTTTTTTTTTGGTCAACAGCAGATCACATACAGGACCTAACAATGTTGTAACTTTGTGTGAGAACACCCTTTGACATTTGCACATTGACCAAGTCACTTAACGCATTTCCCAGAATGTATCCCTTATTGTCAAGTCCTGCTTGACTGCATACCAATGTTTCTTATTTGCTTTCCCTTGTCGAAGTGACTTTTTCATTATAAAGGTAATATTGGTCTGTTGTAGAAGATTGGTAATTGCAGATACAGAGTCTCCAAGCCTATCACCCCAGGAGCATGCTGTGTGCTGTGCTGACAGCACCTCTCCTAATCCCTTTCAAAATTCTAAGAAACTTTACTCTCTATATTCCACAGATGAATCCAGAAAGAGCTCCCCACAGCTCCCCCAGTAGCAGAGTCAGGATGTGAACCTGTGTCCTACGCCTGTAGTCCGAACTGTGTGCCTTCCCTCTGTTTTCCTCCTACCTTTCTCCAGGATACCCACTGTTGACTCCCCTCTAGAATTTTCTGAGGGTCCATGCATTCCCCAAAATAAGTGATTGTATTTTTACATGCCGATTGCACGATTCCATGTTCTCTCTGTTCCTCCACCGGCTTGTCAAGTGACTCAATAACTACTTGTACGGTTGTTAACATCAATTGGAGGATACAGATCCTCCATTCTGTGAGTTGTAGATTACACCTGGACTCACCGGGCCAAAGATTCTACATATCTCTCGCTGCCGATAAAACATGCCTAAATTTGTGGCGCAGGATGGTGTTTACCACAGCACAGGCACCACTGTGCATAATAAAATGCTTTCTACTTGGTGAAGTGAGAGTTTCATTTTGTTAGGCAATCCTCTGATTGCTAACAGGGGACACTGGTTCCAGGCCCTTCATCTTGGTTTCTTCTCCAGACATGCCATGGCCCTGCAACCCCGCGTCCTTCCCCCCCTCCCCCCCCAAGCCCCCCCCCCCCCCCCGCGCCACAATTCGGCTGCCATGCTCATACAATATTTTAATTTACCTCACGCTGAAGATCAATCCATTTCACACTAAAGTGATGCTGACTGAAATTTGTTTTCATGTCGTTTACTTTCTGAGAGGTGCAGATGAGGCGGTCGACCCCGAGCACCTCTGTGACAGGAGGCAGGTTTGAGTTTTCCCTGTAAGATTGTGAGCGACGAGATGGTTTTAAAATTCCTTTGTGCCCAGGCTCTCTGAGCTTTGATACAAACGGTCTTGGAAGACTCTCCTGGGCAAACTGCAAGAGTGATTTCACAGGGTAGTTGAAGCAACAACCCTGTTACTACAGCAGGGGGGTGCCCCGAGCTTGTTGTCTATGAACGGGTCACTGAGCAGAGAGCAAAACACCACAGCAGAGCCTGGTCACTTTGGGGATGACAGTAATGACAAGTCAAGACAAGATAAGGGAATCTTCAGCCTGGTAATCTCTCTCTCTTTCCCTCTAAGAGCGGTCCTCACTCTCTCGCTTTGCCTTGCTTGACAGCAGGGGAAACATTGAATATATGCAGGTCCGGAGTCCTTGAGCCATTGTCTTAGCTAAGGTTTCTATCGATGCAAAAAAGCACCATGACCAAAGAGCAGGTTGAGGAGAAAAGAGTTTATTTGGTTTACACTTCCACATTGCTGTTCATTACTGAAGAAAGTTAGGACAGGGCTGAAACCTGAAGTCAGGAGCTGATGGAGAAGCCATGGAGGGGTGCTGCTTACTGGCTTGCTTTCCCTACCTTGCTCAGCCTGCTTTTTAATAGAACTCAAGATCACCAGCCCAGGGATGGAACCATCCACAATGGGCTGGGTGGACCCTGTCCCATCAATCACTAATTAAGAAAATGCCTTACAGATAGCTCTAGTTTGTGTGTCAAGTTGACATTAGGCTGGCTAGCACAGGCATGCTCTACGTGAGTGGAAGTCTCTGGATCCCTCACAGTGGTAGAAGCTATAGCATGCAGACGTTGCCACAGAGCTTTGATTTTATGGCTTAGGCAAGAGGGTAGGTCAGAATTCATTTAGAATTTTAAACCTTTTCAATTTTCGTGGAACTTGTATAGGAAGATGTAAGCCATGGGAGAATTGATAGGAATGCCCTAAAATGTCATGTTACTCTACCTTGGGCAAGCATTATCTTCACTCTGTTCTGTTTTTTTCCTCCCTCACCCACTCTCGCCCCTGAAAAAAAAAAAAGCACATTCACACACATGAAGCAAATGCTAACAAAATGTATTTAAATTGTCTCTCATTTGGTGAGAGTCTGTCTTTACATACAGCCACTTCCAGGCAACTGGAGATGCTGTCGTTTGCAGACCTCTTTTTATGTTAGTTGAAGGAGGTATGGGTGTGAGTTTGTAGTTTACGTCTTAAAATCCTAGGTAGCACTTTAGCAGTGGTTAGAACTCAAAGCTAGAAATGAGCGTTCCAGACCCGCTAAGACTTAGGAGCACAAGGAGACTGACTGTGTGGGTGCCTGCTTGTGTAAGTGTCAACATTTGTTCCAGTCCAGTGTGGCTCTTGGCTTAGTATGTAACTTGGTCTCTAGGAGCATGGATGTATGATTTTTTTCCTGATGATACCATTGAAGAGGGTCTACCAGGAAAGATCTCACAAGAAAACTCTGTGTGATGTGGTATATTTCCTCACCTGAACTCCAGTGGGCAGGAAGGGTTGTTCTGAAATAAATGTGAGGTTAGTCGCTATAGTCAGCGGAGTGGTGTTGAGAATACAAGACCAATGTGTTCAAGGTTTTTGAAGCAGGTATGAAAAACATCTCCAAATACCAGAAAAGAATCCCATTGTATGTCTTGCTGGTTTGAAATTCTTGGCATGTTAATTAGTCTATTAAAAAAAAAAAAAAAGAGCCTTGCCAATGTTACAAAGCAAGTTCTGGAAGCCTAAGGCTTTTAAACTTGAAGGAGCACAGTGAAGGACAAGACTCAGACAGAATGTTCGGAGCGCATTGCAGAAAGTGACAAAAGTTGATTAATTACTTATATTAAAACTAAATTGCGGTGATGGTATTAACATTCTGAAGCCAGCCACTTCCGCTTCAGTTTTCATCTTACAGCTAGGAACCCATCTTCCTCACTATTCCTCTCTTAAAGGAAAGCGCTTTCATTTTATTTTTTTGTAGCTGGCTTCACCTGCCCCATACCATAAATATCTGTGATTCAACTATCTAATTAATATTTACCTCTTGACAGAGATTCTCAGAGATTCAGTAGCAAAGATGAGCTTTTGAATTGAGTTGAATTCTTGAATTGAATTGAAGTCTTAATTTTTTTTAAAAAAATGGAAGAGAGCAAGTTTCTTTCTGGTCTTGGGCAGGATGTTTGCGAAATTTTTATTAATTAGAATGTTAAAAGATATCAATACCACATTGACGCCATCAAGATGTTCCCCAGGTAATTAAACTTAAGGAAACTGACTTCTTATAGCTATGTTGTAATCTCAAAAATCACAGTTCATGTGTCTATAAGCTATGTTTAATTTTTTTTATAATTTAAGGAACATATTTATCATGATATTCTTATTTTTAATAAATACCCATTTAAAATTTCAATTATTTTACATCAAATGAAGACATTCCTGTCTTGCACCTGGTGTGAGTTGTGGACCATGAAAATATTTCCCAGAATGTGTGACATCTGAGACACCTGGTCCATAATACAGGACATGAAGTACTCCTTCCTTCCTCCCTCCTTCCCTCCCCTCTCCCTCCCTCCCTTTCTTCCTTCCTTCCTACCTCCTTCCACCCTTCCCTCTTTCCTCTGTCTTTGCTTCCATATGGTGCAGAGTTTGAGAGCAGTTGGACCTGTCATAGCTCAGTTGTACATGACCCATGGACCTTACATGCAGACACCTATAGTCCTCAAAGATAGATTGTAGCTGCAGTTGATTGTCTCATGCTAATGAAGATTAAGGACGTGGACTTTTGTTGAGGCATGCAAAGCAGAAGTTGCCTTTAGTAAGAATTGTTGCAGAAAAGTGAAAAAAAAAATTGAGGGAAAAGAAGAAATCAGGGAAAAGCCAGAGAACTCTCGAGAGTTGGGAGTGGTTTACAAGAAAGGAAAAAGCCACTGAATTTCTTTATCAGGGGACAAAGGCTGAGGTGATTTCTACTGAAATTGGGCAATTTGTGCTATCATGGGCGGAGCCAATGAATGGTCTGTATACTTCATGGCCTTACCGGGGAAATGAGCATGTGCTGTTCATGCGTTGCTTACCATCTTGCCAGTGTTACTAGCCTCCGACCTTACAAGTGTCTCAACCGATGTCAATGATGCCAAGCTCCCTTTGTTCTCATATTTACATGATTAGCTTATAGATTTACCATGGCAGAGAGGTAACTATTCCAGCATCCAAGATGTGCAGCTGTAGCCTTTCTTGGTTACCTCATACTTATCCCCTTGTCTATAGGGCAGTCTCTGATGAGCTTCTGTGACAGCAGTGCTCAACCTGCGGGTCATGACCCCTTTAGCAAACCTTATTTCCAAAAATATTCATATTGCGATTTATAACAGTAGCAAAATTACACTTATGAAGTAGCTACAAAAATAATTTTCGGTTTGGGGCGGGGGCTGTCACCACAACATAAGAACTCTATAGCCAGGTGATGCTGGCACATGACTTTAATCCCAGAACTTGGGAGGCAGAGGCAGGTGGATCTCCATGAGTTCAAGGCCAGCTTGAACTACAGCGTGAGTTCCAGAACAGCAAGAGTGGTTACACAGAGAAACCATGCCTCGAAAAACCAAAACCAACCAACCAACCAACGAACCAACCAACCAACCAACCCCCCATGCCAAAAAAACAAACAAACAAAAAAAACCCAACTCTATTAAAGGGTCACAGCATTAGGAAGGTTGAGAACCACTGTCCTAGGAGCACGGCTTCTACGAGAAGCTCACTGTTTTGTTACATTTAGCTACCCAGCTATACAATGCCCCTGGGTTTCCTCTTATCTAACTGCTCCTCCCCTACGCTCACTAACGTTAATATCTCTGTTGCCTCTTGCACAAACCCTTCTCAGGCCTGGGATCCCAGATTCTCCTCATTTCTGAAAGGTCGACATTTCAGCTTCTGTGTAGAAGTGAAAACATTCAGTGTTTGTCTTTCTTGCGCCTGACTTATTTCACTTAACATAATGCGTTCCAGTTCCACCCTGGTTGCTGCAGATAACAGAATTTCATTCTTTTATGGCAGAGTAATATGCCGCTGTGGATAAGCACTATGTTTTCCTGCTCAGTTCTTCAGTCAGTGTACAGCCTACGTTGATTCATATCTTGATTAGTACGGATGGTAGTTCAGTAGACACAGAAAGCATCATTTGAATACCTCTGCAAAATAATTCTCTTTTGTGGAGCATCCAGAATGTCATTCATACTTAATGCAGAATGCATAATTTTTTTAAAAATAAAAGTCAACACTTAAATAGAATTTACTTTAATTTAAATCTTACTATTGAAACCATGGCTGGTCTGGAATTCACTATATAGTCTAGGCAGGCCTTAAACTCACAGAGATCTGCCTGCCTTTGACTCCCTAGTCATGGCTACTTTAAATCAATTTTAACTGACACACTAATTGTATATATGCATGAGGTTTCATTGTGCCATTTCAATACGTGTATATCACTATATTTAAGTAAATTATTGTTTTTAAATATTGATGTAAGTGTCATTTTTTTGTAAAAATTAACAAATGAGAAAGAATTAGATGTCTCCATTTTAAGGACTTGCTTCAAATCCAAGACAGTATTTCCCGATGAAAACTTATACTTACCAACAACACCATAGTGTGCACCCTCTTCCTCATTTAAAATATTTTAAACACAAAGCAAAGTACCGAGTAGCCACATGGAATGACAAAACAGAAGTAACAGAAGCTCTGTACTTTTGCCTTTCCCACCCCTGTGCTGGTTGGTGTGTGGTGAATTTACTAGAGCCAGTCTTGCCTCGCTTTATTCATCTCGCTTTAGTTAAAGGGTGCCAGCCTTCCAACAAGGCTCACCTTTCAGCTGCCAGCTCACTCTGTTAACTGCGAGTAACTGTGTGAAGTAGATTTATGGCTAGTTTTTTAACTCCTCAGACACCAGGTAAGCAACCAGTGCCTGGCATGAATTGTTTATTTAAATGTTTTGCACCTGTATTATCCAATTCAACTACGGAGGAGAAAATGTGGCCCGGTGTGGTGGCGCACGCCTTTAATCCCAGCTCTCAGTGAGGCAGAGGCAGGCGGATCACTGTGAGTTTGAGGCCAGCCGGGTCTACGAAATGAGTCCAGGACAGCCAAGGCTACACAGGAAAACGCTGTCTCAGAAAAAAGAAATAAAGAAAGAAAAAGAAAAGAAAAGAAAAAAAGAAAGAAAGAAAGAAAGAAGACTCATTATAAATTACCCAGTCAGTGACAATTCACATGACTTTTTACAGAAAAGAAAACTGGCTGAGAAAGACTAAGTACAGCAAGTGTGTGCAGGTATTTTGCCTGCATGCATGTTGTATGTTGTGCCTAGTATCTGAGGAGGGCAGAAGAGGGTGTCAGATCCCCTGGAACTGGGGTTGTAGATGTCTGGGAGCTACCATTTGGGTGCTGGGAATTGAACCTGGATCCTTTGTGAAAATAGCAAGTGCTCTTACCTACTGAACCATCTCTCTAGGCATCAAAGCACTTTATTTCTTACTGTTAAACTATGGTATACTAAATAATAGCAATTTTCTATGTTATTATCATTGTAGTCACTTATAACTGCAGTAAGAGGGGTTTTATGTATGGAGAAAGAAGTTCGAGAGCCACAGGGAGTGATGATCTTCTTGTGCAGTGTCTGCTTTCCCAGCCATTGTTATTAGTCCACCGTGCCCTGCAAGCCTGTATTTGCGAGCAGGGATAGGTTAAAACCTTGGGGAAGGTGATAAAAAACTCCTCTCCATATGAGCCAGAACAGTGCTGTGAGATAAACACATTTAGAGTCTACTGTGTGGTTGAGAATTCTCTGAATTAATTTCCATATAAAATGTTTATTAAAGGATAAGCAATTCGATGTGTGCTAATTTCAAGCTCGTGTATCTACTATTGAAACTCTGTGGTAATCATAGTTAATTGTTTAGAACTCATAGCAAGAAATATGTTCTGGAGGAAGAGTTTACTCTTGTTGCTGTTTGGACTTAGTGATTTGTGGGTTTGTGAGAAGGCATATGAGATTTTAATCAGTTTTAGTATTTTAGATTCCCTGTCAGTTTGCCTACTGTGTGCCCTGTACCTGGCTGGACTTCTCCCTGGTTTTGCTTTGGAGGGCAGCTGGAGGCATCCTCATGGAGGCAGTGTCAGGGCAGTGGGGAGGCATCAAGGTGACTCAGAAAAGCATCTGAAACTTAGGCAGTTGTGATGGAATTATGCTACTTTTGTCTACCTATTTGTAATGATGACTGAGTGTCATCTCTCTCTGAGAGGACCACTGCCTCTTAAGTTTCTGCCAAGGGTTCCTGAATTTTCTTTGCCCTGGCCTGTGAGTGCATTGGTATCCTAGCAATCTCCTGTCTGTATAACCCCATTTGGGCTCGATAGTGTAAAAAGTATAACCTTTTATCCTTACAAACATCCTAATAGATGTTATCTTTCAAAAGCTAACATTTTAAACTGTGTATGTGTACTTGAATGTGGATATGTGAGTATATTCATGTATACGTGTATGTGGACGCCAGAGGACAGTCTCCAAGCTCGTCACATTTGACTTGGCTCACACAGGCTCTTAAAGATTGTTTGTTGCTAATATTTTTAAGTGTCCCACAAAACTTAAAACTTTTTCGAACTAAGAAAGAAAGAAAAAACTTTGTGTTCTCCCTCATATGAGGACCCTAATACACACACACACACACACACAGACACACACACACACAGACCCCCCCCACACACACACACAGACACAGACACACACACACACAGAAACACACCACCCTCTTTAGGTCTCCTTTCTAAATTTTTAGGCTTTGCTTATAGTTGTTAAGTATGAGAAACGTCTAAAAATTTAGAAAGGAGATCTAGGAGGGTATTATCAGGCAACAAGGAGAGACAAAGCATGGGAAAAGACACATGAGTCATTAAAGAGGATAAGGTAGTGGTTTTTTTTGGGGGGGTTTCAATTTGTGGGAGATCTGTGAATTCAACTTTCTGGGTATTGCAGTAGCAAAGACCATTTTTTACCCAAAGAATGCAACATCTTATTCCTTTGAAACAGTAATTGGGGAATGTGTACTCTTTTGTTTCCATTTCATTGACCATCAGTGAAATAGAAATTAGATATGACCAGTCAAGAATTTGTCCCATTGAGCCACTTAGCAAAAAAAAAAAAGAGTGAAAAAATGTTCTGGAAGAGGAGCTTTGTAACCTGAAATTTTCCCTTTATTTCTTCTGTTGAAAACTGTATTAAAAGGGTTGAAAAGGTGGCTCAGTGGTTAGTAGTCATTGGTGCTCTTCCAGAGGATCTGAGTTTGGTTTCTGGCACTCACAACCTTTTTTATGGGATCTGATACCTTCCAATGCACACACAGTCATGTAAGCAAAAACACTCATACATAGATAAGGTAACATTAATATCTTTAAAAATCTATATTAAATCATACTATTATAATTTAAAGTACATTTCTAAACATAATGTATGGTTCTAAAAAAAAATCAAGTTTTTTTTCTTTAAAATTATAATTTATTCCTAGTACCCAGGAGGCAGATACTCTGTGAATTCAGGCCAGTCTATCTATGTGCAAAGTTCCAGGCCAGTCAGGTCTACACAGTAAGACCCCGTCTGAAACAAACAAATGAGCACAAGGAAGAAAACAACACCACTCACTCATGGACAAATGCTGAGTTGTGGCCATGACATTTTGATGCCTGTCTTCTCAGACTCTTGCCTTAAATAGCAATATAAACTTGGTAGAGGCTTGGGTTTGTGCCTTCTGAGTTTGAGCTTGAAGGTTTCGTTCCTATCTGAACCTATACATCCTCAGACTGCATCCTTCAAGTAAACAGACATGGACTGTGTGGTCCTCAAGAGTCCCAATAAGCTTAGCTTTGATGGACACATTTTGTTTTCTTGTTCTCTTTTAGCACCCGTGCTTTAAAAAACTAGGGTCCGTTTTCTCTTAGCTGTGAGTGAAAGTGCAGGAGGGATTCCTAGTGCCAACTGTGCAGATGGGATACGGTGAGCATTTGAAAAGCATGCTCAAGATTTCCTATCCCCAGATGTGACTCAGCCTTGACTGTGCACTGGTGCAACCTGTGGCTGCGGGGCACCTCACAGGCATCTACACAGGTGTGCAGTCTGCACGCAGAGGTCTTCTCCATCCCAGCTCCCCGTCTGTACCACACCCAGAGCCCCTGTCTCTCAAACTTGTTCTTTCTAAAGTAAGAAAGTCTGAGTCTCTAGAAGTTGCCCGTATTTATTATAGAGCCAGGGGACCTGACCGGAGACTCAGCTTCTCAGGGTGGGGGAAAGGCCACAGCTGAGCTAGTTCACTGTGATTACGTCTTTCTTGAGAATTTTGAAAAGCACATTTCCTTTATGTTTGCATATGTAAAAGGACTATATTGGTCATCCCAAGGGGAAAACCACTGAATTTTACATTCTCTCATTTTAGGAGATGCACTGAAACTTGATCCCATGTTTCAAATTAAAACTTCAAATTTGTCTTCTAAAAACTTTTATATTTATGTATGTGTATGAGTGGAAGTAGGCTTTTAGAAGTAATTTTTGTGTTTGTATGTGGGTGGGGGGTGTATTCAGAGGTCAGAAAAGGGCATCAGGTCCCCTGGAGCTAGTGTTACAAGTGGTTGTGCACTGCCCATTATAGGTGCTAGAAACTAAACTCAGGTCTCCTGGAAAAGCATCTCAATTGCTAAGCTATGTCTTCAGGCACACCTTTTCTTTGTCTTTTAAAAATAATTAAAAAATTGTATGTGTATGACTTTGCCTATGCATTATGTATGTGTATGTATATATACACATATGTACCACACATGTGGTTGATGTTCATAGATGAAAAAAAGAAAAGCTACTGGATCCTCTTCCTGGAACTGGGGATACAGATGGTTTGAGACTGTGTGGGTATTGTGACTCAAACTAGTATCCTCTACAAACGCAGCCAGTGACCTTAAACACTGAGCCATCTTTCCAGTCCACCCAACTTTTCTTTTCGAACATTGTTAAACCTACAAAAAATTTGCAAAGATAGTACTGAGTTCTCCGGTACCAGTTTCTCCTGCATCAACTATAGCACACTTGTCACACGTATAGAACCAACAGTAACATTATAACTAACCGAACGCCTCACTTTGCAAACATTAAATCTCCTCCCTGCCTGTGCTTCCCTATTGCGGGGTCCCATCAGATAAAGGGCACACTGTATTTGTGGATGCCTTGTGATTTTTCTTACTTATGGTAGCATCAGTCATTTAAAAGAGTGCTGTTTGTATAGTCTGTGTGGAAGTCTCACAGTTTTGTTTTGCCCTGACATTTTCTTCTCACAATCCGTTTGGAGCTGATGAGATTTTAGGAGGGACAGAAGAAAAATGCCCTTCTCTTTGCGTAGCGAGGGTAGATTGCCAACATGATTTGTGAATGCCAGAGTTAACCTTGCTTGTGAGCTTTAGCCCTGGAAATCTAGGCCTGTCCCCATACTTGAAAGCAAGTCAGGAAGCAGAGGCCATGTGAAGGAGGCAGCAAGGTAAGCACCGCTTTCTGGAGAGGGAAGTGTATGCAATTGTTTTACAGAGCGAGAGTGTTCTTTCTCCCATTTATCTGTTCACTTATTTATATAATTGCCAGCTCATCAATATGTACTCTATATTTTGGGTTGCAATCTCTTGCTCCATTATTTATTTTGTTGCTCAAATAATTTTAGTTCTGGCCTTTGGGGAAATTTTCATATTGATTCAAAGGTCCCTTGGACACATCTCTGTCACCTTATTTATTGTTTCTTTACTTTCTACCCCTATATGATGCTTCAAGCTTATCTTCAGAATTTCTGGCCTTAGTCTCATAATTGCCCATTAAGTACCCTTCACTCCTTTCATTGTTGGATAGTATTAAAAAACCAACATGAAGGCACCGAGTATACCCATTACTTCTGGACTGCTATAGTTTCTCAATGGGCAGAGCCAGGAAACATACATATGAACATTAGCCGACGTGGGCACACATTTACAAGCTCATTTTCACATCTATACATCTGTATACACTCTAACATAAAGGTTCAGCAGTGAGAATGCTTCTGACTACAGTCTAGCACTGTATAGTCAGTTCCATGAGTAACCTCTACTAGTGAGTTTCAAATTGACTATTCCCTAATGATTTACAGAGCTGTCAATACCAGTGTAAGTTTCTTTCATCTCCCTAGTCTCCAATCCAGATTCAATAATTTAGTTCTTTAAATAAAGATGTACACAGTGAAGCATAATTTAGCCATACTGCAAAATAAATCTCTCAGCTTGTTTCCTTTACTCATCAAAATAATAAGCATGCATTAGCAAACAGCACATCTGCACACACCTGGGATGCTATGGATGCTAATTAAGGGTATCAGGTCCAGAGGACTTATGAAGGAAACTACTCAAACAGAAAAATATAGACTTATAGTCATTCAACATTTCAGCTCTAAAAGTTTGTTTTGTATATTAAAAAAAAAAACCATGGGAATCATTAGTTCTAGGCATTACTTGCTTTTTTAAAAGCAGATTTTATAAAAAGATATTTTGCAAAGTCACAAAATTAGATTTTATACTCTGAGGGTAGCAAAACTATTGTAAATGATATTTAAAAAGTAAAATTATAAAATGGAATTGGGTAAGTTTGGGGCATGCTGAAGTATTGCTTTAAAAGTTGTTTGAATGCAGACACAACTTAATATGTTTCCAGAATGCAGAAATAGCTTGATGTGTTTCTGGAGTGAGATAAACTTCAGTTTTTCTCAAAATGGTAAATATGTTATAAAAAGCTTTTCTTGCCATTAATGCAAGCAAGGGAAATAATGGCTGAACTCCTAGGAAGGTTCTCAGTGCTTCTGGAAGAATTGATCACATTCACCAAAGCGAGTTCTGCTCTGGATCCTGTAACATTACCAGAGCTGGATTTGTGAAGTCAATTCTTGTATGGAGATAAAGAACTAATGTTAACAAGCAAAAGAAAATGGTCAGTGAGAGACTAATGACTTCTAAAAGTCACAATTAAGCTGAGGTACTGACGTGATATATAATATAAGGCGAGACTGTGGCATTTGGAAAGATTCTATAAAACTTTCATGAAAACCTGGCTCTGGCTTATTGTTGTCATTTCCTCAAGGACTACTGCTAGGCTCGTCCTTCCTGTCATGGCCAACTGTCATAGGAGATGGGTGGGGAGTGGTTCTAAGGAGGACGCTAGTGCTGTGTTAGGTTGTCGGCCTTCATTTCCACTGGGGCATCATCTACTCCCAAGCTCTTGTCATCTCATGAGATGCAGGACTGGAGGACGGAAACCCCATGAGAAACTCAAAAGTCACAGTAGAGCGGCGGTTCTCAACCTTCCTAATGCTGTGATCCTTTAACACAGTTCCTCCTGCTGTGGTGACCCCCAACCATAACATTGTTTTGTTGCTACCTCATAACTGTAATTTTGCTACTGTTATGAACTGTAATGTAAAGATCTGATATGCAGGATATCTGATATGGGACCCCCAAAAGCCACAGGTTGAGAACCACTGAGGAGTGTTTGAGAAGGAAGTCCTACTTGGATTTAGGGATTTCAGGATACATAAAATGGAAATAACAGAGAAACAATGAGCTCATATAGAGGGTACTTATTTTGTTTTAGCATATGATCTACTACTGACACTTATCCAATGCTTATTTTCTACAGTTTGTGAAATATCCTTAATATTTTAATATGAACAAGCAAGAACCAACTGACCCCATGGAAAATGTAGGTAATTGTCTGAGTTAGTACAAGTCTTGGTCTGAGTAGTTGTGTGCTGGTGATTGATAATCATATAGTTATTACCTTGAAAGAATAAAATTGTAAAATAAAATTTCTGAGGTGCCCTTTCCAGATATTAAAAACTGAATCTTTAAATGATACAGTTCATCTTTGTTGTAAAAATGGCCATAAAATATCTCTTATTGATGTGCCATGAAGCTGTCTAATTGGGTAAGTACAAAAATAGATTTTATCTTCCTATTCTTAGTAGTGAAATTTCTCTCTTTCATGGTTTCAAGCCAAGGAAATGACATTTTGCATTCTGCAACTAAGTACTTTCAAAGTATATTTATATAATCGTTTCCTCTTCGTAAACATTGGCACGGACATTGTTTTATCTTGACTTACTAAACAGGAGACCTACAAGATCTGAAGCACATTTTCTTAGGCCTTCTGGAGTAAAATGGTTCTTTTACATGTTTTATCAATAATTTATTCTGATTTCATCTCCTAACCCCAATGCATATTGTACTGTTACAGTTTTATTCCTAAGGTAAGATAAAATTTTAATGAACAGAAACAATGAATCCTCATCAGAAGAAATATTTCATTAATGAAAATTCATTTAAATTTAATCTAGTCTAATTTAACCATTACTGGTATGTGATCATGTCTTGCATTCAAGGAGCAGAAATGATTCACAGAACGGAAGCCACTCAGAGCTTACCACTCTGCTGGGGAAACATGAGAGAGAGAGAGAGAGAGAGAGAGAGAGAGAGAGAGAGAGAGAGAGAGAGAGAGAGAGAGAGAGAGAACTAATACACGGCAGGTCATGATGATGCTAGGACTACATTGTTTGAGTTCACGTGAAGAAGGAGCCCTGAGTTGGAAGGACATGGAGATATCCTATAGCCATAGGGATGGGCTAAGCATAAAGAAAAGTGTTTAGATATGTTTAGATGCAGTGATGGACAGAGAGGAAAGCACATAAGTTGAAGAAGAAGAAAGAGAAAAAGAAAGAAGGAAGAAAGAAAAAAGAAAGGAGAGGGGAGGAAATGTAAAGACAAAGTCTTGCTGTGTGGTGTAGGCTGGCCTTGCACTTGAAGTCCTCATGAGAATCAAGCTTACAGCATGATCCACTAGACCTGGCTGAAGATGTCTTAGTGACTTGAACTTTATTTTCTATGATAATATCTGGAAGCCACCATTTTGTCAATGAGTGACGTAAGGAAGTATTTCCTGTCTTAGCCATAATCTTATAATCTTATCGAATTTCAGCCTAAAATGCTATTCCAGAAAAATTACAGGCCTGTCCATGAATATAGGGGCTTTTTAGAGGAGTCAGATTTAGGGGCAGTCTACTTATGTCTAGACCAGTGCTTGAATCAGTTTACTTCTTCTTCTTCTTCTTCTTCTTCTTCTTTTTTTTAAAAAGCCACAAATGTTAATGGGGCTTAAATGTGTCTTTACTTAGGATTTCAGTAATGAAAAACTGAGAAACAACCATTGTATTTGTACTTTTTGATGGTGGTATGAAGAGGCCAGTACTAGGAGGCAGATATTGAACAAATTTTCCTATTTAACCTTCACAATCACAGGCAAGCTTGCTCAGCGACCATAATTTCTGTTCTCTTTGTAAGTAAAATCATACAGTGGGTAAGCAATGTGCTTAGTCCTTGTTCTAAAGAAATGGCAGTGTCAAGACCAACTGAGATGCTGAGATTTGCATCTATATTGCCAACCTGAACAGTTATAAGGCTTCCTTATAAGATGAATATGAAGGTCCTCCAATCCCTTTTAAGCTACTTTTCTCTTTTCTCCAAGGTAGGCAGAATAGTTAGAACCCACAAATTGTGCATATGAGGCTTTCTTTAATGCTTAGTCTGTAGGCTTTTTAAAAATAATGCAGACATAAAGTATACGGCTGTAAGCACAGCAGGGAATGGTGTTATTAGCCTCTCTTAACAGTGAAAGGAAACCTACAGAATGAGAAAAAAAATTGTCACCAGATATATACTTGATATAGAGTTAGTGTCTGGAATATACAAAGAACTCACGATATGGAACATCAAGAAAACAAATAACATAATTGAAAATTGAGTCATATTACAGAAAGTTCTCAAAAGAAGAAACATGAACGGGTGAAAAATATTTAAATGTCCAGCATCCTTATGCATGAGGGAAATGCAAACTGAACCTACTTTAAAGTTGTATCTTAGGCTAGTATGAATAGCTGTGGTCCGAAAAACAGATAGCAAATGCTGGCATGGGTGTGGAAGAAAGGGCAACATCTACCCCTGGGTGGTGAGAGCAGAAAATGGTGCAGCTACTGCGGAAATCAGTGTGGAAGTTCCTCCAAAAGACAGAAATAGTTCTAGCCTGTGGTCCAACTCTATCACCCGTACCAAAAGGGCTTTATATCACTCTATAGAGATACTTGCTCATCCATGTTCATTGCTGCTCTATTCACAATCGTTATGAAATGGAAATAGCCTAATTGCCCATCCGCTGGAGAATACATAGACAGAATGTGTATTTATGCAAAGGAGTGCTATTCAGCTGTTGAGAAAAATAAAATTAGGAAATTTGCAGGTAAATGGATAGGGCTAGAAATAATCACTCTAAGGGACACAACCCAGATTTAGAAAGACAAACATCGCATGCCCTCTTTCATGTGTGGATCCTGGCTTTGAATCTTTAGACATGTGTTTAAACTGGAATAACCATAGAAGTCAGGAAACTTGCGAATGGCTGAGGGAGGCGGCTTTCAGGGAAGGGAGACCCAAAGCAGGTAGCAAAGTTGGAACGGGAAATAATGGAGTAAAAAGGGCTGAGTGGGATGCTGTTGTGAGAGAGGGGTAGAGTACAAAGTAAAAGGAAGGAAAACCAATGCTAAGGATGTTTGAAGAAGCCATATGGAAACCTAAAACTGTAGAAATTCCTAAAATGTATGCACGTCCACATATAAAATACTTTAAATGGAGCTACCCACTAACGAGGGGACAATGCTTCTTTGAGGCATCATAGACTATCAGAGAAGCCCAGTACCAGAAAAGAGTTACTTCCTTTTATGTTCTTGGTCAGTGGAGTCCCCTAGACCATCAAACACTACAGACTATTGTTATTGCTTTAGGGTACACTCCAGAACTTGATGGTAAGACTCTATTGCTGAAGATGCTACATACTTGAGTCATGAGAAATTAAGCTTGATTGGGCTAGAAGCTCAATCCCTATTGGACAACTTTCATAGTGCTGGAAGGTGCTAAGCATGCTAACTGGGGGAAAAAAGTAATCATCAGTGTTTTTCAGGTATGAATCCTGTAAACTTCAATATTAAAATGTCTAACAACTGGTCCATCACTGGGTCAGTAGTGGCACAAATGTGATGGTAGTCACCAACCACTTTTTGTTAGGATTTAAGGTTTGCTTCACAAGATGGAACTTGTGGCTGCCACTGCTAATGAGGCCCAGAAACTAGCTAATGGGGCCTCCCAGGGAGAACCTACCACTCTCATTTTGTAAATGGGCATGCTAGTAACCTCACCAGTGCATCACTTAACTGCTATCAGAGAAGATTCCTTTTGCAATAGATGGGTGATTAACATAGAGACCCATAAATAGTCAATGTACAGAAAATCAGAGACTGTGAACTGCTCAGCTCCAAATGGAACATTTATATTATATCCCCTGCTCTCAAGATTTGAGGATTATTTCATATGAGAGAGTGGAAAGATTGTAACAGCCTGCCCAACAGAGTGGATAACTATAGCAAAGCAGTGTTTTTTTTTTTGCATCAACAGAGCATTGTACATAAAGACTCACAGCATCACTGGCTACATGTACAAGACCAAGCCCTGCTCCTGCAAAAACAAATCACAGCATGAACGGAGGAGATGGTAAAAAAAAAAAGTCCCACCACTAGCTGGGAGCGTTTGGCAATGGATGAATGTTTAGAGAGGTAAAACCAGATTTTGTTTGTGTTTTTATTTTGGGGCTTTGTTTTGTGTAAGAATCAATCCTGAGGCCTTTATTTGATATCCATAGAGTAGTGCATGTCTGGCAGCACTAAGTGAATTAAATGGTTTTAGGATGAAAAGGAACACCTAAAATTGAGGTGGGGATGATAATAAGAATTAAGGGAGAAGTTGGAGGGGAGCGTATGGGGTTGGAGTTAATCCAAAGATGCTATGCATGTATGAAATTCTCAAACAATAAAAACATAGAGAAAATATCTAACAATGAACCCTACCTCATCTCCAGACAGAAAAGGTTTCAGTGCTTAAAATCACTATCTTTTTCTCAACTGTTGTCAGGTAAGGCACCCTCTCCTGCCTTGTCCTGGTTACTTTACTTTCCTGGTGACAGCTCTAGACTTAACTAGTGGCAAGTGAGTGATATCTTATAATTAATTTAAGGGTAAGTCTCCGTCAGCAACTAGTCATCAGTTGCCAATAGCTCCCAGCTATTTATGACCGTCTCCTCCTCCATCCATGCTGTGGTTGTTCCTGGTTTGGTCTTGCACAGGGACTGTACATGTAGCCAATGATGCTGCAGTTCCAAATGGGGCAACTGCCCTCTTGGTACAAAAAGCACTGTTTTGCTATACTTTTTTCTCTCTAAATAAAAAAAAGTTCTAACATACAATACACTTTGACCATAATCTTTCCCTTTTCCCCAACTCCTCCTGGATCTTCCTTCTTTACGTTCTCTCTCTCTCCCACCCACTCTCTCTCTCAAAACAAAACTATAAGGCAAACAGCAACAACAACAACAACAACACACACACACACACAGTCAGGAGGAGGAGGGGAGAGACAGAGAGGGAGAGAGAGACAGACAAAAACAGAGAGAGAGAAAGAGAGAGAGAGAGAGAGAGAGAGAGAGAGAGAGAGAGAGAGAGAGAGAGAGCGCTTGGGTCTGTTAGAGAAAACTGATTTTCCCTTCCCTGCAGGCATCAATTGCAAATGGCTTCTTGGTTAGAGGTGGACCATTTTATCCACTTTCTCTCCTCCATGATGAGATTTTTGTCTTGTTTGAACTTGTGTGGATCTTATTCTAAGGATGAGAATTTTTGAAGGTCAAATGTAAAGATATTAGCACAAGAGAAGTCCATGGAAAATGAAGTTTTCATCAACACACACAAAAAATGGAGCAAAGCAAAATACAGCTTCTTGGAGCACAGTTTCAAGTGTACAGACAGTCCGGATAAAGGCAGTAATTCTTTCCACACATTGCTCCTGTTTTAATTTTAATTAAAGTGAGTTTCAAGGTTAGTCCTGATCTCTGGTTGCACTTTAATTATCCTCCCAATGTTGTCTGTCTGTGTTATGATCCCTTTAACAAGCAGGAGGAAATAGACATTTAATTAACCAGATGTCACTCAATAAATCTTAAGCGTTAGTCCCTGTATCAGAAGAGTGAATGCAAGCCAGTGAAAGAGGGCCTGGATTTAACATGATTAATGTGATGTAGTTTTAGAATAATTAAGACAACTAATTTTCTATAAAGAAAATCCAAGAATATTCTTTAAAATTTGCGGTAGAGTAGGGACACTTTTGGGTGGATGAACAACACCATGAATGGAAAACTAGATAATGATGATTTCTGTCTTTGTACTCATCTATTGCTTAAAAAACAAACAAACAAACAAACAAACTTGTATTTGTTCCAAGGCTGGCACTTTATTCAAATAAAGGAGGCCAATTACAGAGTTAGTTTCAATGAGACAAACGTGAAGGATGCCTGGTATTTAGTTTAATTAGTAGACATCCCTTTTCTTTGTAAATGGAACCTCAATTTTTTGCTCACTTTCTTCCTAGGCATATTTCTTTCAAAGGATGCTGGGCTTTTCCCCAGACAAGGAGACTATTCAGATCCCTTTACTTAAAGAGGCATGATTACTAGATCACATGATAAGAATATGGTCAGTTTTGTAAGAAAACATTGAACTATCTTCCAACGAGGCTGTGCATTTAGAATTACCGCCACATTGAATAAGACCTCACTGGTACCCACCAAAGTGGTGGCATTCATTTCCCCAAGCAATTGGTAGAATCACGTGTAATTTCAAAGTACTGGTCAATGACACATGAAGGGAAATGTATAGAGGACTCTGAGAAGATTTGTTTCTGTCTCTAAAAAGAACATAAAACAAGGTAGACATCCTTAATGCCTCATGGGATACATTCAACTGAGCAAATATCCTGAGGCTAAGGAGAGAAGTGAGCCTGAGAATGGAAATAACGGGGAAATTGGACAACACAACAGAAAATAGAAGGAATTTATTTTTTGGATGACATTGTTGAAATACTCATCCCTACAGCTCATCCCTAAAACTACTTATAGCCAGACATGTACATAACTGATGACAAGCCTCATGATATAAACCTGAGGCTGTACTTTTCTTACTTTACAAATAAAAATACTCTACTCTGTGAAAGGGTTACTATCCCCAAAGCTTTATTTAACCACATCCTATTTCAGCTTATCCCCAATTTGTCCTTTGATCTCCACCAGAAATGATCTTTGCTGTCTTGTTTGAAATCATATAGTCTATGTGAAATCTGTAAACTTCACTTAAGAAGTCCTTTCCCTTAACTTCTGAAGGAGTGCTTTTCAAACTTGAATGTTCTTTTCTTTATTTTTTCCTTTTATTGAAAATAGAATTTTTTGGGGGGGGGGCTGGAGAGGTAGCTCAGAGGTTAAGAGCACGGTCTGCTCTTCCAAAGGTCCTGAGTTCAACTCCTAGCAACTGCATGGTGGCTCACAACCATCTACAATGAGATCTGGTGCCCTCTTCTGGTGTGCAGATGTACATGCAAACAGAACACTGTATACATAGTAATAAATAAATCTTAAAAAAAAAAAGGAAAATAGGTTTTTTGTCACATAACGTATCCTGATTACAGTTTCCCCTTACTCTCTATCTTCCTTCCTCACCTTCCCTTCCACCCAGACTTATCCCCTTTCTCTTTCCTGTTAGACAACAAATAAGGAATAATGAAAACTGAAATATAATAAGATAAAACAAAAACTAACATATCAGAGTAGATAAAACGAACAAACAGAAGCAAAAGGGCCCAAGGAAAGGCACAAAAAACAGAAAGAGACACAGAGACCCATTCGTTCAACACTCAGGAATCCTACAAAAACACTAAACTGGAAGCCATAATATATACTCAAAGAACCCGTGGGGTTAATAAGTGAGACAGAGAAATATATAAATAAAATAATAATGATAAGTATGATAAAATTAAAAAAGAAAAGCCCCACCACGACATATGAGAGAAGGAACCGTCAATGACACCATTGAATTCTTCTGTTGGCCACCTATTGTTGGGCATGCAGCCTGTCCTTAACAGTAGTTTGTTTTCCTAGTGAGATTCCCTTGGAGAAAACTAAATTTTCATTTGCAAGCGGTTATCAATTGGAGATAGCTTCCGGGTTGGGGCTGGGGTCACGTGTCCACTTCTCTCATGTAGGACTCCGTCTGGTGCAGCCCTGTGGAAGGTCCTGTGCAGCTGTCCAGGTCTTTCTAGGTCCAGGTTGTCCTGCTCAGGATTTTTTTTTTTAGTTTCATCTATTTACCTGCAAATTTAATAATGTCATATTTACAGGCTGAGTAATATTCCATCATGCAAATGTACCACATTTTCTTTACCCATTCATCTGTTGAGGGATATCTAAGTTGTTTCCAGTTTCTGGCTATTACAAATAGATCATCAATTACGACTTGCTGTGCTGGGGGCTACTTGGTGGTGGTAAAGAGATCCTCTTATCTGAGGAGAAGGGCAGGAAGAGAGGGGGAAGAAGGCAGGAGGGCTGTGATAGGGATGGAAAGTAAATAAATAAATGCATTAAAAAACAAAACAAAACCAGAGTTCATGTCAGAGGCAGTCCCTACTCTCCCCACATCCGTGGAGAATGAGCTGTCCATTGGCTATATCTGAACAGGGGGTCAAGGTTGGTGCAACAGTTTGTACAGGGCCCCCGGGTCAGATCTGTCAGCCTTGACGGTCTGCTTGTGCTGCTCCAGGTCCTTCCATCCTCCTATTCTTCCATACCACTCTCATCCGATTTGATCACTTCCCCTTGGTGAGGAGGCCTGGTTGCATACAGAGGAAGGGGAAGCAGGCTATCCGGATGAGGACTGATAGGCTGTGGTCATATGGTGGAGGAAGAGGTCCCCTTCTATCAGAGGCCTAGGGAAGGAGAATAGGTAGGAAGAGAGAGGGAGGGTGGGAATGGGAAGACATAAGTGAGGGGATAGCAATCAGGATGTAATCTGAATAAATTATAATAAATTAAAATTTATAAAACCGAAACCAACCAGACAATGACAACAACAGAAACCAAATAGAACGTCAATGAACATGGTTGAGCAAGTCTATGTGGTAGAATAAGGTGTCCAAGAGTGATATAGCTGGTTCTTGGGGTAGTCAATTCCCATCTTCCTGAGGAACTACCATACTGATTCCCATAGTGGCTGTACAAGTTTTCAGTCCAATTAGCAATAGATGAGTATTCTCCGTATTCCATGTCCTTGCCAGCATAAGCTATCATTTGTTTTATTGATGTTAGCCATTATAGTTAGGATGAAATCTCAAAGTAGTTTTGATTTGCATTTTCCTGATAACTGAAGATGTTAAACTCTCCTTTAAGTCTTTCTCAGCCCATTTGGGGGTTTTTTCTTTGGCAATTCTGTTTAGTTCTATAGACCACTTTTAATTTCATTGATTTATTTTTTTGATATCTAGTTTTTTTTGTCATTTATATATTTTGGATATTAACCCTCCATTTGTTAAATTGGAGCACCCATTCTGTAGGGTGCCGCTTTGTCTGAATGTGTGTCTGTCTTAGTCAGTGGTCTCTTGCTGTGAAGAGACACCATGACCACATCAACTCTTACAGAACAAAGCATGTAATTGGGGCTTGCCGATGATGTTGTCTTTTTATCAGTGTATATTTCTGCCTTCTTTATCAAAAATCAGGTGTTCATATGTATGTGGCTTTACATCTGGGTCTTTAATTCTGTTCTATTGGTCAACATGTTGAAGTGTGTGTGTGTGTGTGTGTGTGTGTGTGTGTGTGTGTGTCTGTGTGTGTGTGTGTTTGCCAATACCATGCTGTTTTTATTACTAGAGCTCTGAAATAAACTTTGAGGTCAGGGATGGTGATATCCGCAACAGTATTTTTAATAATCAGGATTGTTTAATAGGATAAGCTTTCTGTTGTTTTTGTTGTTGTTGATATCCAGTTTTAATTTGTGGTGGACAGATAGGATCCAGGGCGTTAGTTCAATTTTTTTGTATCTGTTGAGACTTGCTTTGTGTTCAAGTATGTGAACATTCTGGAGAAAAGTCCATGAAGTGTTGAGAAGACGGTGTGTGTGTGTGTGTGTGTGTGTGTGTGTGTGTGTGTGTGTTTGAAATGTGTAAATATCTATGTGGTTGTTCAAATAGAAATGGCCCCATAGACTCATGTGTTTGAATACTTGGCCGTAGGGAGTGGCACTATTAGGACTTGTGGCCTTATTGGAGGAAGTGTGTTACTGTGGAGGTAAGCTTTGAGATCATATATGCTCAAGCTATGTCCAGTGTGGTACACAGTCTCCTCCTGCTGCCTGAGAATCAAGATGTAAAACTCTCTGATCCTTCTCCAGCACCATGCTTCTTGCCATGATAATAGACTTGACCTTTGAAACTGTAAGACAGCCCCAGTTAATTTTTTTCCTTTATAAGAGTTGCCTTGGTCATGGTGTTTTGCTGCAGCAATAGAAACCCTTACTAAGACAAGTTTATAATGTCACTCAGATCTGGCATTTCTCTGTTTAGTTAGGATATTGAAGTTTCTCATTATCTGTGTATGAAGTTTTATATGTGATTTAAGCTGCAGTAGTGTTTCTTTCTTTCTTTTCTTTTTTTTTTTTAATTTGTTTTGTTTTGTTTTTGTTTTTCAAGACAGGGTTTCTCTGTGTAGCCTTGGATGTCCTGGACTTGCTTTGTAGACCAGGCTGGCCTTGAACTCACAATGATCCACCTGCCTCTGCCTCCGGAGTGCTGGGATTAAAGGCGTGCGCCACCGCATCTGGCTACTAGTAGTGCCTCTTTTATGAACTTGTGTGCCTTTGTCTTTGATACATAGATGCTAAAAATTGCAATTTCCTTTTGGTACATTTATTTCTTTGAATGTGCAGTGTTCTTCCCTATCTCTTCTGATTAATTTTGGTTTGAAGTCTATTTTGTCAGATATTAAAATAGCTACATCAGATTGCCTTTTAGGTCCATTTGCTTAGAACATCTTTTTCTATCCCTTTACCCAGAGGTGATATTTATCCTTGATGTTAGGTGTATTTCTTGGATACAGGATATGGATGGATTCTGTTTTTCATCCGTTCTGTTAGTCTGTGTACTTTTATTAGGGAATTGAAACAATTGAAGTTGAGAGATCTCAATGAGCAATGTTTGTTGATTCTTGTTATTTTGCTGTTGTGCTGTTTGTGTTTATGTGTGTATGTTTTTAATAGTTATGTGGGAATCTTGTAAACATCTGTATTCTGTTTTCACATGTTTAGGATGGCCTTGGGGATTCTGAGTTTAAAAGAGGTCCTCATGGAGTATGGACAGTGCTTATCCACGGACTGTACTTTGAGTAGAAGCTCATTTTTTTTTTTTTACTAGATTTGGTACTAGTTCACATGCAATTTTACATTTTATTTAGCTTTCATGAGTCCACACTTCATCTTTCTGGCCACATTTAAATATTTTTGAGGATGGGACTTCTTTTTTTATTTTACGACAACACTCTCAACACAAGGAATGTGCTATGAAAAGAAGGAATGACTGAATTAACAAAAGGGTCCAAGTTATAACCTTTCCCTTGTACTTGATACACTAGAGTCAGAAAGTTGGCTTTCCCTACTACACCAGTACCAGAGAAACAGAAATTATTCAAAAAGAAGCTGCCAGAAATTCTAGAATTGAAAAATATATTTTTCTAGAGTTAAAAGCTCCATGGAGTACGCTTAAAGGAGGCATACACATGATAGAAGAATCTGTCCATTTTGAAGGCAGATCATTGAGATTTAATGGGATTTAATTCAGTTGTATATACTATCTTTTGAACCCCAGAAGTGACCATTGGGTTGGTTCAAAGGTTCTCTGTGAGCTAATTATTACTGTAAGACCCTAGGGATCCAATAATTTTTGGGAAGGGCATTGAAACTCAGGAAAATTCAAGGTATGCGTAGACTTATTGCTGTGGCCACACAGCAGTTAGGAGTCTTTATGGAGTTCAGAAGATCCAGTTGAACCGAGGGTTCTGTAAGTGTCTCTTGGCTGTCCTGCTGGGGAAAGTCCCAGAATGTATAGATTACACTAGCCTGATTAGATCGGCTTCAGTCTGATCCTCGTTCAAGAATCCAATTAAGTAACCCCCGGCTTAGTGTTGTTATTGCTTCCTTCCAACAGAAACATTTTCTATTTCTCAAAGGAAAGGGCAAACTTCCAACAGCGGGAGGCAGGGATCGTAATATGTCACCCTTTGCTATCCACCTGCAATCGTGATGTCAGTCAGAACTAAAAAAGAGCTTATTTGGTGGAAACATGAAGTAAAAAGGTGATGTCAGCCAGAACTAAAAAGGAACCTAGGTAGTCAAAATCTGAAGAAAAATGGGACCTTTACATCTATTCAGAGGAAGTCCATGACATGTCTTCATAAGTTACATAAGGAGAAAAGTAGATTTCCAAGGATGCCTCTTTTTACCCACTGATATGTTACTTTTACCCTAATCCTTCAAAAACAAAGTATGTAATCTAAATCTACTCAAGAGGAAGAATTAAGCAACTAATATCCAGGCTGGTGTACCAATTAAAAGTCAAGGTCACAAAAAATAAAAAATAAAAAAAAAGAGAGAAATTGTAAGAAGATAAAGGGAAATGACAACTGAATGTGATGTGTCAACCTATAGCAGAAAAAAAATATTTATTTCTTGTCAAGAACATTTGGAGGATCCATTCATGAAATTTGACTAAATTCTATAGATTGGATAATGCTGGGTAAATTACAAGGGATTTTTGGTTTGTTTTGACAATTGAACTGTTTTATGTAGATCAATGCCCTCTTTTGATTGATCCATTTTATTTTCTAAGCACAATAGAGTAGGAAGTGCAGAGTCAGCATACATATCTGATCTCAGGCTGTCCCTGCTAGCAGCCTCCTGCACCCCAGTGAGGTACTTCTTAGGACTGACGAGCCTGCGTTGGCACATCCTTTTAACCCTGAAGCTCGTGGTGTGGGATGGTATAGTGATAGCTACCCTACTATTGCTGTATCACACAAAAGTTTCATTGCTAAAAAAAAATATCCTGAGCTATACTTAGCCCTCTTTTCTATACACACTCTGGCAAATGTTGGGCTTTTAACAGTCTTCATAGTTTTCTCCCTTTTAGAATGTCATGAGTTGGAATCACATAGTATTTCATAGTACTTACTTTTTAGATCAGCCTCTTTCACAGAGAAATAGCAGGGGTGGAGTCATAGCATTCTGCAGCTTGGTAGCTCACTTACTTTTCCTGTTAAAAATATCCCATTGTCTGCTCTTCCAAGTTTACTTACATGTTCGTCGCTGAAGGACAAATTTGGTTGAAAGTTTTATCAATTACAAATAAAGTACCCATGAGCATTCATTTCCAGTTTTTAGTGGATATAAATTTTTGACTCACTGGGGTAAATGTCAAGAAGTTTAATTACTGAATCATATGACAAGAGTAAGTTTAGTTTTGAGAGAAACTATAAAACTGTCTCCCAATGTACCTTTTCATTTTGCATTTCCACCAGCATTATTCAGAGTTCCCGCTGTTCTGCATTTTTGTCAACACTTGGTGTTTTCAACATTTTGGATTTTAGCCATTTTCATAGATGTGTACCTTGTAAAGCAGTGTACATTGAAGCATTTGGTCAAAAAAGGAAGGGCAATATAATCTTACATATCTCAGAAAAAATGTGTGTGTGTGTGTGTGTGTGTGTGTGTGTGTGTGTGTGTGTGTGTATTGAACCACCTATTATTTTCTAATTTTATCTGGTTTTTTTCCTTCTCCTCTTCTCTAACTATTCTTGTTTTACATCAAGAATAACAGACAGAAGTTATTAATATTGTGATGAAGACTGGGAAAAGGAAATAAGAGAAACATTCCATTTTTGCCTTTAGCTATTAATTCTAAATAGTCATTTTTAAACTTGGTACAGATCAGGATAATCTAAGAAGTTAGAAAAACATTGATGCATGTTGTAAAGCCATGTTTAGGTAAAAATATTTACTCGAAATGAAAACCAGAGTAATAACTTGGTGTAGCAGTTTTAAGAGCCCATTAGTATTTTTCAGATCCCTTGTGACATTGAGGAATTAACCCTTTATAGATTTTTTTTGCTAAGGCGTGACTGTTTATTAATTGACCAGATTACAAAAATACCATGGGCAAGACTTTCTCGTTCATCTGTCTAATAAACCTGTTTATCTGGTCTTCCCTGTTGTCAGCATCTCCACTTCCCACAAAGTGAGTTGTCTTTTTCTACATTCCACATCTTGGAGAAGACAGATTGAAGGGCCACAGAAAGTTATCTGCTTCCTTGAGGTGTTTTCCAACTGTATAAATCTCATGAATTAGATCCTCCACGCAGATGATGCCGAGTTTACCAAGAGATCGAGTAATCAAGGAATCATCTGTCAAGGCAAATTTTTATGTGATATTAAAGAAAGTTTTTGGAATTTTTAAATGGGGAGGGGCTTCCTTACTTTTCCATGTGGATGCCATGTTAGACCAGCTTTTCTTTAGACATTCCAATAAAAAACAGTAGGAGGAACATACTGGGGATGGATGAATATGTCAGACTCCAGCTTTCTGTTCTTTGCTAAGCCCGACTTTAAAGAATTTTGAAAAATATCAAACAATGCCAATATCTCCATAATTTTGGATGTGTGTAGCGTTTTAAAACTAGAAATGTGTTGTAAGTGCAAATACTTAATGAGTTTCTTACCATTACTTTAATAAACTACTAAATACATTAATTTAAACAATTCCTGGCATAACATTCAATGGTGTGATTCATATAAATGTTCTTCTTGGGGCTTTCAGTAAGTTTTCTGAATGTCACTGGATAATACCATAAGCTGAGATATTAATATTCTCTAGGGAGAATCAGGAACAACCGTCTAGCATTACATGGCTTTTGGGGATTGCATGAGGATTAATGAAGATGGGGGTTTGGGTACTTGAGAGGTTATTTCAGGCAGAGGGATTAATAGGAGCTGATGCACCGAGGCGGGGACACGTGGAGGCAGTTAGGGGAATGGCAGGCAGTCCTTTTCAGTTGAGCAGCCTTCTGCTGAATGCCCTTTGTGTGATGGCTCAGCCTTTTCCTCTAGAGCAGGAGACTAAGACGTCTCTCCACCTTCAAACTCACATCCACACAGGGGGCAGGAGAGAGAGAGCTAGACTGTGAATTGGAAAGCATTCAGTCAAGGACACAACATCAGCATTATTTCCCGATGTTTCCTTCTTCTGAAGAAACACATTTTCTTAATTTGAGAATAAGTTTTTACTTGCATGTGACTGACTATGAAGGCTTTGGACTTCATTATCTAAGCACTCCTTAGCAGCTCCTTCCGGTTTTCTTCGTGGACACTTTCCCCTTTATACAGAAGAAGATAAAAATCCCTCAGCTGAGACATGAGCAGGTTATGTCCATTAAAATTAATGGGCGCTGACCCTGCACCGAGGGAAGGAGGTACTTCAAAAAGTCAGTTTACATAGTGTTCTTCGTTACGTTTTTCATTGCGGGATTTCTACTTCAATCATGCTTAATGAATTGTATCCTATGCCCCGTTTCTAAGGCTAGTGGCATCCAATATGCTTCCAGGTCTGTTTCTTGTCTTTGGCTGTCCAGAGCAATCTTTTAGACGTGGAATTAAGCTCTTTGCCTGTGGTGTTTAGACAAACTTAATGGCTTCCAATATAGTTCAGCGGTAACGTCTCCACGATTGAATGTGATTAAGAGACCAATGAAGGAGAACAGATCACACATTGCTTGTAAAAAGCACATGACTTTTGGCAATAACATGTGACACAGTATTCATTTAAATGACATTGCAGTTAGAGGAGGTACAGAGAAAACCAAGAAACAATGTCCACGGCTGGAGGCCATGGCCCGTTATGGGCTATTTTGTGGATTGGGTATGGTTGTCAATAAATCTTGTTTCATTAAAGGTTATTCGTCTTCTTCCCAATAAAGCAGTGTCATACAGAAACCCCAGAACGTGATGATAAGCCCCCCCCCCCGCACACATCCGGGTTATTGGCTACTGACTTGGCTTCAAGCTGACCCTTCCTCCGTTTCGCTGTGGCAGACTTCCTGTCACTCTCAGCTGCTGCCTGGGGCTGCCGTTCAGAAGCAGCTTGAGTCTGGCCATCCTTTGCTGTCCTCTCAATCACATTTCCTCTCTTCCAGAGGAACCCTACTGTGAACCTCACTTTCCATCAACGGCATTGTAGAAAACCACTTGCCACCTCCTTGGCTTTGGGCTTATAGTAGCTTGAATAGGATCTTGAGAGTTTCTGGCGGAATATTTTGAAGACTTAGAAGAATTACTTGGAGGCGGGGCTTTTGCAGTTGTGGCGTACGCTTCAGAAGGACTCTTGAAGGGCTTTTCTTTGAAGCACAAGAATACCGTCTGGCAGTTAAAAAGAATCTCTCTCTACCTAGAGTTTTGCACATAGCATTTCCTGTTGCCAGAACCGCACTGTACACCAGCGCTATGTGAGGAGCTCGGAGGAGCCTCCCACTGATAGCTCTTTGTGGGAAGTACTGTTGAGCATTACCAATTTCTTTTGAAGAACAGAAAGTGAGACTGGGAGAAGGTAAGATAATGGCGTAAAACTGTCCAGAATATGAACCAAGCTGGACTGGCTTCCAGCTTGGGTGTTTAAGTCACTTCATCCTTCACTGCATCATGGGGCAAACAGAAAGAAACCGATCCCAGGAAGTCATGTGTCGTTTACCGTGAGGAGCTGCCTGCGAGAACCCTAGAGCAGCATTCCGTTTTCAGCCTCTCTGCCTCAACTCATTAGGGGAGCCAATGGCCAGGACTTCACGGATGTGATGAGGACGTTTGTGTCTCCCTTACTCTCTCTCTCTCTTGAAAATAGAATAAATATAAACAACAAACTAGTGGAAGGGAGTGGCATACAAACCTCCAGACCTTTCCAAACGAATTTTATGAGGTTATTTTTCTAAAGAAAAAAAAAGTTGTTTTTTGTTTTTGTTTTTTAATCTTTCCATCTTTTTGCACACAGTGTGATTCAGGCTTTGGTGCAGATGCGGTCACAGGCTGTGTGCTGTGGTGGGAAAAGGAACCTCGCTGAGCCTCAGCGTTCTTACTGCGGCTATCCATCGTGCCTCCTCACAGGCTGTTGTGAGCCTACCACTACAACAGGAACCACACTTTGGGAATGGCACCGTTGACTACTTCCAGCAACTATTGGTCGATCATTCTAAATTTCTGAAACGTTAATTAGTGGCATCACTCACGTGTTTAGTATATATAGTAATAATCAACCCCCCCCCCCGAACTTTTGCTTTAGTGACTAACTAAACACGTGCACTTCCTTTTCATTGAAAATCGGGCTTCACTGACCCTGTGATCCGCGAGTAATATTTTAGTTTTATACCCTCCTATTGTGACATGTTATTATGAGATTCCTGAGCCAAAAGATGAAGCTATCAATTATACTTTTTTCTTTCTTTTTTTTTTTTACAAGCAGTATCCTTTGTTAAGGCTTTTATTTCAAAGGATCTGCGAGCTGAGCATAGGATGTGGCCCTTAGGTCTCAGAAAGGAGGGCTCCCAGATCCTAAGCAGATTCAAAGCCTAGGGCACTAACAGGCAGCATGCACAGATGCCTAAACCAGTACAGTGCTCTACACACGCTCTGTTCTCACTTTCTTACTTTTAAGGCACTTGCCCTATTATCTGTACAAGAGACCTCAAAGAGACCGTGATGTTTGTGCTGAAGTTGAGTAGTGCATACCGCTGTGCTGTGGATTCCCTTCTCCAGTCTGTTGGAAACACCGTCTGTTCCTATCTATACTTGTTGGCATCACTGTTTCTGGGGATGCGCTCTTTCGTCTGATTACAAGGGCTGCTAGACTCACAATGGATCCAAGCTGCTCGTACTGCATCTCCAATTCTGCAAGGGACTAGAACCAGGAACCAGAATGGATGTAAGGTACTGTGGGCTGAGAGCACGGGGCTTAGTTTAAATGTGAATATTTACTGTTTGAGATGTTTAAAGCGCGCACACACACACACACACACACACACACACACACACACACACGCACGCACGGGGGGGGGGGGGGACAGAGAGAGAGAGAGAGAGAGAGAGAGAGAGAGAGAGAGAGAGAGAGAGAGAGAGATATTTTGGCACAACCCTTATCCAAACAATGCCAGGTGTAGAAGTTGGAAGAAAAGTTACATTTACACACATTGAAAGGTGCCAAAGTAACAATATGAAGAGATACCTGCCTTGGCCAGTGTTCTGTTGCTGTGGAAAGACAGCATGACCATGCCAACTCTTGTAAAGGAAAGCATTTAAGTGGGTCTAGACTACAGTTCAGAGGTTTATTCCATTGTCACCTTGACAGAAGCATGGTGGAGCACAGGCAGACATGGTCCCGGACAAGTAGATGGGAGTTCTATCACCAGATGTACACGCAGCAGAAAGACAGGAACCCTGGGCTTATTGAAGCCTCAAAGTCCACTCCCAGTGACACACACTTGCCATAAAATTATTTCTTTGCAGCTTCATAACTGTAATTTTGCTACTGTTACAAATTCACAATGTAAATATCTGATATGCAGGATGTTTGATATGCAACTTCTGTGAAAGGGTCATTTGACAGCCCCCCTACCTACACACATATAAGAGGTCACGACCCACAGGTTGAGAACTGCTATCCTTTGGGAATCGGCACCCAACCTGTGCAGGTTAACTGTAAAACATATTAAAATGAACAAAATCTTTAATAGAAAGATAGTGTGAAACATGGCATTTTAAAAAGAAAGCCTGTTCGCTTCTTCTTAACATATCCATTGTTGGCGTGACTGCGCACGGAAGTCAGATGTCAAAAGAAAACCCATTACAAGAAGAAACAATTAATGATGTGGTTTCTTTGCAGTTCAGTGATTACCTTCTTTCTGGGTATGCACTCTGGATTCAATTCCCCATAGATAAGTGCAATGGGCATTGTTAGGCCTGCCAGGAGAAAGGTTTCATTCAGACCTGGGGCAGTTTTCTCATTCTAGAAAACTGCAGGTGTTTTGATGAAAAATATATATAGCATTTTAAACATTTATATGTTTTAGATTTGGGGAGAGGGCATAGTGATGCTAATGGAAATAAGAAATATGCACATCCATTCAAAATACATAAAAGCACTCTTTGCACGGCAGCATTCCAATGATAAGATCTCCGCTGAAGCCAGTCTGGCAGATTTATTTTTATGTTGCAATTATAGCATGAGGTAAAATTTAAAGCTACCAGTGTGTCTCCTGACTCAGGTGTTAGATACACAGAAATGGACTCCCACGCCAGCTTTATAAACCGGAGAGATGATTTGTGATAGCTTTTTACCAAGGCATGTTTTGAGAACACGGGGCCCTTCCCAGTCATATTTTTTGTGTGTGTGTGTGACTATGCAGCTCCCCTCCTACTGTGGTTGTTGTGTAGATTCTAGCTAATATGTTGTGGGACTATTAATATGCTCTTTTAGTATTGATTTCAGCTGTACTGTGAACCACAGCCTCTCTCGCTTTTGTTGTGTTTCTTTCCTCTTCTGTTCTAAGACTAAGACCTGGCCACAGCATTCACCAGCGCTACTGGCACCAGCCTCTTCTAAAGTCTGCTAAGAATTTGCTCTGAGCTTCACATAAGAGAACATCATGTTCTCCTGTGCTATCACTTTAAAGATTCACTTTAAACACCGAGACCCCCGAGCTTAGTGTGGTTTGTTCTTTCTATCTCTTGGTCCTTGGCATAGCATCCTAAAACCAAAAGCATTTTAGCTATTTTTAATTTATAGATTTTTTTTTTGCTTATTTGAATTGTAAATTTAAGATTTTACAAAAGTTTCGTTGTTTCCTTAGATTTAGAGATTTTTTAAGAGCTTTCTGGCACTGTGAAGTGGAATTCCCCCACACCGTCTACACACAAATCTGTATTATTTATGGTTCTTATCAGATGAACATTTTTAAGAGATAGATTTGAGAATTTCATATGTGTATATGTTGAAAAACAATCATATATGCCGCATTCTTCCCCCATATTCCCTAACACACCCCTCCCTACTTCATCTCTTCAACTCTTCCCCTTCCTCATCTTCCTCTTCCTCCCCTTCTTCTCCTCATTCATGTTGTAATCTACTCAAAGTGCCTCTATCAACAGTGTCATTGTCACAAAAGACAACAATTACACAAATTATCTTTTATATCTGAGAGCAGCAAAATGCTTAGACACAGGCGTGTACACACACACACACACACACACACACACACGCACACACACGCACACACGCACACACACATGCCACAGAGTTGATTGCCAATATGGCTGCCATCTGTAGTGATTTATTATAATGATATTGCAGAGGTGTTGGGGGTAGTTAACATTTTGCCTCATAGTCACTCTGGAAGTTGATTCTAGAAATCATTACACAGCTATATGCAGTCATTGCACATAAGAAATAGTTTCTATATAAAAATTTGCTAATGTGAAAATTAGTCACTAAGCCCTGTTTACCTACCTGGGATCTAGATCTGTTTGTAAAGTTAAGTTGGTTCTATACTATCATTTTGATGGAAAGTATAATGGCCAGCAAAGAAACTGGCGATCCGTAGTCTAGAGAGAGAGAGAGAGAGAGAGAGAGAGAGAGAGAGAGAGAGAGAGAGAGAGAGAGAGCAGTTCTGCTTTCTAACTGTGCTAACAAAGACTTGTAATACAATTTCTCTTCAGAGAGAAAACCATGCTGGGTCCCAAAGAGTCAACAGGGACTTTCCCAGACCTTAGATATGAGAGGATCCTGGTTAGAGATAGCAGAGCAGTGGGCAACTGTAGGTTGCTGTTATTTGATAGAATAATCATACTATGTAGCTAGCTCACTCATTTCTTTTTTTTTCCTTTCTTTTTCTTTTCTTTCTTTCTTTTTTGTTTTGTTTTTGTTTTTTGTTTTTTTGGATTTTCTAGACAGGGTTTCTCTGTGTAGCCTTGGCTGTCCTGGACCCACTTTGTAGACCAGGCTGGCCTAGAACTCACAGTGATCCACTTGCTTCTGCCTCCAGAGTGCTGGGATTAAAGGCATGCACCACCACGCTTGGCTACCTCACTTCTTAATTTCCCTTTTAGGATTTATTTCATTTTAGCATGATGGAGGCTCTGAGTGGCCTGATATGGGTACTGAAAACAGAGCTTCTACCAGAGCAGCATGCACTCTGGAATAATTTCCACAGCCCTGAATTTCTTCTCTTTTCTTTTCTTTTCTTTTCTTTTCTTTTCTTTTCTTTTGCCTTCCTCCCTTCCTTCTTCCTTTTTTTTTTTTTATAGAAGTTTGTTATTTACCTATTTTAAAATTTATTCCTTATTGTCCGTTCTTAACTTCCTGCTTTGTTCTAACTTCCTGTCTAGTCTCTGGGCCTCCTTCTTACTCTTTCAGGTTCTGCTTCCTGGTTTTGCTCCCAGCTTCCTTCTGGGTCTGCTGCTTCCTGATTCTATCTTCCTGTCTTGATCCTCCTGACTGCACAGGGAAAGGCCTCCCTCTGTCTCTCTCCTGAACCCATCCTGGAAAATGGGAGCTTCCTACATGGTTTATGGATTTCTCTTTAGCCTTTTACACCATGAATTAATTTTATTTGCATATGGACACTGATTTGCTAGTGTGGGGGAGATTGTTTATTAGTCAATTTTCTTTTCAATGATATATTTAAGGTTTTCAAACCACAGCTGCAACTCATTTTGAGTTTTATTATGTGTTATAATTTTACTTTAAATTACACCATGCATGCAGAGTTCTTTCCTATTTTAACTTATTTTTATGTTGTTTCTCTTTGGCAAAAGTAGTGATTCTTTTTATTTTATTCTGTCCAGTTTAAGAGGAAATTAAACAAAGTAGCTGAAAAGTAGATAAGTTATAACTTCTCGCTGATACCTTACACTCTGCCTAATGAAGAATATTCCTTGAATTTTTTCTGTGAGCCACCCATGTTGTGAGAAAATCATGATCCATGTGTTAGCATAGAACACGTGAAAGTCAGTTATTATAATTAAAGGAAAGCATTCCTTGGGAAGGATCCAATATGAAATACAGTGGCAAATGATTCTATCCCTGTCTAAAGGGGACAGGCATTTAGCATTATCTCTTTGGACTGGTCAATATCAATTTTCAAACTCAGTAACTTAGAGCCCTATTGAGGAACTCCCAGGACATCTCCAAGGAATCCATTTATGAGCCCATTTCAATCCTAAGGGTTTGGAGTTTTAAAATAGAGAGGTGATAGTCATCATAGTTAGGAAAATATGAAGCTTTCAACATTTAACAACAGAGTTCTTTATTTTTCATGTTCTCAGAAGTACAGAAGGCTGGAATTTTGATAACAAATAAAGTGGACATCTGATCTTGGGCTTTTCAATATAACCGGGGAGAAAACACCTACCACACCTTGTGGGGAATGTGGTGGATGTACCTGAAGACAGGTTTCTTGGGTGCAGGGGAGCTATAGAGATGAATCGTGGACTGATAGGTCCTTACATTTTGAAGGGCCAGTTGGTTCTTCAGTGATAATTCCACATGAGATCAATTCTCATGTGAAAGCAGGTCACTAGGTAGAACTACAACAAGCAGGAGGCAAAAGGCATAGCAGAAGAAAGAGACAAAGAAAGGTTGGAGCAGTGTCCCATTAGAGCACATAGGGAAGTCCCGTTGGCCTGCCCTTGAGATTTGGTGCTTCAGTGGGCAACTAAGGAACCACCCAGCGGCTTTCTTTTCTTCTCTTTTCTTTTTTCTTTAAGTAAATAAATTACAGCAGAATTGCAGTTAAAGAAAAATTAACATAGCCTTGATATGCTCAGTGGATTGGAATGGGGAAAGAATTCGGAGAGTTTTACAGTTGTGCAGGGCAAAGGTAGAGGAGTGGGGTTAGGTCAATGGGAGGCCATGCTATCAACAAGGACAGGAAGAGGGCATGGCAGACTTCAGAATACAGCATTATGGTGCCTCAGGGAATTGAACCAGAAATACAGGCATGGAGACAGTCAATAAAAGTCCTAGACTTGCAAGCGTAAGTACTTGAGGTCCCTGTCCCCAGTGCATGAGAGAGAAAGCTATATGCGGTGTTGTGCATAGCACAGGGGAGGTGAAGATATCTGAATCCACGGAGTTTGCCGGCAGCCAACATGACTTACTTGGTGAATTCCAGGCCCACGAGAAACCTGTGTCCAAAAGAGGTGATGGTGCCTGAAAAAAAAATGACACCTGAAGTTGTCTTCCAGCCTGGAAACACATGCCCACACCTGGTTAGACACAGAGACACACAATGACACTACACGTGGCTTGGCAATTCTACCATAAGAACCGAAAAGAGGGTCATAAAGAGAAGTTAGCGTACCGTGTTCACAGAAGGTAATCTACAACAGCCAAAGGAAAGAAATAACCCATGTCCATTAATCTACAAATAGATAAACATGTTCAGTGCATCAATTGGAATGTTTTTTCGGGCTTAGTATAGATGAAAATGCTGGTGCCTGTCTCACAGACAAAACTTGAGGATATTATGCTAAGCAGAACAAACCTTTTCCATAGACATGATGAATAGCCTAGAGCAGCCAAATTCTACATGGTTGCCTGCCAGGGAGGACAAAGGGAGGGATAACCTGGAAAGGTCAAGAAGTTCAGTTTAGCAACATGAAGAGTTCTAGATGTTGGTTGCACAGAAATGCACATGAATATGACAGTATTACACTGTACACTGAATAACAGTTGAAGTGGTAAACTTTATAATTATTTCATAAGAGAGAGAGATAGACAGAGACAGAGAGACAGACAGATAGAGAGAGATGTATGCAAGATGAAGGGAGCATGTCTGTCAGACTCCAATAGCAAAGAGTCAAAGTTGAACACTCACTACTGACACTGGATTTTGTACCATAGGCAAATATCTCTGTTCTCACAATGGCTAGTTATCAAGTGGACATGGTTTGCCTGTCTAGAAGTTCAAGAGGTCAGTCTGCAACCAAGAAACCTGTTGTGTGTGGCCTCCAGGTATACATGAGTCCCTTGTATTGTGATTTGTATCCACATGGTATAGCCACAAGGACGATGATGTGCCAGATTAAATGATAAAATGATTCACTATAGATTATTTCTTTCCAATTTGCTTAGAGAATCCTGTGCTAACACTGGCCTTATCTTTGACTTTTTGGTTTACCAGATTCTCTCTCTCTCTCTCTCTCTCTCTCTCTCTCTCTCTCTCTCTTTCTCTCTCTCTCTCTCTCTCTCTCTCTCTCTCCTGGTTTTTCTTTTTCTTTCTTTTTTTAAAAAAGATATATTTATCATGTACACAGTGTTTTGCCTGCAGATGTTATTATAGATGGTTATGAGCCACCATGTGGTTTCTGGGAATTCGACTCAGGACCTTTGGAAGAGCAGCCAGTGCTTTTAACCTCTGAGAAATCTCCCCAGCCTTTTCTTTTTCTTTCTTTTTTTTTTTTTTTTTTTTTTTTTTTTTGGTTTTTCAAGACTTGGTTTCTCTGTGTATCCCTGACTGTCCTAGACTCACTTGTAGGCCAGGCTGGCCTCAAACTTGCAGAAATCCACCTGCCTCTGCCTCCCGAGTGATGGGATTAAAGGCGTGGGCCACCATGCCCAGCTCCCATTAAATTTTAAACCTTGGGTTCTCCTTCAATGTGTCTCATTCTCAAATTGTGACTTTTGGTGTAATGCTGGTCTTGGTATGCCCTTCCGTGTTCCAGCTTTGCCCTTGTCATCATGCTGACCTGAATGTCCAGGCTGTTGAAGACATGTCAGTTAGGACAGGATATGGGCAGGTAGTGATGTTCTAAAAATATGTTTTATGCAGAGGGAAAGGCGGTTCTACTCTATGCAGTGTTTTCCCTACTCGAGATTTCAAGTGTTTGAAACACCACAATGGTGTGAGATAAGGTTCCCTGCTTTCACTATCTTTGGTGACTAAATATGGGCTCTCTAATTCTAATATCATTATCCCAGCTTTCTTGGTTGCTCTTCCTGTTGCTATGGTAATTACACCGGAGAAAAGCACTTTAGAGGAGGAAGCATTTATTTTAGCTCACAATTCAAGGGCGCAGTTTTTTATGCCTGGGAAGTCCTGGAGGTCAGAGGGTGAGGTAGAGCTGGCCACACTGAGTTTGAGTCAGGGAACCGAGAAAGGTAGAATTCATATTCAGCTAGCCTTTCCTTTTTATGTAATACAGGACACAAGCCTGGAGAATAATGGCACCCAGTCAAGATAATCCCTCACAAGCATGGCCAGAGGACAGCCTAATCTACATAATTAGTTGCAGGTGTGTCTGGAGGCGTGCCTCCTAAGTGATTCTATACCTGTCCAGTTCACAATCAACACTGGCCATTCTTTAGCATGAATATTTTGTCACCTATGTCATATTAGAGCCATGGAAATGACTGTTCTAAGTTCAGGATGTTGTTGAAATACTCATGAATTCAGTTCCCATCTCAGAAATCCACATGGAAGCCTGGGCTGTGTTGCCATTATACCTACGTCTTGCTCTGGGCAAGGCTGTAGTGACTAGACACTACTTGGCCATAATTAACATTGTATCTCATCTTGCCTATGAACACTGAACTATTTTACATAACTGAAACTTTGTTTAAGTCATTATTAGCTGTTTGTTTTTAATAAGAATCATAGAATCTCATATGAAGTACAGCAAAATGAGTCACAAATAATGTTTTTAGACACAGAGATAGAAAATACAACTTTACTTCATAGAAATTATAAACATCTTGCTAATGGAATTTATAAAGGCTTCAAATGGATAATTAAATCTCTGAAAAATAAAATCAGTCCTAGCATGATTTTAAAAAAACTGTAAGCCTCTTTGGTACCAGAAAATGTAATGAGCTGTTTTTCTTTTTACTTTGGTCTCAGACTGTAGCTCTTGGCTTATGCATGTGATTTCTCTAGATCACCTGTTCTTCCCTTCCAAGTGCACCCATAACAGGGAGGCTGGTGAAGACTTTTTATCCATTATTATGTTTAATTCCCAACTTAAGGTATTAGAAAACTGAGAGTTAAAATAGGTCAAGTTAGTGACGTCATGTCTGTTACCTTGGACAACAGATCACGGACATGTAGATACGTTACATACAGGTTTTCATTTTGAATTTTTGCAACATTTACTAAAACCTCAACTTCTTGTCTGTCCCTGACATGAGGTCTCTCTACCCTCCTTTGGAACAATCTTTTTTTTTTTCTGTGCCGTCTTAGGGAAGCCAGCCCGAGTCTCCTATCCAGAGATGGGGTACGGTCACTGCTTCACTGGCCCGTATTCACACATGGAGAATACACTCAACTCTGTAAGAGAAGAGGTCAACTTTTGTCTTATTTTCAGTACATATCTTTTCTCCCTCATTCTTTTCTGTTTTTGTTTTATAAATATGCAGGATTGCTTTTTTTTTGTTTTCTTGGCCCCCAAAGAAACCCTATAATTTAGTTCAGCGAGATTCTTGTATTGATTGACCCTCCATAAGGACAGGAACTCGAAAGAAGACAGCCTTAATCATGGATAGGTTATCTGAGGCTCGGGTAATAGGCAATGGCTGCCATGTGATTTATCATCATGTTAATTAGGCTTCGACTCCATCAGTCTGCCAAGGAAAGTTAGACTCCCAGGAGCAGAGGACACACACTTGATCTTAGAATGAGAAGGGGAGATGAATCATTTCCATTATAAATTGATCTTGACAGGCAATGTCAGAAGCTGAGGACCAATAAGTCAGTGTCACTTCCTAAACCCTAACCTGGCCACTATATAATTACTCCTAGGCTGTTCCTCTTGAGTGCACCACTGTCTTCTTATTTGACAAGGTATTAATTACTGGACCTAGGATGTTCAGTGTGCCTGATTTCACTCAGTCACTCAATCTCATGTCAGTCTCTATGCATGTTACAATTAGGCATAAGAAGTAAAGCTAGTAGAAAAAACTGGATGAACTAGATCACCACAATTTCTCCAGGCAAACCCAAATATATATACATATATAATTCAACATATATATATGCACACACACATATATCCAATGGCAGAAGATGTTTCATACTATTCTACATTTTTATTTTAATTGTCACTGCTTTTATTATCATCATTAGAAGAGTACTACATAGTAAAATCTGTGGGTTTTTTTCTTGCTACATTTCTGGGCTATCTAAAATACAGTTTATAAAGTAGGTGGGACGGAGGAAAGATTCATATACATATTCTCCATATAGATGTTAAGGGATACATTTTACAGATCTGAGGATTCATCTGAAATCACCAACCTCTCTGTGGGCCTCACCTTTAGCTTGGACGGAGTTAGAGTCTTGCCCTCTAACTTCTATTATGCCTATAGGCCACCTCTCAGCGTATTGCAATTCTTCTTGTATTTTTTCTTTCTCTTTCTTCATTCTAAGCAAAAATCCAGGACATTTGGCCTACTTTTATCTCAGGAGTCATTTATATTTCTGAGCCAAAAGCCAAAGTTTCTGGCAAGACACACACCTAAACCCACTGAAAAGATACACAAGCTACGTCAGCGGTCAGCAACGTAGCGAGGATCGTGGTTTTGGGCAGCTTCGGGAAGAGGATGGGGAGAGTTTGTACAACCCAGAGGGTGAGTATCCTGGCTCTTAGGTAGACAGGGATTTGCTTTCAGCTCCTAGGCAGCCACTGAGCCAGGGGCATAATTCAGACACAAGGGCTAGAGGGACCTTACTGTGGGGTTCGCTGCCTCACCAAAGACGCCCGCTCCCCACACAGGTACAAATGCCAGGCAGTGTTGGGTCTGAAGGGACATATTAGAGTTAGCCACAGCGGACAGAACTCCGGGAACCTCTTGAGAGGTCCTAAGTTTTGGCCTGATGTTACTGTGATGGACCCCCTCACATGATCTCAGGGGTCCCTTTTTGTTAGACAGCTTCACCAACACCCCCACTCTGAGCCTGGCCACTGTTAATAGAAAAATATAGCCTGTTATCCTTCAAAGCAGTAGCAAAACCTTTACTCTAATCTTTGAAATGCTGACAATGGAGAGCTGGAGAGCTGGCTCAGCAGGTAAGAACACTCCTTGTTCTTATATAAGGTTCATATTCAACTCCCAGGACCCACGAGGTGGTTCACAACTGAATCCCTTTCTGTTTTTTTTTTTTTCAAACATTGACTCATTAGTCAAGCACATTAGATAAGTTCTTGTGAGTCGGATGGTGCCATGTATGCAGCACCCTCCAGGGAATCCAATACCCTTTTCCAGCCTCCATGAACACCAGGTGCACTTGTGGTACACAGACAAACATACAAAGGAAACACTCATACTCATAAAATAAAACAAATACATCTAAAAGCAACAAATAAATGCAAAATGGCAACAGTGCATTTTCTTCTCAATCTACTTGGCTAAATTATTAAAAAGTACTAATATAATTCTTGGTTTCCTGTGGTCCTTGGCATCCCTTCTGTTATGTGGTAACTATGGGCACTACAATGCTTTCATTAACTGCCATTACTATACCCACATTTTGCCTGTCTGAAGTATGTACCTTATTTGGATGGGACATAGAAACCTGGGCTCTGTGCTAAGAAGATGGGCAGATAACCCTGGAGGGAAATCTGGATCTCAAGTTACACTTACCAGGACAGACTCAGGGTGAATAAGCAAAGACCCATGCAAGAGGGTTGAGGAAAGGGGGCTAGGAAAGTCAGGTGCCCTGCCTTCAGGATGCCTGTAGACTTCAGAAGGAGCACGCTCTGCAGAATAGAAGGAAGGAATGCTACCTAGTTCTGCCACGCTGGGTTCCAAGATTAAAATAACCAATGAGGCAACAGATATAGCACAACCCAACAGAACATCCAGTCATGATGAAATCCCAGGACAGGGTGGATGGTTCTCTTGGTACCAGCTGACGCCTGACAGGTTTACTCTTGTGGCACGTCAGAGTGGCTGTGTGCCAGTCATTCAGTTTCTTTTGTTTTGAATTTGCCCCTCTATACCACTTAAACTGCTGCTTTTTCTAGATCACAAGTGCCCAGAGCTTAGGTACTGTGTCTGTTTAATTAGCCTTGTAAAATACCTGGCACCGTCCAACTCAAAGAACGTATTCAGTGTGCTTGAACAATGAGTCAATGTTTGAAAAAACAGAGAGGGATCCAGCTCGGAATTACTTAAAACAAAGGTCCCACTTCTCATGATGGTTCTTAGCCTCCCTTTAGAATTGTTTTAATTGACAGGGTCATGGGTGCTGCTGGAGTACAGAGAGAGCAGGCATTATTAGTGTGTGTGTGTGTGTGTGTGTGTGTGTGTGTGTGTGTGTGTGTGTGTGTGTGTGAGAGCTTTCCAAGTTCACCTTTGTGGATCTGCATTGAACTATGTCACCCATGTGCATCTCATACTGGGAGTAAGGGAAAGGTGGCTTGACTCTATTCTCTCTAACTATTTCCTTCCCAGGTCTTTAAGTTTCAGGAAGAATAGGGCAAATGTCTTTATGACATTTGATAAGACATGATCCTGATGACAGAGAAGCAAACATGTGGTTAAAATGGCTTGCTTTGTATTTTTGTTTAGGTCCAAGGTAAAAAAAAAACAAAACAAACAAAAAAACAAAAAACCTCAAACAAAACAAAACTCCAAAGGACTTCTTAACTGCAGCCATTGGCCATACAGTGCCAAAATTATGAGCCACAAGAACAATGAAAGAAAGTGCAAACTTCTCTCCTGCTGGTCAAAGTTTTAGCACTTATTGTCCTAGAAATGTAAAGGATTGTATAGACAAGTGCAGCCATGGCACAGAGCCAAAGGCACAGTTGGACCATTGAGGACAGGGCTCTACTGCTCACTCTGACAATGGTCAAGGAAGGTTTGAACTCACACAGTAGTGTGCACCTGGGAGCTAAAGGGGTCAGCACTGCAAGAATGAAAAAGAAACAAAAATGTTAGAAGACTCTTGACCTGCCCATCCTTTGAGCCCTTTAGCTGTTATCATGAGCTGTCATGTCCTCAAACCCTATTTTCATCACTGCTTTAAGTGCCCGGCTTGCTAGATGCCACGTACTTGAAAATACTCCTTGGCAGGTATTGACTGAAAGAGACAGCTGGTGAAAGCTCAAAATACACATCAACTATTCAATGAAGACTTTGGAGAGGGGCCCAGAGAGGACAGGATTGGGGCAACAAAGAATACATCTTTAGGAGGTTTTTTTGTCTCTTTTGATTAATTACCTTGTGTCTAAATAGGAGGAAGAGGGCATGAAAGGCAGGGCTTACAGGGATGAAAGCGCACTGGCTTTGTTTTACTGACTATGTGTCACCTCAGAGTCTGAGCATCCCAGAGACTTGGAAATTGTGGGGTTGCAGTCCTATGATTTCCCCCTCTGCCTCTGAATCTCATTGGTACCCACGTTTTCACCTATCAGCTTGAAGTCAACAGCTTTTGGCTCTGTATCTCTGGTCTCAAACACTCTTCCCAGTGTCTATCACATATTATAAATTTAAAATATCCACTGGATGTTTCTACTTGAAAACTAAAAATTTTCCTGTGCAAATGTACCTTACCACTTCCTGATCAAATAGTTCTTGCCTTAACTTGTCCTTATTTTGGAGGACACCCTCCACTTTCTGTGACACCAATAAGAAATTCTGAGGACCTCATCCTTGTATTCTCATAATAATTATTCATTAGAACCATGTATTTTTCCTGTCTATGTCTTTTTCTGTGTGGTAGATATTTCCAACCTGTTTTGGAAGGCTGGAATCATTACTCATCTCTACGACTGCAGTCTTTCCTGAAAACTGAGTTTGTATCAGTGGATATATTCATACCTGCTAACTCACTTGCTCATCCTAAGTCTTATCAGGACAGAGAGAGAGAGAGAGAGAGAGAGAGAGAGAGAGAGAGAGAGAGAGAGAGAGAGATATCTAAGGAGCTGCTTCCCAAGGTCCCAGCTGTGCAGAGGCTGACTAGGTCCCTGGCTCCCAATCTCCAGCTGATTTTGACAAAGAAGTCTCTTTTCTTGTTACCATATTCTAGAAGTCTCCTGTGAATGCCCTTGACTACCATTCCCTCTCCAGGGTATGACAGCAGGTGTGCTAGAAGCTGAACTTGTGACTATGCCTTGAGATTCAAGAAATGCCCCCATTGCCTGCCCAACCCCTCCTCCACCTCTGACAATTTTGTTTCTTTCAAATAGTTTTAGGGGAAAAATGGATAGTGTTATTAAAAGACTAGTTTTTTCCATGTGGAGTTTCTCTAACACAATTTGTTATTCATGGGAGAAATATCTGAGGGAAGACCAAAGAAATGATCCTACCCCAGTGTGTGAGTTAGCGTGCTGTTTTCAGGAGCATGGGCTAGGGGCTACTTATCAGACCATGAGTGGCTGAAGGGGAGAAGCATCAGGGAAAGGCCCACTGCAGTAAGGGCGACTCTTCAGGAAGGGGCACACCATAAGGTCTTGGCCCAACTTTTAGGCTTCTCTACCAGAGGCTCCTCCCCAGCAGCTGTTTACTGTTTCTAGAACCTTGGTGGGGTTGGAGATCATGAGTTTGTTACTCTCTTATTTTCTTAAGTGTTATAAGCCTCAGCACAGAATGTTTCATTTGAGAGGAGAATTGCATCCCCGAGGATAGAGAGGGCCCATGCACTTCTCTGTCATGTGTAATCCCCTCAACCATAAGTCTCCAGCAAGAGATAGTACATTTGCTGATGAACCCTTGTGTCATTATCACCTAACATCTGTAGTTTGCATTGAGATTCACACCCGACAGCATGTGTTCTGTGGGTGATGTCAAGTGTGCAGTAACACACAGCCACCTTTCCAGAATCATGAGAACTGTTTTTCACTGAACTAAAGGCTCAATGCTGTACTTTAAAAAACAAACAAACAAACAAATAAAGAAACAAAAAACTCTTCTTCTTCCTAAGCCTCTGAAAGATACCTTTTCACTGTTTTGCCTCTTTCAGAATGTTACATACGCACAACTTATGGTAAGGGGTCATCCTGATAAACACACTGTAAGTTAACAATAGCCCAGAAGTTGAATCTGCATTTAATATGTCTAATCTACTGAGGGTTATCAATCAGGCCAGCCTACTCTTAGTGTGCTCAGAACACTTAGGCTTGCAAAACGGTGGGCATTGCTAAACAATATTGTGCTGCAAAGCATTAGTCTGGAAAAAGATCAAGGCAAAGCTCCTACTGAATACACATCCCCATTGCACTGTTGTAAGGGAAACATCATGAGTGAAAGCATCACAAACTGAGGACCACCTGTAGTTAGAGTCACACAGCGTGCTCTCCTTCCGATTTGCCTTTCTCCATGTAGCAATGATACTCTAGCATTTACTCCTTGCTTTTCTATGGCTGGATAGCTCACTTGCTTTTTATCAGGCAGTATTAGTCTGTCATCTGCATTTGCCAGAATTTATTTATTCATTCACTGTTGAAGGGCATCTTGCTTGCTTTAAGTCTCGAGAAAATACAAATAGATCTGCTAAAAATACCTGCATTCAGGTTTTTGTATGGACAAAGTGGGTAACAAGGGAATTCAATTGCTAAGACTATGCTGCCAAACTTCTTGCAGAATGGCTAGTCCATTTTGTGTCCCACCAGTAACTAATGAGAGTTCCTCGGCACTTGGTGGTAGTGGTGTGTGGGATTTTAGCTATACTAATAGGTTTGTAGTTGAGATCATAGTGTTTAAATTTGCAAGATCTTCATGATGTTTGCTGTTGAGCATTGCTTCATGCCCGTCACTAATAATATATCTTCTTTAATGAGCTATCTGTTCAGTTGTTGTTTGTTTGTTTGTCTTGTTGTTTTCAAAACATAGCTGCTTGTTTTACTAATTTGAGTTCTAAGAGTTTTTATGCATTTTGAATAACTGTTCTATCAGATGTCATTTACAACAGTTTTCTCATAGACTGTGGCCTGCCATCCCGTCGTTTTGACAAAGTATTTTTCAGAGAAGAGAAATTAAATTACATTTAAGTACAGGTAATCATTTTTAAAATTTTATTAATTTTATTTTTGGTGTGCTATTTAAAAAAGAAACATGGAGGTTGGCAGCAAGGTGGTGCAGTGGGTATCAGTGCTTTCTGACAAAGCTGACAACCTGACTTCTGACCGCCACATGTGCACTGCAGAGTGCCTATGACCCCTAACACACTAAATACATAGATAATAAATAAATAAATAAATAAATAAATAAATAAATAAATAAATACATGGAACAACAAGCCAGCATTAAATGCAAGGTCACCTAGATTTTCTTCTATGTTATTTTCTGGTTTTATATTTTTACTTACGTTTATGGTCCACATTGAATTATTGAATGAATACAAAGGTCCGGGCTTAGACATTTTTATTTTTGCATGTGATTGTCTGGTTATTACGGAACGGCTTATTGAACAGACAGTTTTTTCTCTGTTGAATCACCTTACTCTTTTCTCATGGTGTAGCCACTTCTGTTGGTGTGGATCTGCTTTCAGGCTATCTTCCCATTTATATGTGTCTGTTATTTTTCCAATAAAAACATTGCTATGGTTACTCAGCATTGTAGTTGGTTTTAAAACTCATAGTGTCAGTATTTGATTTTTTTTTTTTTGTTCTTCTCTTTAATGCTGATATGTAGATATTTCTGGGATATTTTGCATACCCATATACTATTTTCTCCATTTCTTTATTAATTTAATCTCTTTACAGCCTGATCCCAGCTCACTCCCTCCTTCCCTCCCAGTCCCACCCTCATGCTCCCTTCCCCCCATTCTCCCCCTTTTTTCTCAGAGAAGGGGAGACCCTCAAGGTGTATCAACCTACCCAGGCTCAAGTCACAACCAACTGAACACATCCTCAGCCACTGGGGCCTGACAAGGTAGCCCGGCTAGAGGGAAGGGATCCAGTGACAGGCAACAGAGTAACTGACAGCCTCTACTCTCATTGTTAGGCACTCACAGGCTGACCACGCTGCACGTCAGCTACACAGTGTAGGGTGTCTAGTCCAGCCCATGCATGCTCGTTGGTTGGTGTGAGCCCCAATGGGCCCAGGTTAGTTGACTCTGTAGGTCTTTTTGTGGTGCCCTTGACCCCTCTGACTCCTCCCTCTAGCCTTCCTCCCACTCTTCCACAAAACTCCCCCGAGCTAAGGCATGTTGTTTGGCTGTGGGTCTCTGCGTGTGTTTCCATCAGCTGCTAGATAAAGCCTCTCAGTTGACAGCTATGCTAGGCTCCTGTCTGCAAGCATAGCAGAGTGTCATTGATAATGTCAGGGGTTGGCGCTCTTCCATGGGGGCAGGTCTCAAATTAGGACAATTATTGGTTTGCCATTCCCTCGATCTCTGCTCCGTCTTTACGCCTATACTTCTTTTTGGCGAGACAAATTTTGGGTGGAAGGTTTTATGGGTGGTGTCTCCCTCCCGCTGCTGGCAGTCCTTCCCACCTGGCTACAGGAGGTGGCCACTTCAGGCTCCTTAACTCCCAGCTGTTAGATGTCTCAGCTACAGTTACCTCCATGAACACCAGGAAGCCTCCCTTGTCCCACAGATACCACCCCATACCAGTTTCTGCTCTCTCTCCTGGTCCTCACCACTACCCCTGCTTTCCTCACACCTGCTCCCCACCCTTGTTGCCTTCCCTAATCCTTCTCCCATCCAGTTCCTTCCCTCCATTTACTTCAGAAGTCTATTTTAGTTTCTGTTCTGAGTGAGATTCAATATCTTCACTTGGGCTCTTCTTGGCTGTCACAACCCCTCCAGTGGATTCTGTGTGACAAACATTACCACAGAACCCGAGGCGATGGCCCCTACTAAGGGAGAGCCTCCTGGAACAGGTCTGATGTTCTTGCCAAGAGTAGTTGATTACAGGGCTCATTGCTTTGAAAACACCCTGACTGTTTTTTCTGACTGTTTTCTTTTTCTGCCTTTGTTTTTATTTTTTGTATCAAAAAAAAAAAACCTTTTCAGACGTAACTGTGTTGCTAGGCGGCCCTTTACTTGAAACTGCAGCCAAGGGTCATTCAGTCAAGTTTACCACTAAGTTCCGGTCCACTTGTTAATAAAAACATGGCTAAAAATTAGTCACTAGTAAATAGTTCATGTTATGACTTACAAATAAAAATGTTTGAATGAAACCCCATATAGTGGCAGATAAGCTAAGAAAACAAACTGTCTTGACTCACAGATGTTTGACATAATGAAAAAAACATTGACCTTTGATAAAAAAGACATAAACATTGATATCAATCTAGTGACTTATAAATGATTGTTCAAGATTGATGACAACATAATTACACTGCATTCTGTATTTTCGAATTGTATGAAAAAATAATGTAACCATGAGAGACAACCCCCATTTCAGAAAATGTGTATACAAACCTGGCTTGCTTGTCTCCAAAATACACTTAGACTCAAACTTCCCCTGAGTTTGTCTGTTTGTCACTCACCTATCTTCTGCCCACCGACGATTCAAGAACTCCCACTCCAAAGACCTATACCCAACTAGGATGGTCCGCGACACTTGGCTTCTCTAGGTCTATGGATTGTAGTGTAGTTATCCTGTGCTTTATGGCTAATACCCACTTATAAGTGAGTATATACTACACATATCTTTCTGGGTCTGGGTTACCTCTCTCAGGATGGTCTTTTCTAGTTCCATCCATTTGTCTGCGAATTGCATGATTTCTTTGTTTTTAACTGTGAGTAGTATTCCATTGTGTAAATGTACATTTTTTAAATTCATTCTTCAGTTGAGGGACATCTAGGTTCTTTCCAGTTTCTGGCATAGCCATATAATCTTTAGAATTAACTTGTCAGCATCTAGAGTAGTTATTTTTGCATTATCATAAGGAAATACTGGACTCAATTAAGTTATGCAAAGGAAGATGGTTTTTCTTTGGCTTTTTGATACAGGGTTTCTCTGTGTAGCCTTGGCTGTCCTCAACTCGCTTTGTAGACCAGGCTGGCCTCGAACTCAAAGAGGTCCACCTGCCTCTGCCTCCCGAGTGCTGGGGTTAAAGGCTTGCACCACCACTAATCGACAGGAAGATATTTTTAATCATGTGATTTTGGAGATTCATGAACAGACGTCCTGCTGATTTGGGTCTCTAGAGAGAGGAGAACATCATGGGGGGATGGGGAGAGAATGGCATAGAATAAGGGGGGGAGTACAGACTAGCTGGACAAACTCCTCCAGCTAGTACGGGCAGCAAGAGTTCAAGGTCATTGTTATTGCTCTGTGTGGTTTGGTTTTTGTTGTTGTCAGTTTGATACACTGTAGAGTTATCTGGGAGGAGATACTCCATATGAGAAAATGCCTCCCTCAGACTGCCTGTCTTTTCTTGATTAATGGTTGATGCAAGAGGCCCACCTCACCAGAAGCAGTGCCACTCCTGGGCATGTGGCCTAAGAGGTATAAAGAAGACAGCTGAACATGAGCCCGAGAAACAAGGCAGTAAGCGACATGCCTCCGTGGCTTCAACCCCTGCCTCCTGGTTCCTGTCTTGCACTCATGCCCTGACTTCCATTCATGATGACCTGTGATCCTGATGTGTAAGCCAAATAAGCCGCTGGCTCCCCAGTTTGCCTTTGATCATGGTGTTTATAACAGTAATAGGAAGCAAACCAAGACAGGTGACCTCTGACGTCTTACCACCTCGCAATAGTTTTACCCTGGAGAGCAGGCCTTCAGCAGATTGATTGTTGCAGAAAACTCACCCAAACAATAGCGTCAACTGTGATGTAACATGACAGGACTTTGGTTGGGACTACGTTAAATCTGTAACTCAAGTCATAAAGAACTGACATCTTAATATCATTGTCTTCCTACCCATAGATATGGAATATATCTCTATTTAGTTGTTTCAATGCCTTTCTTTAGAGGTTTGTGATTCTCTTTCTATAGATACTACATAGATTTATTGGTTTATCCCTAAGTATTAGTTTTGGGAGATGATGAGTTTTTTTTTTTAACATCAAATTACTTTGTACAATTGCCGGCATATTGGATAGCATTGACTTTAGTATATCCAGTAGATATTGTACAAGGTACAAGGTTGTATTGTACAACCTTGTTTTAATTGATTATTAATTCCAAGGTATTCTTGTATATTTTTGGCTCTTTCATAACAACAATCATGTTATCTGTAAACATTTTTTCTCTTTTTTATTAACTTATTCATATTACATCTTAGTTGTTAGCCCATCCCTTGTATCCTCCCATTCCTCCCTTCCTCCCGCTTCCCCCCTACTCCCCTCCCCTATGTCTGTGACTGAGGGGGACCTCCTCCCCCTGTATATGTTCATAGGGTATCAAGTCTCTCCTTGGTGACCTATTATCCTTCCTCTGAGTGCCAAAAGGCATCTCCATCCAAGGGACATGGTTAAATATGGGGCACCAGAGTTTGTGTGAAAGTCAGATCTCCTTCTCCACTTAACGGTGGAGAATGTCCTGTTCATTGGCTAGTCTGGATAGGGGTTCGAAGTTTACTGCCTATATTTTCCTTGGCTGTTGCCATAGTTTGTGGAGGATCCCAGGGCCCAGACCCACCTGTAGTTTTCCAGGACCCACTGGATCCTTCTATTTCCTCATTCTCCCAGACTTCTCATACCTAAAGTTTCAATAGGGTATTCTCCCCTCTGACCCACTTTCCTGGTAGGTAGTTTTTCATGGGGACGTACACCTTGGACTAGTGTCTCGATATAAGTGAGTATATACCATTTAGCTCTTTTTGCTTCTGTGTGAACTCACTCATTATGATAATTTCTAGTTCAATCCATTTGTCCACAAATTTCGGGAATTCCTTGTTTTTAATAGATGAGTAGTATTCCATAGTGTAGATGTACCACAGTTTCTTTATCCATTCTTCTACTGAGGGACACTTAGGTTGTTTCCATGTTCTGGCTATTATGAATAAGGCAGCTATGAACATGGTTGAGCATATGTCCCTGTTGTGTGGTAGTGCATCTTCCGGGTATATTCCAAGGAGTGGAATAGCTGGGTCTTGAGGAAGCCCTATTCCCATTTTTCTGAGAAAGCGTCAGATAGATTTCCAAAGTGGTTGTACTAGTTTGCATTCCCACCAGCAATGAAGGAGTGTTCCTCTTTCTCCACATCCTCGCCAGCATGTGGTGTCAGTTGAGTTATTGATCTTAGCCATTCTGATGGGTGTAAGATGGAATCTCAGTGTCATTTTGATTTGCATTTCTTTGATGACTAAGGAGGTTGAGCATTTCTTTAAGTGTTTCTCAGCCATTTGATATTCCTCTGTTGAGAATTCTCTGTTTAGTTCTGAGCCCCATTTCTCTATTGGGTTATTTGGTTTGGTGGTGTTTAATTTCTTGAGTTCTTTATATATTTTGGATATTAGACCTTTGTCAGATGAAGGGTTGGTGAAGATCTTTTCCCAGTCTGTAGGCTGTCACTTTGTTCTCTTGACAGTGTCACCTGACTTACAGAAGCTTCTCAGCCTCATGAGGTCCCATTTATTAATTGTTGACGTTAAGGCCTGGGTTGTTGGTGTTCTGTTCAGGAAGTTGTCTCCTGTGCCTATGTGTTCCAGGCTCTTCCCCACTTTTTCCTCTAAGTGGGTTAATGTCTCTGGTTTTAGGTTGAGGTCTTTAATCCACTTGGACTTGAGTTTTGTGCATGGTGACAAATAGGGGTCTAATTGCATTTTTTCTACATGTAGACATCCAGTTAGACCAGCACCATTTGTTGAAGATGCTGTCATTTTTCCATTGAATGGATTTGGCTTCTTTGTCAAAAATCAAGTGAGCAAATATCATCTCTGGGTCTTCAGTTCGATTCCATTGATCCACTAGCCTATTGCTGTGCCAGTACCATGCTGTTTTAATTACTGTTGCTCTATAGTACAACTTGAGATCAGGTATGGCGATTCCTCCAGAGGATCTTTTATTGTATAGGATTATTTTTGCTATTCTGGGCTTTTTGTTTCTCCTTATGAAGTTGAGAATTGTTCTTTCAATATCTTCAAAATATTTTGTAGGTATTCTGATAGGGATTGCATTGAATTTGTAAATTGCTTTTGGTAAGATGGCCATTTTTACTATGTTGATTCTCCCGATCCATGAACAAGGTAGATCTCGCCACCTTCTGATGTCATTTTCAATCTCTTTCTTCAGAGATTTAAAGTTTTTTTCAAATAAGTCCTTCACTTGCTTAGTTAGGGTTATTCCTAGATATTTTATATTGCTTGTAGCTATCGTGAAGGGAGTAATTTTCCTAATTTCCTCCTCTGCCTGTTTGTCATTTGTATATAGGAAAGCTACTGACTTTTTTGAGTTTATTTTGTATCCTGCCAATTTGCTGAAGGTGTTTATCAGCTGTAGGAGTTCTCTGTGGAATTTTGGGGGTCACTTATATACACTATCATATCATCTGCAAATAGGGATAATTTGACTTCTTCCTTTCCCATTTGGATCCCCTTGATCTCCTTTTGATGTCTTAACATTTTTAAAGTTTATTTAACACAACACATGCTCCAACTTCACTGAGGCAGCTGACCACGCCCATGACCGAAGCCGCCTCTAAACTGGGATTCAGTCGCTGAGCCAGCCCTAGCCTCCGCTGCTGCTTTCTTGTCAGCACCAGGGGGCACAGCACTCCTTCTGTAGGTGTCTCTGTCTGCCTCCCCTTTTGTGAATCTTGCAGGTCGCTCACCCTCTGGACCTTTGGGCCGAGGCCTGCCAGTCTCGGGACAGCTCCCAAGGTAGGCCGAGGTAATCTCAGAGACACTGGATGCCCTCATTCTTAAGGTACCAATAGAAATGTCTGCAGGCAAACTGTTCCTTCCCGTAGCCTTGAGACTTGAGAGACTGCATGGCCTTCATAACGTGAAGATTGGACGCGTTCCTGTCTGCCAGCTCTGGGTGTTCGGGCATATGGACATCTTTCCTGGCAATCATCACTCCTTCCTAAAAAAGGAGTTCATAGATGGCGATCTGGTTCTTCTTAAGCACCAATATCGCGGTGGCTGCAGGGTCCGAGGTGGAGGCTGGAAAAGCTGTAATCGTTTTTTTAAGTGCAGAAAGATTTGTTTTCAGGGGGGATTTTGGACTATCTCTGCATGGGCGTGGAAGAAGATCTATCTGCCTATAGCAGCAGGGATGTGGAGGGAGCACCATCTCACACAGAGTTGAGCAGGCAGCAGAGAGGTTGGACCAGAGGCCCAAGTGGTTGTAACGTTCAAGGTCTTTCCATGATAATCTATTTTTCTAAGCTACAGATATGCAAAACAGTGCAACCAGCATGGGGCCAGGTGTTCAAGCCCATGAACTTTTGGGGGCTGTTTTACATTTAAACAGCATGTTCTGTCCGTACTTCAACTAGCCATAAGTGCTATGCTGTTGTATCTCCAAGTCTCCACGCTTTCGTACTAACATCAATAACATCACAGTTTTAAATTACAAATATCTATTCTTTTTATATACAGAACAACTGAATGTCGCATGTTAATTTGTATCCTTTTATTTTCTTATTTTTAGTTATTTTTTATTTTGAGAGAGGGAGAAAGATAGAGAGACAGAGAGAGAGAGAGGGGGAGAGAGAGAGAGAGAGAGAGAGAGAGAGAGAGAGAGAGAGAGAGAGAGAGAGAGAGAGAGAGAGAGAGAGAATGAGGTGGTGGGAAGGGAGGACCTGGAAGGAGCTGCTGGGCAAGAGGAAAGAACATGATCAAAATACAGTGTACGGAAAAACACCTTTAGGTAAAAAAGGAAAAGGAAAAATAACATTTTTAAAAGAGCCTAAGCATAAATAACAAAAATAAAGGAAATGGTGAAAAGGAAGGCTATGAACTGTTCAATTGAAGCTGTGATGGCTGTTGGCAGAGGCCAACTCAGGAAAGGGAGGTTAGTACCTAAACTAGTAGTAGAAAGAAATATGCAAAGGGGTCTTGTTCATGTCCAAGATTCAGAAAGTCTACAATTATTTCTTTCACATGTAAAATAAGCTAATATCAAAATGTCAAAATTTATATTAACTTTCCGACAAGGATTTCCTTGTCTAGAACCTGAAATTTTCATTTTAATGGATATTATTAATTTCTTTAAATAAATATGAATTTATGTGTTGTTGGTCCATATTAATTCTTCAGTTTCTTCTGAGGAAAAAAACTAGACAGATATGAAATGGAAAAAATCACACATATCTGCACATACTGTTTTATTTTTAGTGCAATATAGTGCTCTCACATATAAGTGGTAAAATGTGATACCACGTTGATATAATGTGATATGTATTGAATAACCTAACTGGGCACCTTTAGCATGTATTGGCGATATTTTTATTATGAAAAATCAATGCCCTTTGCTTGTGTATAAATTCTCTGCAGCCATAAAGGGATAACGGGAAAAGGCTGTGGTAGCCAGGTTTCTCCAACTGCCATTTACACTTTCTCTTCACTCTCATGCTAAAGTCACATGTTCTGGAGATAAATTTGGATTTCTAAATTAGGACCCAGGGTGGCTGCAGAATTAGTGACATGAGCATACGTCAGGAGCAATGGCCACAGTTTGCATCTACTGTGAAGAGGTGAAGAGGTTAGTGTAAACCACAGACGCCCAGTGCTTGTGACTTTTTAACAGGACTCTGGATTGGGTATGTTCTGATTCTTTACTTTTTTTTTTTTTTTTTTTTTTTTGCCTTTCTGATATTAGTTCATACTCCTGGAGAATTGTGAGTTACGGTCTTGGAAGTTAACTCCATAATGTAATGATCTTCAAGAAAAAAAAATTGAGAGATGATTTATATATCTTAAATTTAAATTAGCTTTGAAATTTAAGGGAAGTTTCCCTCCCCCAAATGCTAGTGTTAAATAACTTAAGCCACTGTCTCCATGGAAACATAGAAACAGGTTCACCTGGGCTGTGAGAGCTGTCTGACACCCCTTCTTTTCGGTGCTTTCAGCACAGGCCTAGGTAGTACAGAAAGTCTACAAAAGTATATCTCAAACATATTTGCATATTCAGATTACATTTTTGGATACTCTTCTGCCTTTTTGTATGGTCGTTATAAGATGGCACATGATAAAAAAAAAAAACACCTTGTAAAGACCTAGGTAAAATTAATTTTTCAAAGAAATAATTTTAAAGGGGGAAGGAAAAGAACCATTTTTGTTCTACCCTAAAAATAACTGTTGTGCTTATTTCTTCTGGCTGGATAAGGGTATTTAAATAAGGATATTTAGTTGAAAATGGTAGAGAAGCTCAAGTTATTGACTTTTTAAGACAAATTTTAGTGAGCTGCATTTAGATCTACTCATCATTATTCAAACTTTACTATATTGTTGTGAACCAAGTAGTCAGGGAATACTTTATTAGTGATATTTATCCATAAATATTTTTGTTATTTGTCTGTCTTTTAAAAAACAAACTACAATGCATGACATTTCAATGAACATTGTATACAAGATTTTTTGGAACTTAATAATTTCTTTTGAGCGCAAAATATTCATTTATAGTCTACTTATATATGAATGTAGAATGTTTTCTCAGATGTTACATAAATGCATGACTTGGTTGGAATTTTTCAATAACTTTTCCAAAGAGTTTGAGTGAGTTTGCTTTCCTAACAGTGTGTGAATGCTCCAGTTGTTTCACTTACACACATGTTTTGTTAACTTTGCTACTGAGGCTACCATTTCAAATCAATTAATATTAGAAGATGTGCGGCTGTGTGGAAAGATTACGTATTTACTACAAAGGCAGTTCAGGAAGGATGCTTTAAAGCTTCATTTTCTTACAGACATTGTAGCCTATGGAAAGTTCTAATAAGTTGAAAAGAACATCAAAAGCAACCTTTGTAAACAGTTTATTTTTTTTCCTCCTCAAATTGTGTGCCTTCTCTCATGTTTTCTTTATTTTTATTCTTTTCTTTGCAGCTGGGAAGAGCAATTGGTCCAGCATTTCAGACTGTCCCACACAGGACTACTATTAGCCTGGAATTTTGCAACATTTGGAAAATGGACCACAAATGCTATCCTTGACTTACTTAACCATTTTCCCCCATTATTTAGGGGGTGGCTCTTCAAAGATATTATTCAACCTAAATCAGCCTGAAGAAACCTTAAGAGAATGATGTCCCATTTCCTCTGAGGGGGGTTGGATAGGGTTCTGTTTACTCTCTTGGTCTACAGATGCTTATTCTCATTGGAAGTTGGTTATAAGTTATTATTGGTGTTTTACAGAGAGGAAACTAGGTTTGACTCAGGGATGTCTCTCTTTTCCTTTATCTTTCTTTTGTAGGTAAGGAGATAGGAGCTGAAAAGAAAGGGGGATATAGAAATATAGAGGGAGGATGGAACAAAAGGTAGATTATTGACTCTACTCATCATCTTAATTGTTACTCACAAGTAAGGTTATTTTTTTCAATTCAATGATATTGAATTTTGTATATTGATGCAAATCATGGCCATGTAAAAAACTAGTGTAATTTTATCACAAGAATATATATTCTAGGTCCAATAGATAGATATGACTCTGTAGATATATAAGGTAAAATAGTTAAATAAGGTCTTCAAAAGCCTCAGAGACCTACAGAATATGGCATTTAAAGATGTTCTTATTATTCTAAAGATTCTTTGACAAGACAAAAGTTAATTTCTGGCAACACCTGGCCTGCCTCAAAGAAGATGATGAGCATCAAATAATCCTTATGGAATTGGCATCAAATGTGGTAAACCAGCCACTGGGCAAAATGTCGTTGTTTTTGCCACAGACAGAATGCTGCCTTAAAATAGGAAGGCTTGGATGCATAGTTGATGGCTGAACTCTGCCAAAACAGGGTAAGCAAGTCCTCAGTAGTTCCTGCCTCGCACATGTCTGTCAGATATACTGGGCCAGAAGGCTGGGGATGGTGCTCCAACGTTACAGAGAGTATTGGGTGACTGTTCAGGCAGTAAACTGTCTCTGTCATTTTTTCATTTTGGAAGCTGCTAGCCTGCACTTCTGGTTCACTCAGGTATTTAAGTTTTGTTCCTTCTTAAATCTCTGATGTGGTTGAAGACCAGATAGTTTAGTTTTTCAATTAAGCTTAGTAGGTTAGGGGTTAAAATGTTTTTAAATAAAGATAGATGATTTAAGGTAAAAGAGATGAGATACGATAGATATTGATCTTCATTCAGAAATTTAGACCCAACAAGATAGGAAAGATGCTTACTTCAAGTTTGCCAAATACAAATAGCCAAATCACTATTAACGTAACATTTATATACTTCCTGATTGTCTCATGGCTCTTCCTGCTGGGTGTAGTTTATTTTCTTCATGTGTAATAATATAAATGTATATATTAAAAAGAAACATAATAAAAATATCTAAAAAGGAAATAAAACTATTCTATGGAGTCAAAATCTTTATTCACTAAAGGAAAAAAATACCAATGAGGAAATCTAGCCCTGACAATACTCATCATGTTGCACAATTTGCACACCTTTAGGAAACTCTAAATGGCACCTACCTCACCTGGTTATGATGAGAACGTGATGGGAGAGGATGCTCTTTATGTGAGATTAAACAGTTCCATTAAATCTTCATTACAGAGAGAGTAAGATGACATCAAATATTCCTTCACAGAAAACTGCTTGGAAAATGCCGGTTGAGCTTATGTATACAAAAGGGAACAGCTCGGATACACAGTTCCCTTTGTCATTTTTGTTTAAACAAGAGCTGAATCCCGATTTCGCTGTTTTGCTTGGCTTGCATAAAAACGTTCCGTCTGGTGTTAGGGTTTGTAGAACTTGAGATTAATGCTTAATGGTGTTTACAATGATATGGTTTTTTTTTTTCAATATCATGACTTCATGCTCGTGGGCTTCATTGTCTGTCTGGGATAATCTCACTTTAATTCTCAGTCTTTAATGTGTTTCTGATTAATGACTGCATAATGAAAGCATTGAACAGCCTTTTCTTTTACCATGGAGAAGTGAGGCCTGACATTTTATTTTGGTTTTGTGTATGCCTTTTCTGTGGCTATTTCAGGTTTATTGCCAAAAACTGATGCAACTCCTTGTGATCCATCAGCAGAACTAATAATTTTGCATAATGGAATTTCTAAATTATCACTTTCATAGAGTTTTTAAAAGCTGCAACTGAATTCCAAAATAGTCTCTTTCCAGAATGAACTTTTATGGAGATTATTTTTTAAAGAAGTTCAGGCAAGGTCTTAATGGAGAGGGTACTCCTAGGTTATCAACTCCCTTATTCTGTAGGAGAAATGACTAATTAGTATCTTTCAACCTGGATTTCCACTCTTCCAGTAAGTTCTAGTCATGAACCAATATTCAGACTAGAGTCACATCCACACCCAGGAGGGCTGGCAGGCTGTCATGGTTCTGCAGTGGGCCAGAGACAGCCAGTTCATGAAATGAAACTGTTGCCCCCATTCCTCACTGCCTCGCACTCAGGTATGCTTGTGTGGCTCATGGTACCTGACAAACTCTAGAGCCTCTGGTGCTTCTCTAGCATGGAGTTCTCCTCTCAGGACCAGCTCAGCCCATTAGCCAGAGAATAGCTCTTAGCAAGCACTTAAATCCATACTCTTGGCTGGAGATCTCTTCAGCTGCTCAGCCCGGAGTGCTGTGTCTCCTGGGTTACCTTATGCTTCATTGTCTTAGCCTTTGACTTGACTCTTCGGCCATACTAAGCTTCTCTCAGCTCTACGATGGCACCTGGGTGCTCTATAGAACAATTTCAGTTCCTATCCTTTGAACAGAAAAAAAACCTAATTCTATGGGGCTTCTGGTTTCACCCTTGGCTTTGGTTAGATGTATTCCCACACATCTTGTACTTTCTCTGTTGTGGCCCCATGATGTCACCTTCATAGTTGTCCAGTGTGACTCTGTTATGTCCACTTCTCTTCCAGGTTATAAGAAAGCCTGTTTGTTTTATTCACAATTGTACTTGCATGGCTACTAAAGGGCTTCCATCATGCAATAACATTGCTGAGCACCGTTGAAAGAACAAATGTTGACTTCCCAGCCCTCAGTCAAGTCTGACTCTGGTATACTTAATATACCCAAGACTTACTATCCAGCTGCCTTGGAAGACCGCAGCCCTGTGGCCACCTTCACTTCCTCATGGCTCTGTCTTAGCCAGGACCTGAATGGACCTTCTACTTGTCTGAGCAGCACAATGACACTAAAGGAGCTCTGTAGGAATGACAGCTTTGCTTCAGAGTATTTCTTCTGTAGGCTGGTTGTTCTGAGACTCTCCCTACCCCAGTTATTGTAAGTGGTGTGCAGTCACCTTTATATACAGATTGACACCTTTCTATCACACTTCATCCCCTGTTCCTGGGTCAGGTACAGAATATTGTATCACACTGACAGAGCAGCCAGTGCTGGGCATCAGGTCTAGGACAAGACATCACTCCCTGACAACGCTGTCATTCCCAAAAACTTTCTTTTTCCTCTCATGGAAGAAGAGAGTCACAGGTTCACAAGTCCATCTGTGCACTCTTCTAGTAACCTGTGCATAGATCCACTCTTGAGTCTATTTTAGGGGGTGGAAGCCACCCTTTGGACAGGTCTGGTAAAAAGAGGCAAAGAGCTGAAACTGAACTACAAAGACAATGGACCTCAGCGGATTTTACAATTCATCAGGGTCTTGCTTTCTGTTTCTTGAGCTGGCTTCAAGCATGAGATAGCTAGTATGGAAGCATCAGACTTGTGGAATATGGAGTGTGTGTGTGTGTGTATGTTTGTGTGTGTGTGTGTGTGTGTGTGTGTGTGTGTGTGTGAGTTGGCTTGGGGAGTATTACTTAAAATTTTCCATTAGTTGTCAACTTTCCAAAACCAAGATGTACACACTGAAATGTACATCTATTGGAAAAGATAGGGATGCAGGGTGTGGTCTCAGGTGTGATGATCATTCTCTTAACCACAGTGAGGCTGCCCTCTTTAAATGGGCCCGTGCTTTCTGGCTCACCACCACCCTCAGTAGCTTCTCTCTGTTACACCGTCATGCCTGGCCCATGTGTGCATGCTGCCTGATGGCTGCCATGAGTTAACTCTACTTGAGGTCATGATCCCTTGTCCACACAATAATTCTGCTTTATCGAGTTCCAGTTTCTGGGGTCAGGGATGGATGGTATTGCTATGAAGAGTGTACCTGGACATTTTCCCTCCTACTAGACATACAGCACAGACTATGTCCTAAAAGTACTTAACTTCCCATGAACAGATGAAGTTGAAACAGTGCTTAGAGACTTGTTTAAACTTGGCCTTCTATCTGGTGGCATGTAAGATACTCTTAAAGTAAATTTTATTTTTTTTAAATTTATTATAATTTATTCAGATTACATCCTGATTGTTGATTGTTATCTCCATACTTGTATCTTTTGTTCCCACCCACACCCTCCCTCCTTCTGCCCTATTCCTCTCCCCCAGACCTCTGACAGAAGGGGACCTCCTCCCCCACCATATGACCACAGCCTATCAGGTCTCACCCAGATAGCCTGCATCCCCTTCCTCTGTGTGCCAACAGGGTCTCCCCACCAAGAAGAAGTGACCAAATTGGGGGTACCAGAGTTCATGTCAGAGGCAATCCCTGTTCCCCCGACAACCATGGAGAATGAGCTGTCCATTGGCTAGATCTGAATGGGGGTCTAGGTTTACTATTTACATTGTCCTTGGTTGGTGCATCAGTTTGTACAGGGCTTGGTCCGGATCCGCAGGCCTTGATGGTCTCCTTGTGGGGTTCCTGAAACCTCTGGGTCCTTTCACGCCCCCATTCTTATACAAGTGAAACACAAGAAAATGACTTCAAAGAAAAGGTTAAATCTAAAATGAATATTTAAAAAAAAACCTATTTTCAGCTGTCTCTCCATCATTCTCCCCAACCTGCAAACCTGGAGAGACAGATGGAATTGGGGATCATTGGGGGCATGTGTGGAAACCTAGCGCAGTGCAAACTTCCTGTAATCTATGAGGATGACTATTGTGAGGACTCCTAATGATGGAGGATACAGAGTCTAAACTGGCCAGCCATCTTTTGCAGGCAGGTAAAGCTTCCAGTGGTGAGGCTGGGTCACAGTCCTTTGAGTTGTTGGCTGAAGGAGTCCCCTGGGGAACCCTAAACAACTGGGCTGATGCTAGCACAGAAGGTCACTTCCTGAAAACTGACAACTGGGCCCTGTTATTGAAGACAACATTCACGCTGCTTATCAACCATAGAGAGGTTGAGCTGGCACAGGCATGGAGCCTTCGCTCTTACACTCTCGTCTCTCTTGTGTGAGTAGGTACTCTGCAGGTTAAGGAAAGAGAAACCTAGGTGCCAACACAGCCACAAAACCCTTGACCTACAATCTTCCCTACCTGCAAATTTTACTTGGACAATGATGGCATAGAACTTGTAGGAGTGACCAACCAATGTTTGGTTTAACTTGAGGCCCATGACACAAGAGGGACTGAATGCCTTACACTTCCTGCATGGCCAGGAATGAGATACTGGGTAGTCCAGAGACCTAGGGTCGAACCAAACACAACTGTCAAAGAGAAAACCAATTAAATGGTTCCTAATGATATTCTGCAATGCTCATAGATTGGTACTTTGTCCAGTCATCACCCAGATAGGCTTCCTCTGGCAATATATTGGAGTTGGGTGCAGAGATGCACAAGAAATCAGGTAGAGAGAGGGGGGAGGGGGAGGGGAAGAGGGAAAGGACAGAGAGAGAGAGAGAGAGAGAGAGAGAGAGAGAGAGAGAGAGGGGCTAAATTGGAGGCTTCCATCATGCCTCTCCCTGAGGAAGACAGGGGGGAAAGGCTGTAGGAGTCAGAGGAGATGGGGACAACATGAGAACATGGCCCACTAAATCAACTTAGCAGGTCTAACATGGGCTCATGGACACTTAAGAAGCAAGCATGGGGCCTGCATAGGTCTACGCCAGGTCCTCTGTGTACGCATTGTAGCTATTAGCTTAGTATTTTTTAAATTAATTTTTTGATGGGCATCGTTATTTTACTTATATGTATTTCTATATGAAGGTGCCAGATCCCCTGGAACTGGAGTTAAACACAATTATGAGCTGCTATGTGAGTGCTGGGAATTGAACCCGGGCCCTCTGGAAGAGCAGCCAGTGCTCTTAACCACTGAGCCATCTCGCCAGCCTTTCTAGCTTGTAATTTTAATGGAAATCCTGAGTGTGTGAATGAGTGGGTCTCTGACTCTTGTGGCTGCTCTTTTTTTAAAAAAAGATTTATTTATTTATTTATTTATTTATTTATTTATTAATTATGTATACAGTATTCTACCTGCATGTATGTCTGCATGCCAGAAGAGAGCACCAGATCTCATTATAGATGGTTGTGAGCCACCACATGGTTGCTGGGAATTGATGTCAGGAACTCTGCAAGAGCAGAACAGTGCTCCCAACTTCTGAGCCATCTCGCCAGCCCTTGTGGCTGCTCTTGAGACTTTCCCCTCCTGCTGGGTTGCTGTGTCCCGCTTCAGTACAAAGACATTTGTCTTGTCTTGTTGTATCTTGCTTTGTCCTCTTTGGCTTTCATCTCTTAGAGAGAGACCCTTGTGAAGAGAAAACAGATTAGAAGTGAACCTGGGGGAGAGAGGAGAGGGTGTGGAGGAAGGGGAAACTGTGGTCAGGATGTACTGTAGGAGAGAAAATGTATTTCAACTTAAAATATTTTTAATGTAAAGGAAAATAACTATATATGTGGATAAGTGAAAAATGCAGGCTGTGTCATTTTATTTTGTTTAATTCTGTTTGTTTATTCATTTCGTTTTTGAAACAGGGTTTCTATGCCAGGCTGGCCTTAGTCTCATTGTGTAGTTGAAGATGACTTTGGAGTTCTTATTTCCTGGCCTCCACTCCCCAAGTGCTAGGATTACTGGTGTGAATTTCCATGCCCGCTTTATGCGGACTGGGCATCAGCACCAGGATTTTCTGCATGCTAGGCACTTTACAAATGGAGCTACACACTCAGTCCACAACCCTAATTTTAAAGGATATATATATATATGTGTGTGTGTGTGTGTGTGTGTGTGTATTTAAAATTTGTGAGAAAGAAAATACACAACATATGAAACAATAATCTTCTTTCAAGTGGAACTGTATATAATTGTTTAGGTTTACAAAATGCATTATTCAATTTTCCTCTGAATATGTTATATTTATAATTAGAAAATATGTAATTGTTCTTACAAATTAAATGTATATGCCATTACTATAAATATTGTTGAGGTTTGGGAAGATTTTAGTCTGTGGTATTTGGAGTTCCTAGTCAGTACTGATTATCCACACTGAAAGGACCATAGCTTCCACACTGGGAGCCATGGGGACAGCTGGAGGGGCAAGTGAACAAATAAGTGCTAGTCGCTCTTGCTGCCGGGTGCCTGCTCCAAACTTCCCCTGCTCCCATACTCCTGGGCCTATATAAGATAAACAGCAAAGGAAGTGCCATAACAATGACAAGCTGAAGACATTAGAAGTACTTTAAAGTCACTGAGGTAAATGGTTCAAAAGAGCAGAAATCAAGGCATTAGCATGTAAAGTACAGAAGGAAAGAATTAACGAATAAGGGATGGTTAAAAGTTTGGGACTGGGACGTATAAATGAAAACAACAACAACAAACAGTTTAGGAAAGAACCTTCAAAACCTTGAGAATACAAAGTGTTTAGTAAAGAAGTAAAAAACATTAAGAGGAAAAAAGTATAATGCAACTATGAAAGAATTAATTAAAATGATGAAGTTTAAGAAATAAGTAAAAGGGGCTGGGCGTGGTAGCGCATGCCTTTAATCCCAGCACTCAGGGAGCAGAGGCAGGCTCTGCCTGTGAGATCGCTGTGAGTTCAAGATCAGCCTGGTCTACAGAGCAAGTCTAGGACAGCCAAGGCTACACAGAGAGACCCTGCTTGAAAAACAAAACAAAACAAAACAAAACAAAACAAAACAAAAAAGGAACTAAGTAAAAGGACCCATAAAACCTCAACTTTTGGAGGTATAAAGCAAAATATTGTAACAGCAGAAATATAAAAATTAAAAAGGCAGTTGAAAAGATAAATGGTAAAATCAAGAAACATAAAAAACCAGGACGCTGTATGAGATGGCATCTGTCTTATCCTGCTTTGTGCAGCTATTACAGGTGCCGCAGAGGGGCTTCGTGGAAACTGACATTTATTTCCCTAGTAACAAGAAATCCAAGACAACAGTGCAGACATCTGGAACCTTCTTACAGTGTTCTCATAGGGGAAATGGAAGGGAGACAGCGAAGGGAGAAGCAGACTCCATCCTCAAGGTACAGAAGAGCTGAAAAGAGCTCAGTCTATTTATAGTAACCTCAGCTCATTCAGGAGCTAAGCATCTCTCATTAGTGGTGGTCTGCCAACACGGTTCCGCTGAGAGGTCGCCTTTCAATGCTCGCACGCATGCGTGTGAGCTTGGTTCACATTCCGAACCTGGCAACAACTGAGAATGAAACAATATAAAACTAGAGAATTACAGCAAGCGAGCTTTATCAGGTGCTTACTAGGTACCAGGGATTTAAACGAATCTATGTAATCCTCCTGTCCCTGGCGGTCACCGTCTGGACCTGCTGTTCCCAGGTTATGAGCATCTTGTTCAAAGAATCAATCTAAAAAGTATTCACAAGCTTGCTAAGTAGCAAGGGATTTTATTCGCAAGCAAAGCAAGAAGACAGGTCAGATACATTTCAAGAGAGCAGCACGCTGCTTGAGCTAAAGAGTTCTAGAGCCCCTGGTTACTTCCGGGGACTTTCTTTTGTGGGTCCAGGAGGAGTTGGTTGGGTTGTTAAGGTTGCGGGGCTGTGGGGAGATGTAGGTGGTCTTTGGATTTTGATTGGTAGGCGTGGTTTATGTAAGCCTTTGATCACAACATCTATCCATTCCCTTGACGTATCTGACTTAAGCTCTCATGCACACCTAATCATACATAGGCCTAAGATCGGTAAATAGGTTCCCCTTTCCCATAAAAGTTCAGTCGGAGGACACAGTTTGCCTTACTATGTATGCACTCAAAACCAATCCAGTCTGCATTGGTCTGTTTTCTTTAGTTTTAGGGTGTCTTTGGTCACAAATGAGGAGCTACTAAGAGCTGCTAGTATGCTGTAGGTTGGACTGACCAGTTGTCTTTCTTTTGAGAGAGGTAGGCATGCAGTTCCATGAAGGTGGGGTTTAGCGTTACTTTTTAAAAAAGATTTATTTATTATTTATACAGTATTCTGCCCGCAGGTGTGTCTGCATGCTTGAAGAGAATACCAGATCTTATTGTAGATGGTTGTGAGCCACCATGTGGTTGCTGGGAATTGAACTCAAGACCTTTGGAAGAACAGCCAGTGCTCTTAACCTCTGAGCCATCTCTCCAGCCCTTGGATCTAGTGTTACTAAGTGTGTTGCTGAGCTTTCAGCATGCTTGCCTGTCCATCTTCATGGCTTTCTGAGGTCATTGTTACTGCCACCATTTTCCTCTGAAGCAAAGTCAGACATTCTGTCAATGGATAGGAGGCTGTGACTCTGAGCTGAAGTGACCATATGTTTTTAGATTCTGGAATTTCTACCATGCACAGTAAATATTAGCATAGATAGAAAAATTAAGTTAAAAAATCTTCAGAGGGCTTATAATTGGGCACTAGCTCAAAAGGCATGTCCCACGAAAGTCTTCACTTACCAGGAGATTGGAATAGATGTGAGAACATCCTACTGAGAGAAATATAGGAGATGGGGAAATAGAAGGACCCAGAGGGTCCTAGAAACCTACAAGAAGAACATTGTGATGGGTGGATGGGGGCCTAGGGGTGTCTGCTCAAACTATTGCACTTACCAAGGACAATATAATAGTAAACATCAACCCCCTACTCTGATCTACCCAATGGACAGGACATTCTCCACAGCTATGTGGAGAGCAGGGACTGACTGACTTTGACATGAACTCTGGTGCTCCATAATTGACCACCTCCCCTTGGTGGGGAGGCCTGGTGGCACTCAAAGAAAGAATAAGCAGGCTACCAAGATGAGACTTGATAGCCTATGACCTATATAGTGGGAGAGGAGGTCCCCCTCGGTCATAGACCTAGGGGAGGGGAATAGGGTGAAAGAGGGAGGCAGAGAGGAATGGGAGGCTACAAGAGATGGGATAACAATTGAGTTGTAATCTGAATAAATTAATAAAATTAAAATTTAAAAAATGATAAGCATTAAAAAAATATCTGCAGAGGGCTTAAGATAAATACAACTCTAATGGAGAAGTAGAAGAATGCAGAAGACAAAGACCAAGCTGATAACATCGGCAGAAGTGACTCGGCTGGACTGCTGTATCTCTGGGTCTAGGTGTAGATGCTGAATGCAGAAGGCAAAGGACTACACCTTTCCCCCAGTTTGTACTGTCTACATAGGATTCTCAGCTGTCTCCTGCCCCAATGCTGCGCTGACAGCAGCGTCAGCTGCTCAAATGCTGTAAGGAAGGTGAACAGAACAGTCTTTTCTTCCTGGAGGGATGGGGAGGTTTGGGGATAGGAAGGAAGATATTAAACATTATCTCCCAATTGTCTTCGCCAGCTAAGTCTTTCTTTCAGGGGATGGAGATATTTGAGTCTTATGACTGTGTGCTTTTCTTTACAAAATTATTTTGAAAATAAATTAAAAGTTTATTGGAAAGAGCTTGCAGACGAAAATCAAGCAGCATGACTAGCTAGACCCAAAGTCTGCATATCAAGAGATGTCCAGCCACTTCAAATAGCTGTTCAGAAGCTGGTCAACTTCCCTCAGACTTTCACTGTCAGTTACAGCTAAGTCTCATGCATATGTACTTTTCTTTAAAAATTGTTCTTTGATTACTTTATTTTCTAAAATATCTTTATTGGAGAGATGCTTTAAACAAACCACTAACCTATAGTAGTTAGTTTATAGCTCACTATTATTTTTGAGCCCTCTTGTTTACTATACACCAAGTAGGTACTTAGGAGAGAAAAACCATGACATGATAAACACAATCATGAGGAAACATTTAATGGGAATATCACGTCATATGTGCTTTTCCCTATAATATTAGAAAAATCAAATTTAACCAGCACTTGAGGCACAAAACCTCATGCACTGTAGGTATGAATAGCTTCACGTGAAAATGCTATTTGGGCCAGTGCTAATGCTTAGAATATGGAAAATTTTATTGCAAAATCCAGGTGGACACAAAGAAATCACAAGACCAGCCTGTGCGGGGCCTCCTTGCTGTTGTTATCCACAAGCTTAGCAAAAATCTAACAAACAGCCTAGGTTGATTTTATTTTTGTTCCAGCCTTTGTACTGCTCTTCCCGTAGTAAAATGTATCTAGGACGTTACTGTTCTGACTGCCTTAGAGGTCAAAGCAGCCCTGCAAAATACCACAGCAATCCAGTGTGTCGTAAAATATCAAACTAATAGAAGATGCCGGGAGTGGGAAGGAAAGAGTGCTGAGCCCGCAGTTAACTCTGAGGCTGTCCTTTTTTTTTTTTTTTAATTAAGTGATATTGTACTTCTTGGGAAAGATGTTGGAGTAAAGATCTTCTGGACCTGACTGTAAAAACAAGTTTTTAAACAGAGTGAGCTGTACCAAGCCCTGTCTTTGATGAAATGAGGAGAGGCTGCAAAAACTGAGCTGAAAAAAAAAAAAGCTGCAAGGAACATTGAACAGGGGACCAGGAGAAGAGATGTGTGCTGTGTGATGGGGACCAGGAGGAGAGGTGTGCTGTGTGATGGGGACCAGGAGGAGAGGTGTGCTGTGTGATGGGGACCAGGAGGAGATGTGTGCTGTGTGATGGGGACCAGGAGGAGATGTGTGCTGTGTGATGGGGACCAGGAGGAGAGATGTGTGCTATGTGATGGGGACCAGGAGGAGAGATGTGTGCTGTGTGATGGGGACCAGGAGGAGATGTGTGCTGTGTGATGGGGACCAGGAGGAGATGTGTGCTGTGTGATGGGGACCAGGAGGAGAGATGTGTGCTGTGTGATGGGGACCAGGAGGAGAGGTGTGCTGTGTGATGGGGACCAGGAGGAGAGGTGTGCTGTGTGATGAGAACGCCTAGATAGAGACAGTGTCTCCATATCTGTTTCTCCAGCAGATAGCAAGCAGAGGACAGAGGGTTATTCAGTCCTAGTAGCTGGCATTGTCTGAAGGTCCAGGTTTGGGCTGTTCTACAAACCATGGAGGTTCTCCGTTCTATTGAACCCAAAGATAAAATCCCAACAAGGATTTGACCATCACGTCTAATGATTGTGTTTCCTTAGATGCCTGTTGTCTGCATCTGTTTTTTGAATGCTTCTATGTTTTTGATGACCCTGCTGTGTTTGAAGGCTACTGGTTAGATATGGTGGAGACTGTCTGTTCATTGAGATTTGTGTGATATTTTTGTCATATTTGGAGGCATAGCTTGGGAAAGAATGCTAGAGCCAAAGAACCATTCTGATTATGCAAAGTCAAGGATGCTTCAACATAGATGAATCAATGGGGCTCACCTGTGTTGATGGTAATCTTGCATGCCTGGCTGAGGTGGGGGGTTTTCCAATGCTTTCTCTTCCATGCTCCAGTCCCTGCCCATTATAAGGAGTGAAGAGTCATGTGACTCTTCTCAAAGGGCATAGTATCTAATCTACACATATTATTTGTAATTCTTCTGCATGATAGGCTTGCCCATTTTATTTATTTAATCAATTATTTAGTGAATATTCTATATTTTGACTTATACATGACTTTGTTTGGTTTCTCAGACTGTGTTTTCTTTGGGAGTTCCTTGGTATGGTTCTTGTCTGTGTTGTTTGGCACACCTGCCACTGTTGGTTCTGTTTGCTATCTTTAGTACTTGCTTACTTCTCTCACTACTGGGTGCTTCATGTTCATTAACTACTTTTGCTCTAAACCCAACTTCAGCCATTTATTAAGAATGAAAATAGGTCTTGGAAAAAATAAAATAAAATAAAATAGGCCTTGGATAACTCTCAGGTAACAAAATAAACAAATGTCCCTACCCTACCTTATACACATTACTGTATTGCTTCAGAGTCTAGCTTAGTAACTTTTCTATTGTTGTGAAGAGGTACCATGACAAAGCCAACTTACAAAAGAGTTTATTGGGACTTAAATTTCAGAGAGTTAGGGTCCATGGCCAACATGGTGGAGAGCCTGGCAGCAAGTAGGCACGCATAATGCTGGACAGTAGCTGAGAGCTCACATCTGATCCACAACCACAAGGCAGAGAGAAAGAGAGAGCTAACAGGAAATGGCATGGGCTTTTGAAACCTTCAAGCCACCCTACCCAACAACCCTCTGTGACATACCTCCTCCAGAGAGGCCACACCTCCTAATCCTCCTCAAACAATTCTACCAACTGGGGACTAAGTATTCAAATATATGAGCTTATGGAAGCCATTCTTTTTTTCCAAGATAGATATTATTTTATTAATTTGTTCTTGTTACATCTCAATGGTTATCCCATCCCTTGTCTCCTCCCATTCTTCCCTCCCTCCCATTTTCCCCTTATTCCCCTCCCCTATGACTGTTCCTGAGGAGATTTCCTCCCCCCTGTATATGCTCATAGGGTATCAAGTCTCTTAACTACCACAATAGCTTTTCTATCCCCCTAAAAGTGAATCCCCTGAGTCACCTATTGGAAACCAGAGCCCTTGGCAACCACTGATCTATTCACCATGTCTACATTTAATGTGATCTGAATGGAATAATCAACTATGTAAGCTTTTCATAATGGAGTCTTTCACTAACAATATATCATCTAAGAACACTGAAAGCATTTTTTCTTTGTTAGTTGGCATTCCTGAGAATAAAAACTCTGAGTGACTTCTCTTGTGGCAATTCCATCCTTCCTTGCTCCTTCCTCTTCAGTTCAGAGCATCTTCAATATGATCAGGGCACCTGACCAACTGTCCTGCCTCATGTGGAAGTGTAAAGTCCATGAGCAGATTCAAGGTACTGGTGGATAGGATACAGGATTGACGTTGATAATTTCACAAAACTGAGCCCCCTGGTAAAAATGTACACCAGCTTCTGTTAACATCCTGAGCCTCTAAGGACAGACAGTAATGGAACAGAGAAGTCTTGCAAATGGTAACAGAATTAATCTGCTAAGTGAGCTTGGAGAGAGAGAGAGAGAGAGAGAGAGAGAGAGAGAGAGAGAGAGAGAGAGAGAGAGAGAGAGAAAGGGAGGGAGGGAGGGAGAGAGGGGGGAGGGAGAGGGAGAGAGGGCTAGAGAGAGGGATAGTAAGAGGGGACGGGGAGGGAGCTGGGGAGGCAGACACAGAGAGTACAATATTTAACTTGTTCTAAACTTATAGCTAAGAGAACATAAGATTTAGAGGAGTCGCTGATGGCACACTGCTGAAGAGTACTAGCGTGGGGATTTGAACTCAGGGCAACCTGACTATAAAGCCTCTGCTCGTGTCCAGCCTTCTAGTCTTTTGTGCTGGTCTTTGCACTTAGATTGATCCATTGTGGGACCCATGCCAAATTCTGCCATGTCAGAAATCCTGTGCCTAGGCTGTATGCTGTGACCTTTGAGTTGCTGACCTTTACCTCACCACAAGGTCTTGTGTTCTAGGCTATCCTTGGACTATTTACCTTTGAAAGAAGTAGAGAAGTCTCAACTTGAAAGCACCCAGAGGATCTAGGAAATTCTTACAAGGAACTACTCAGAGAACTAGGAAGTTGTACAGAGAGCGATTTAGGCTATTGTATTCTTGCCCCGGGGGCTAGGGTGAATGAGATTAAAATAAATCCCATTGACCTTGCCCTATATATGTTCCTGTTAGTCGACAATAAAGTGAATCTTGATCAGAAATTTCCTGACTTGATTCGTTATTTCTCGCGTCTCTGTATCCTACTTTCAATCCCCACTCCCTCTTTCAGGTAAACCCTGATTCTATTTTTCCCCGTGGGCTGGGACCCAACAATCCATTTTATTCCCACTCAATGGAGCTTCCTGTAGAAGTCCCCAAGCTCGAGTCTGATATTCAGATATTATTTGTTATAATAATTTTATATTTTGTGATTGAAAAATTAGAAATGAGTGAGTTGCTTGCTTATTAGCCGTTCCTTTCACTAAACACCTCAGTTGACAAAAGCAGAATAAGGTTATTAAAGACAGGTTTAAAATTTAAATGCCAGCCAGTATTTCCTTATTAATTAAGAAAAAAATATAACTATGTGTATGCTTACATGTGCATCTATGTACAGGTATGTAGGTGCTCATGGAGGCAAAGGGGTGTGAGATCTTCTGAAGCTGGAGCTCCAGTGTGGATGCTAGGACCTGAACTCAGATTGTCTGAAAGAACAGGCTGTACTCTCCACAGCTGGGCCATCTCTCCAGCCCTACACTATATACTTCTTAATAGCAAACCTCCCCCCCCCCCCACCGTGAGTTGTTGCAGGCAATGAAAATACTATCAATATTTGCAGCTGCTATTGTAGCTTTTACTTGCTACCCTGACCGTCTCGAAGTCATTCACAAGTCACTTCTGGAAGCAGTGCAAGGATTATTTAATAAACGATTTTTGTGTTGTTTGAGGTTAAAATGACGACTGTTTTGATATTTTAAAAATATTTCTATACTTATTAGTAGAAAACAAAGCAGTGTTTCAAATAAGGAATGAGACTTATATATTTTGGGCTTTTAACTGCCTGTTCTTGCCTCCTATAATGATTGCAGGAGTAATTTTATCCCCTTAAAAGTTAAAATTTCAATAGATACATAATTTGGACTTTGGGGACAGGTCCATTTTGACCTCAGTCAACAAAATGCTTTGGGTTCCTCTTGTTAGCAGGACACATCTTCTTGCATCTGCAATCGTGCTAGTTATTTCTGAAACGCCTTTTTTTTAATGGTCTTTGTATGTATATGTTTGGTGAATGTGTGCATGTGTGTTCATGTGTGTACACATTTATGTGTACATGTGTGTGTGGGGACCAAGGGTTATTGGTTGTTTCTTCTGTTTTCTTTCTGCCATATCATTTAAAATATCTCTTTATTTATCCATCCATCCATTCATCTGCTTGGGAGGAGAGGGATGTGTGTGATGATCAGAAGAAAACTCCCTGGAGTTGACTCTCTCCTGCCACTTTGTGCTACCCAGGGATGGAACTCAGATCTGTCATACCATACCTGCAGATAAATGCCTCTACTCATTTAGTCATCTTGCCTGCCCTCCCTCCGCCTTAGTGTTTGAGATGGGCTTCCTCACTCAACTTGGAGTCCAACAATTCAGGCTGTGTATCAAGCTGTAGGGTTCACCTGTCTCCATGGCGGTCCCCAACCCCCATGGCTGCCACATCTGATGTTTCCCTGGCTCCTGGAGAAGTCAGGTCATCATGTTTATGTGGTGAGAACTTCACCCAGCTCCGTGTCTTTGATTTTCAAATGGGAACACACAGATCTAATCATGCACTCCACAGAAAGAGAACATTACCTGCAGCCAGAGGCCCTGGGTCAGTACCCAATTTTCTGGTTAAACCTGAGCAAATTGCTTACTGACGCTAGGCTTTCCTGTCTCCTTATTTTATATAACTCTGATACATTCCCATAAGCCTAGCTGAAACAAGTCTTCTCATTTCTATGCCTACAATTGGACCCCCTACCACACGTCACAGCTTTGTTTCCAAACAAGGGGTCACAGATGAGCCATCGTTTTCCAGTACACTTTCCTTTCTTTGTATATTTTATGTGTTCTTCCTTAGAGGAGCGACTCTCTTCACGTGTTTTTATCTAGCCTAGCTGCGGACACAGAAGACCTTCTTCTGATGACTTCACCTCCACCATGCCTTAAGTTAAATCTTGAGCATTCCAGCCCAACAATTAACTCATCACTCACCCTGGGGCTGTATGTTTGGTAACTTCTGGAAATGCGTGTTCACAATTTGCACCACACTGCAAACTATTTTTTATCTCTTCTCTATTTCATTATGAGCATCGCGGATTCCATCTAAGGTTATAGTTCTCTAGTTCTTTTACTTAGGATTGCTTCCTGGATCTGGCTCCCGTCTTGACCAGGAGCCTGACACAGTCTAATTTTTCATATATCCTGTTATCAACTAGTGTCACCCCCTGGCTGGAAATCGCAATCTGTGAAGATGAACCTCTTTACTTTGGGAAATCACAATGGGCTTGGAGCAGAATGAAGATACGTGACATAGATTTGTTTCCTGGTCCTGTCTGTGGCCCATTGGTTCCAGATATGTGATGTAGAAGCATGAAATAACTGTCCAGATGACTTTCATTAATTCATCTCAAAAGACCATCATCCAGATACCATCCTACTTTAAAATGAGTACGTAGCGACACTCGCTGCGATTCCCTTCTACATTGTGGCTTTGTTCTAATCACAAGACATAAGGTCACCCATGCCTTTCTTGTTAGGATGCCCCAGAACCATGAGGCAAGATGTCGCCGGGTGTGATTCCTGGGAAACAAATCCTAAAATTACTTTCCTTGAGAGGATGAAAGAAAACGGGGGGTCTCTCTCCTTCAGCTATGTCTGGGTTTGCAAGTGTCTGACTGGGAGGCTGTAAGCAATCCATGTGCCTGGGCATTGCTTCCAAATGAGAATGAAAAGAACATAATTTCTCTGGCAAAGTTTTCTCTGTCAATTATATCTTACCTCCTGCGGAGAGTAGCCAGACACACTCCACTGACAATATGTAAAAGAAGCATCTTAAGTGCCACTGAATTGTCCCCAGAGTCACTCATAATATTCCTTAAGACTATAAAAACATCCCCCAAATTATTTTGTCTTCTTTTTTAATTGGAGAATTCTTTGACCTTTCTCTAACAGCTGCTCCCCTAGAAGATTTCTTTTAGTTGAAGCTATACTTTATTCCGGCCCTTCCAAACAAGCTAATTTTTGTGCTTGCAGACATGTTCATATTTATTTGAAAGTGTAGAAAATAATAAGAGAGTTTCTGTTGTTGTTGTTGCTGCTGCTGCTGGAGCCATAAACATATGCTGGATTGACTTCCCTTTGAATTGGACGAAAGAGACTACCCCTGGGGGGTGCTAACATTTGTCTGTATAACTGTCCTGTCCCTGGGCACACGCTGGGCATTCCGCATATTTCCCTGCAGATTCCGCAGGCTCACCTTTCTGTATCTCAAGTTATCCAGGACACTCAGTGTTAGGGGAACTTAGAAGCTAAGAACAGCACAATTTCTGCTCACAACTGGTCTCTCTCTTTCGACTAGTAGCCGTGTCAACTATTTGGAATATTATTTTTGCTTCACAGTCAGACATTAATACCAACGTGTGGAATAAACAGTCATAGGAGGACATAAGAAGTTTGAAAGTACCACAGTGTTTGGGGGAAAAAATTGTGTTCCTTGTGAAATGGTGAGTCAAAAGCTCGTGCTTTAGAGGGGATGGGAGAAGGCGATATTATGCCTTATAAACATGCTGCTTTGTCTCACTGCTCATTTTAAATGATAGTTGTGAGGCAGAGACAATTTGCCTTGGGCCTTCAGTGTCCCTGCATGTTCTTGCTGGGTGTGCCAAGCTACAAGGCCCCAACTTCTCTTTATCAGCCAGATCCTCAGAGTTGTGTTTCAGCAAAGCAACCTTGAGAGATGAGGTAATATTTCCTCCCAGGCCAAGGGAGACTCGCTTCTACTTAATATGAAGGCAGTGCAAGTCCCCAGGTGCTGTGCTTGTTCCCTGTAAAGGCAACTCATTTATTTGCCAGCATCCATCATGAGCCCCTTGGTGTTACTCCCATGAAATCCAAGAAGCACCACCACTACAGCTGGCACTCCTGTAGGAAATCATCTTTTATCTCTATCTCAGAGTTTGATCCTCTGTCCATATCTGTGGAATCTTATTATGCTTGTTTTTAGTTTGAAAAAAGAAGTAACTTCTCTCGGCCCTTATAGTGTTCCTGATAATTTATACCTACAAAACAGGCCCTATAGTGTTCGTTTGTATTATTTGAAAGCATTAGTGAGGCATGACCAGTATAGAGTCCTTAGGTTTGTGGTCCTGACTGAATGCATGAGTGAGTGAAACTGAGAGGCTTTCTCTGGGCTTTTGTCTTCTCATCTAGAGAATGAGGGAGTTCCACTGTGCTCTGGAGAACCCATGACCAGCCACTCTCAGAACTCCGCATCATTCCCTGGTGACAGCTTTTGGTTATGACTGAGCCGTGATGGAACTATGCTAATTAGCCAGGTTCCGGATCCTTCGTGAGACCAGTGGCCACCACCCCTGCTCAGTGCATTTTCTTGCTTCTTTCACTGTCTAGATCCCCACAGCTCTTCTCACTCCAGGAAACAGAATGTATACAAATCGGATTTTTTTTTTCTTTCTGCTTTTGACTCACTGGATGCTTTCCAAGATTCTTTCCCTAACAAGGCTAAAGAACACAGCCAACAAAAAGCAGGAAGAATGGGCATTTACCAGGGCAACTCATTATGTGTTACCTGGCTCTGAGGTTCTTCTCAGGACATGGGAGTTTAATAGTGTAAACCAGGACAAATTCAGAGAAATGGTAAATGTAAGAGTGAGACTTTCTGACAACACAACGTCCTCACTAAACTTTTTGAAGATCAATATTCAAGAGTTTGACTTTTTTTTTTCAACTGGGTTTTGTTGCAACAACCACGTCCCAAGGCAGTAAATGCCACTGAATAAACGAGGGGAGGGAGAAGATAAGATGTGAGGGTTTAACATAAAATATATTGTATTCTTCCTTAGCTCTGCTCGATAGCTTGAGGAGGAAAATGATTTTGTGATTGTCCCATTCTAGTGTGTTTCTAAGCAGTGACAGAGAAGATATGAAAAGCGTTTAAAGCACAGGTTTAATGCAGAAAAGACAGAAAGGAAGGGGTAAAGGCATGTCTGTACGGGAAAAACCTGCCCTCGGGAAGAAAATAGAACATGAATAATGGTAGTTATATCTTGATGCTAATCTTTACTTTAACATTTAGGCATGGTATGTTTTAAGCTGTCTATAATAATCATATGACTGTTTTTAAAGTGGAAAATGTGATACACAAAGCTGTAAATTATGAAGAAAGGAAGGTCCACGTTTGGGAAATGTTAGGACTCCATCCTAGAGACAATGGGAAATCTGTTGGTGATTTGTAAGCAGGAAAATGATTTGCACTTGGTTAGGTTTTTGGAAAGGATTCCAATGGTGCACAGAGAACTAGCACCCCAGCTGCTTCCTAACGGAGATGGCATGATATCAGACTGATAAGGATGCAAAACTCATGACCTCTGATAAGCGTGGTACAGTTTGTCTGAGTCACAGGACCCAGCTGAGCACCTGCCACATATTTTGATGGAAGAGGACACTTTGTTCTCTTACTCTCGTAGGCTGCCCTTTTCTCTATCAAATCTTTTAAAGGTCAGCTTGAGAGTTTGGTGGACTCATCAGTGTCCGTTGCTTTTACATTTGTGGTCACATGAGGGTTTCTGAGCTCAGGGTTGTTGTGTCTAAGTCTCTGTTTTTCTGAGTTGGATTTAAGGGTTAGTTAATGGATTGCTACTACAGTGCACTGAGGAATTGTGCAAAGAACTACGCGTTCCCATTTATTCATTTACTTTAATTCATTCACTTGTTTTGGTTAGCTATAGTTACTCTGCCTATAGACTAAGTAATCCTGTAATCACGTATCAGTGAGGACATTTGTGAATTGGGAATATAGAAACACATAGGGTGTGTTCATAGACGCATTAGTTACTGTGACCGGACCCCAGCATCTGAGTGAATGATGAATCCTTCTTAAGGTTCTCTTCAATTTCATTTAGGCTCCAGATTCGGGAACTTCAAAGCATGTGCTGAGGTGTCCATAGTACTTTTGGCCATGAAACTGGGAAACATCAGGTTTCCATGATGGAGCCACTGGTTTCTCTACTTGTGGAATCATTGTGTGTTACAATTGCACTTTTCCATCCTGTGCTCTCAATACGTGTTGTCCAATCAGAATCTCCAGCGTGTGGCTCGCTTGCCATGCTGCTGTCATCTCAGTAAAACATGAAATGATTTAGGTTTCACAGCTGTTATTGTTTTCTATGGAACAGCTGCCCAGTCTTCCAGGGATAATGCCAGGTGCACATGGAGCCTGTCCATAGAAATTATAGTGGAAAGTAAGAGCCATAATTGGGTAGATCTGATCATTACAGTCAGCCAGCCTAAATAATTCAGAAGGATGCTAGTGTAAAGTAGTTGGATTAGCTGGAGAAATGCGGCAATTTGCTTGAGTTCCCTCATTTTATTTGTGTAATTTCAGACTTAGCCTTGCTGATTGACTTTACTAAACAAATTCACAAGAGACTGAAATATGAGCCCAGATGCCAATTCACAATGAGAATCACAGTCCATGCCAGTAGATTGGCTTGCCAGGAATATCTACATGTGAGACTGAGAGTATAATGAAAAGACTTCCATTGACCATCCTGAGCAAGACTAGGTAGTTATTCTACTCAACAGTGATCTCAATGAAGGCAATGAAACAACCTAGTGATAGTCCCAGGATCTGAACTCCAAAGCATGGCCGCTGAGCCCCTAATCACTGTGTCACATCATTGGGGCCATATGCTTCCTTGCCAGTGCTGGACTTGTTTCTAGAATTCTGTTTTCTATGCCTTCGTTGACTTCAGTGTTTCCTAAGTCGCCCTTTCATATGCACAGATGTTTTTAATAGCTGAAACACATCTTCTGGTGGTGATCTCAACAGTAGGGGTTGGTCCTCTATCCTTGCATTCTTAGTTATTAGACTTGGTGCAAGTTCTGGGAGCTTTTTTTTCTGGGCATGGGCACTAAGGATCATTGGCTTGAAGTCACAGCACAGTCATTACAGGCTCTCTGAGTCCATAGGGAGAAAAGTCACTGTGGGCTAAAAGACATAAAAGGAGTAGTGACATTACATGGTCTCCAAGGGGAGACCATGACTAAATCAAATTTCTCAGTTGAAGAAGTGATCCAGAAAAACCCAAATAGTTGAAATGCACCTTGTGACCAAAGTGCAGGTCTCAGAGGCTAGGAAAATTGTGGGCTATCTATTGACTTTGGTTTGGAGTAATGACACAGTACTGGACTTGAGAAGAATGACTCTTTTTGTCGAAAAGGAACAGGGACAGCAGCAAAGGGAACAGGTAATGTAGATAAGTAATAGTAGTCCAGGCAGGAATGATCCCAAATTGGGCTTAGACAAGCATCACGAACTCCATTAATTTCACATTACTGATGATATCTACATCTATCTATCTATCTATCTATCTATCTATCTATCTATCTATCATCTATCTACCTACCTACCTATCAGCTCTATCAATCAATAATCTATCTATATACCTATCATATAATCTACTTATCATATGTCATATATCATACGCTCCCACATAGTTAATAGCTTAAAATACAGGTTTATCTTCTTGTAACTCTAGAAGCCAAAATCATTGTGTTGGTTAAGTTGCCTTCTTTCCAGAAGTTTCAAAGAAAAATATTTTCTCTCATCTTTTCCATCTTTCATCTTTTTTGTCACTTCCTGCCTTCCTTGGCTCAGTGCCTCTTTTTTTGGTTCTCACGGTATTCTTCCGTATAGTGGGAATGTTCTCAATTTCTTTTTGCCTTTCCTGAGACAACATCCTGGGTTAGCAAGTGTTACTCTGATATAAGGGTATAAGACCTTTCTGGTTTTTACTCTCACACAGAGCTGATGTAGTGTTTTCTCAGAGTAGGGGGCAGAGAACATGTTACAGACTTAAAACAAAATTCAACAGAAGGCAGTGCATTCAGATGGTGTAACTGATTTATGGTACCAGAAGAACAGAAGTCTTAGTAAAGATGGGATGCTGAATTTGGTTAAACAAATGCATACAGTTGATGACTGTAGAAGAACAATCAACTCAAGAAAGAATAGGAAGTTTTGTCTGCCCAAGTGTGAAAGGTGAGTTAGAGAAAGAGGCTTAAGAACACTCAGATCTATTTGGCAGAAAAGGAGCCAATAAAGGATAAAAGGAGGAAGTGTAAATAGCACTGGGGAAGCAACACAGCACTGGGTTGAAGAAAACTAAATGGGATGAAACACAAGGCCATTTTAACCTCCAGTGGTGAATCAGTCATGCTGGCACACTGAGAGGTTGACTGGATGGAAGAAAGATCAATTTGTCTCAAGTTCTTGGTTTCTGAAAATGAGGTTCTAGCAGGATGGGAAGAGAGTGGTGGGAACAGCTCAGATCACAGAGATGGGGGTTGGGGAGGCTCCTCATATCAGGTGGACCATGAAGCAGAGGATGAGCAGAAAACAGGAGCTAGGCTAGCATAACCTTCATAAGTTCACCTCTGATGACCTACTTCTGCCAGGTTCTTGAGAGTTCCATGACTACCTCGTGCTAGCAGCTGGGGACATGTGTTCAAAACAAAACCTAAGGCGGACATTTCAGATGCAAACCATGACAAATGGATATTTCTGGAAGACTATAAAATGTATTTTTAAAAGCCATTGCTTAAAAAAATATTTAGCCAACACACAATATCTGTAGAGATGAGAAAGAACAATATTGAGCATAAGTCAGAAAATGGATAGTTCCAAACATGTACAAATGGACTGTGAAGCATATTGTGTGTGATTTCTCAGGCAGCACACTTTCATTTCAATGGATGCTAAATTTACATAAAGAATAGCTTTTATTTTTTAGCACAAAACCCAGGGAGTGGAAGGGACTGAAATGCAGATTTGAAAAGTGGTCACATGTTTATTATAGTTGAGGGCTTTTTATAAATATAAGACTGCTTTACATTGTTCTAAATGTAAACCCTTTCTGGCTTTTTCTGCCTTCAAATTTTACCTTGATCAATTTTACCTGGATGAGAGCTCAGGCTGGCTTGCTATTCTTAGCCTTCCCCTGACCATGTGGTGCAGCAGAGACATTTGTTGGGGGTCCTTTGTCTCTTGGTTGTGTTGCCTGAAAATGAAGAGGTGACCAGATAATCTCACTTATGCCCTCTGATGCTAACACTCTGTGGATGGTTCTTTGGTTTGGGAACTGTCAGTTAAATAATGTATTTGCATTTTATATGATTACTTACTAAATTATTTCAGATGTGTAAATGCTTCCTTAGATGCTCAGGCGGTGGAAAAAGATACGCCTTGAGAGTCCCTGCAAAGCTTGGTCCCTGTATAGCGTGGTAGCTGTGGAACGCAGAATTACAGGAGTAATTTTCTATGGAGAAGACACTTGGAATTGTCCATTTGTTTGGAGGTTTTGGTTTTTTTGCTTGTTTTGTTTTTCACGGCATTGGGACCAGGCCATGCCAAGCAGTTCTTGCTCCTTATATTCCAGGATAAATTCCCTTTGTGTAAGAGGCTGACCTTGGAAGCCCAAAGGCAACCAGGAAGAAAGAAATGAATCTGGAGGGCCCAACAGTTCTTCACAGAAGGCAGATGGAGCTCCTGATCAAATGGAAGAAACCTGACAAAGAAGGCAAATTAATCCGGATAGGACCTGTGGAGACTGCACAGAGTTAAATCCTCTAACAGTGGGAGACCTCATTCGCATCCAGTGACCCTGTCCTTCTGAGAGAAGAGCCTTCACAATGGAAACATTCTTGCTCCTTCCATGGCAATCTCTGGTTTGAGTCTTTATTCTAGCCTTTCCCCTCTCCAACTCTGCCCTTCTTTGCCCCCTTCCCCTTCCTGCCTCTTCCCCTTTCCCTCCTTCCTTTCTTCTTAGCTGGTCTTGGTTTTCAATGCTTAGATTAATTTGTTTACCAAGTCCTGGGGAGAGTGAGAGCTTTCATAAGGGTGAGAACAGATTTCCTTTCCCAGTGCACAGTACCAGTGAAATCATGGACCTCTCCTGCTGCCCTGTTAGAGGCTGGGAGCCAAAACAGAAAGAACTTGTGAAACCTTCCAAAATCCAAGCTAATGACTGTCTGAGGAAGTGAGTGGAGGGGAGGAGTCAGGCTCTAGCTGTCTGTCTCTCTGTCCCGTGGTGTGTGTGTGTGTGTGTCTAAGTGCACACAGACTGCAAGTCTCTGCAGAGATCTCACAAGACTGATAAGGAAAGGTAGAAGAAATCACACAGCTAGAACCGTCACACTTGAGGTAGGGAATAAAGTTTCAACTGAACATATGTTTCCAATTAGGCAATTTTGATACTCAAAAGTTCATCTTCTCAGGAACTGGAAGTCTGAAATGAAAGTCTAAAACAAGCCAAGTCACCACCCTAAATTTTAATGTATTAAAATGAGCACATTTATATTTTGTCACAGTTATTTTTGGAGAAATACAAAATAGATCACTTTGTGCTAGTGTTTAGGGATCTGTGTGGTATTACATACACCTTTGAGCAGTAAGTTATCATCTGTGAGTGAGAGAGGAATTATAATGATTAAATGGTTTTCATAAAAATTTAAGGATATATCACAGCCAGTTATAAAAACATGTCCAGTACAGTCTCTTAGGTTGTGGCTATCTTGAATATTGGGAAACCATACAGATCTAGTTTGTGCTATTGACCCTCAATACAAGCTTAAAGATATAGGTAGGAGTTTGAACTTCTTAATGATTGCATAATATGTTCCAGAACAAAATGAATTTGATATGATTTTATGTGTTTAAGTCAATTGGCCATTGACTCAGACTGATCATATGTTCATAAGTGCTTAAGAGAAAAGCATCAACTGCCTGACCTCATGAGATCAGTGAGACTGACTGGTACCATGTGGGTATCAGTGAAGTGGAGCAGACACTCCTGATGGTTATGGTAAATGGCATGAGAGCACTCAGGATGCTAGAGCCAGGGGGTTTTGGTTTTGGTTGGTGTTTAGGGGAATCAGGAAGTCCTTCAAGACTTTTGGAGCAATGATTCTTTATTGACAAGGAAATATTTTAACAGAACCAATGCTGACAGATTGGGCAGCCCAGTTCATCACAGTACCTTGCATCTATGTAACCTAACACACACACACACACACACACACACACACACACACACCAAAACAAAAAGCAAAAAACAAAAACAAATCTCTTCCATATGATCTTTTTCCACGCAAAACAATAACTCCAAATCCGTTTAGTATTGACCGACAAGTTCCTGAAGGCACTGCCCATTTGCCCTTTTATAAGGTAACAGCCTGGAGCTGGACCTCATAGATAAGATCTTGGAATAGGCACAGAGCAGGTGCCTGGTGCTAAAATGTATGCACTGTGCTCTTGACATTTCACCACTAATTAGAAGTCAGTTTCCATAAGTAGTGCTGTGAAGTTTGCTCCATCAATCATTCCTCTTCACTGGGGCTTATTTGGTTAATTATGTTAAAGACTTGAAGACCTTGATTGGTATCAGGGCATGAAGAGAAAAAAAAAATAGGTTAATTTAAAGAGTGGTTAATGTTAGAAGAAACCTGACTGCTAAAATATTTATGTTGGGGCCTCTGGACACTGCTAATATTGCCCTGGAGTCGTGGCAGAGGGATTTCAGCAAAGAGAATGCCTTACGATCTGCCTAGTGGCTGATACAGTCTACATATTCCACTCTGGTTATGTGTAGCATGAGAAGATACCGTGGATGCCTGCTGGATGAGGAAAAGACTGGTCCAGTTCAGTTCCTGATGAAGTCACAGCTGTGTTGTCCACATAAGCACAGAAGAAAGGGAAAAGTTGGGAGGTAGGCACAGATAGTGTTCCTACCTGGAAATAGAATAATGAATGTACTTAGGACACTCAACGCTTGGAAACTCAGCTTGTCAGAGAGATCATTGAGATCAGGTGAGAAAGAAGACAGATTCACATCATCCTAAAGACAGTTTCAATAGAAACTATTGTGGAAGGCAGTCAACAGTTAGTCCCTCAGTGATGATTTCCACACTGTGGAAGGCGACTTTGATGGCAGCAAGAGACAACTGCTAAATGGTAACTTGAGAACAGAGTTCCCAGCTTAAGGAGGTGCAGACACTGACTTAATTTCACAACTAAAGTAAATCATCATCAATGATAACGTTCATAGACGGAATGGAACCTGGTGGTAGAGCCTTTGTCTGCTACGCATTGGGCTTTATTTGTTGCCCTGACACAGACCAGACCTAGAACATTTGAAGTTTCATTATATTATCTTGTTGTTCATCTAGAGTTTCTGAAATACGGAAAAATTTTAAGGCAATTAGAAAACCATGTCTCGAATTGGTTGTGAGCCATTGTTGAAACAAGCAAACAGCCTCACGACCACAAACTGTGGTTGAAACAGAACTGCCATCTTGTTAATCATGAGTGATATGCAGCATATAGACACGTATAAACATGATGACTTCATTCAGTTTGGCATTCCAGTTTGGAGAAAGTTAAAAAGAAAAATCCCGGTTAAATCCGTTCAAAGGTCAGTTCCTGGACTATGTTTTTAGAATGACAGCAAGGTTAAAGTCACACTTAGCATCCTGGACTCAGTGCCCTTGAAAAGCGGAAGGCAACAGGAGTCCCTCAAGGGATTCTAGAGTCACAAAAGAATGTTAAAGGAGTTGCCTTTAGTACTATAGAGAGCGCCACTATTACTAGCGATTGAAATCTAATAAAATAGATGGAACAGTCTAGTTGTGTTAGTTGATTGAAACGGCAATATTTTTGGAGCTGTTGTATTAAAATAGTTGCTCTGAAATGATAGGAATTAAGAGACAGTAGAGTGAAGATGCAGAGGGGGGAAACAGTGAGTCCTTGACAATTTGGAAGTGATTGTTTCTGAGATGTAACTGTGGGATTGAATTGCTAACATGAGTAGAGAAACGTAGACTGTTGATCGTGAAATGACAGAGAGGGAAAGCGGGTATTGAAGCGGGGGGGACGTTGGCCTCGCTGAGAACGATAGCAGAGATAATGGAAGTGATAACAAAAGACAGGGAGGGAGACACGTTAGTGTTGACAATAGCAAAGAATGGCTCTCAGGGGTGCAGTATGATGGGACGTGCTGTAAATTGGAGTTCTCAGGAAGCAGAAAAGGAGAGGGGTTTCTGGGGAAGCAGCAATGAGCATGGGATGTCACCTGGTCTATTCCCAAGCCATTTATGACTACAGAAAACATCATTTATAAAGGAATGGCTGCATTTCAGTTAGATAAAAGATGAAACTAGTATCTAGAGAAGAGTTAGAAGAAAGGATTTTGGGGGGAATAGAGAGAGACTTTGAGAAGTTAAAGTTAGACTGGGGTGTGGGCAGTCCTCTGTGAAGAGACAACATGTGGATGGCAAAGGATGACCTGGGCCTAGCCCGAGATTAACAAGGGTGAAACACATGGTTCTGACCACGTTTCACTTCCCAGAGTCATTTCTTTCTGCCCATTGTGGGATTTTGTAAAGCCATTTTGAGGCTCAAAGGGTCTAGTTCAGACAGGAGCACTTGGGGCTTTGGAGGCTCACAGAATGTGTGAAGAATGAAGCAAAATCTCTTCGAGGTCATGCATGTCAGCAAACGTCAAAATCCAAAGCCAGCAGTCTGTGCCTATGGATTTAAATGCTCAGTTATTTCTCATCAACATAGAACCCCTGTTCACATAAAGCCAATGAACAGTTCGTTCTCCGAGGTTGTGGGAAGAGCAGAGACTGCCTTTGACATGAACTCTGATGTCCCCCGATTTGACCACCTCCCCTCGGTGGGAGGCTTGGCCACAGGCATACAGAGGAAGGGGAAGCAGGCTGTCTGGATGAGACCTGACATGCTGTGGTCATATGGTGGGGAAGGAGGTGCCCTTCTGTCAGAGATCTATGGGAAGGGAATAGGGCAGAAGAGGGAGGAGGGTGTGAAGAGAAAGGTCCAGGCACGGGAATAACATTTGGGATGTTATCTGAATAAATTATAATAAATCAAAAATTTTAAATTAAAAAAAGAGAAAAGAAAAGATGAAAGAGTGGATTAGACACACCCAAAGTTGAAATAATCAAGACATCTTATTACCCAATTGATAGGATATGTTTGTCTACCTTTTAAATTATCCCAAATAACTAAATTTCATTGGAAATAACACAATTTTAGGATAGTAACAAAACATAACCAAAAACTGACTTTCTGTCTTCTGTGTGTGTGTATGTGTATGTATACACACACATATATACACATATTTTGTGTGTGTGTGTGTGTGTGTGTGTGTGTGTGTGTGTGTGTGAGAGAGAGAGAGAGAGAGAGAGAGAGAGAGAGAGAGAGAGAGAGAGAGAGAGAGAGAGAGAGAGATTGTAGTTAAATTTACTTAAATGTCAGTTCCCAGAGTATGTTTTAGAATGACATCAAGGTTAAAGCCACTTGACGACGTCCTGGACTTGGTGCCCTTGAAAAACAAAGACAATAGGAGTCCCTCAAAGGCTTCTAGAGTCACAAAAGAATTGTAAAGGAATTAATTGCCTTTAGTACTATAGAGAGAGCCACAACACACGCACACACACACACACACACACACACACACACACACACCACATGCATATATACATATATGTGCATTAGATAATATTGAAGTCCATTTAGGCTAGGCTTAATGCTCTTAATATTGTTCTTAATATTTACAAATGTTATTGATCCATAAAGATTAATAAATAGTCTATATGCTTCATTATTTAGACATTTATAATCTCTTTCTTCAAATGTTTGAAAATGTTTTTAATATGATGTTTTCTATCAAGATTTTATTTTGGTTTTCTTTTGCGACTTTGGTAGATACATTAGTTATAAAAAGGGAAAAAATACAATGTTATAATAACATGGAGAGATGAAATCAATCCTTGTTATTAGTGGTAGGTTCTAGCATGGAAAAAAATCTTCTTTTCTAATTTTCCTCTTCTTATTCCTCCCTTATTCCAAGATCTCATTTCTTCCAAATCTTAAACTGTTTCTACATAGACCCTGTATATTTTCTTCAAAACCCTTCCTCACTTTTTTGCAGCTCCTCTTTACGTGACACTCAGATGTATCAACTGAGATGTGTTTTTTTTTTCTTCCCAAGTTAAACATGGAAAAGATAAAAATAAAAAAGCTCATTAATTGAGATGAGGAAAACATGTCAGAGTGAGAGAAGAGGGCTGTGTCTAAGAGTGAGCACAGCACTGAGTTTCCTCCCGCTGACCCAGGACCATCCTTCAAACAGCCGTAGTGTAGTCACTGTTTGGTTCGTACAAATGTTTTCAAATACTTATTTGACTTTACACATTAATTATTAATGCAGGATAATATTAGTAATAGACATGAACTAGACTCAGCTGCTTTACTTGGCAATATAATGTTAATAAGCTCTGAGTTCAGATAAATAGGGGGGAAAAAGCAATAAAATCAGCTTGCCATAGGGCCTGTTTCCCACTTCATATGAGGGTTTTCTTAATTTGTTTTCTATGCCTTTTTCTCACTTTATCATCTATTGCAATGTTTTCTACTTTAGGAAGTAAACAAGGGGACATGGAAAATTGTAATTAAGTTTTTTTTTCTCCAAGTCCAGTTGCCAAATGGTTGGCTCAGAGGCAAAACAAATATTTAAGGATATATAGAAGTCAGAGTCTTCCTAGTTTATTCCATACAATATAATAAAACTGATCTAGAGTATTGGAAATGGGAGGATTGTGGCCTTGCCAAAGCCCCTCTCAGAAGTGAGTAGGTAAAATGAAAACTTCATTTTGTTAATGTACACCAGGTTTGGGTCCCACTTGCAGTGAAGCTAAGGCTGGCCTCGAACTCCTGATTCTTCTCCTGGGTCCACGTCCTATGTGCTGGGGACGGGCATGTGCCACCACACTCAGCTTCACTTTTGAGATGTCAGTTTGTTATTTGTTTTCTGTATTTCTTCTTCTTGTGTCCACTTTTTCTAGAGGCCGACAAAGCTTCTGCTCTTGTCTGGTGTCATGGAGTGAAAGAAAAATAAGCGTACAGAATCCAAAGCATAGCATGGAGACTGACAGCCCTCACGGCTCTCAGATAGTAGCAGTGACACAGTGACACCAATAACGATTATAGCTGCGTGGGTCTAGAGGTGTCTTCCCAGTGCCTTTCCCCAAGACCCTGCACTAGGCATTGGGTGTGAGAACTCTCCGAAAGTCTTTTTTCTAAATATCCCACCCTCTCATCAGAATAGAGTTTGCAACTGGGATTAGTTATTCAAATTATTCAAAACACATTTTCATCATTTGTTTATATTTCTGTGAATATATAAACAAGGGTGGGGTGGGGGGGTGGGGGGCTTGAATAGAGGACCTCCTGCATGTTTGAAAGGGGACCAATCCTGAGTCATTGTTCAGCCCATCATCACTTGTCTTCACCTGCTATGAACAGAACTCGTAGCCTCAGGTTTATTACCTATTGTCTTTGTTGCCTATTTGTGACTTGCATTTATTTACTGTATTCAGTTTTATGAATATGTTAACAATACAATGCAATATATGACTCCCCTGTATGAACCAAGAGCTAAGGTCATATGCTTTTCTCTCTTCTATTTGTTCTGCATGCTTTTTCATTGCCATTATTTTGAGGGTTATTTTTATCTTTATCCTGCTTTGAAAATGAAACATTACATATAGACATTTGTGTGTAGTCCCAAAATATTTTATTTAACATTCTTTTGATTTTTTTTTAAATGCCTCAAAATGTATGTCTCCTCCTGGATTTTTTTTTTTTATAATTTTTCATGGTCACAAGGTTTACTCATGTGCTACTGTATCTTGGTTCATTAATTTTTGTTGGTCTTTAATATTTTTGCAATTAGACAGTGGCTTACTCAAGCCCCTGTGAACTGACAACTTAGATTATTTTCTGATTTGTGCTATTGTGAACAGCAGTGCTGGGTAGACGTTATCTGATAATATTTGCTAAGCTTCTCTTAGATAAATACCTAGAAGTGGAATTTCTGGCTTATTGGGTATGCAAATACTCAAATTTATACGATAATCTGCATTCTTTTCCTAAGTGACTATGTCAATTTACATTCCATGTGTGAGAACCCATTGATCTGCAGTGGGTAATTCTTGGCACTGTCAGCTTTTCTCTTTCAGTCCATTTGATGAATGCCCAAGAATCAGTCCACTCTTGCTTGATACTTTGCTGAATTAGATAAAAGTTAGATGGAGCAGCAGTTTCTCTGAAGTGACCTTTCAGGCCATCCACTAAGCTTTCGTTTCTTATTACTGACTTGCAGGACTTCTTGTCATAGATATTAATTACATCATAATTTTTGTCTTTCTTTCCCGTGAAGTATTTCTGTGGAATTATTTGCCGCCATAATATCAGAAGAGTTTTCATCTAGGAGAGAGAGGGTGTGGCTCATCAGTGCAATCATTTCTTAGCCTTTATAAGGCCCTGGGTTGATCTTCAATGATGAATAAAAGATTTTTTTAATGGGATGGTCCTGAGAAGATAGCTCCGTCTATACAGTACTTGCCTTTCAAGCATTAGGACCTGAGTTCAGTGCCCAGAGAGCAAGTAGAAGTGCCCGGAGTGGTGCCATGTGCTTGCAGTCACTGCACAGAGGAGCCAGCAGGATCCCTGCAGCTTGCTGGCAGCACAGTTTAGCTGCTGGTGCCCTCCAGACCAATGTTAGGTCCTGTCTCAAAGGAGGTGGATAATGTTCTTGAAGGTGACACCCGACTTTGTACTTTGTGCGCGTGTGCTCACACACACACACACACACACACACACACACACACACACACACACACGTGCATAACGACAATAAAACAAATGTATCTGAGTTTTCATAGCATACCTTTTAACTTTTCATTTTTATCAGCACATAACAACTACTTTGATTCAACCCCATGTTCCTGAAACAAAGGGAGGCACTGAAAGTTATAAGGGTAGGGACGGAAAGAGAAAGGCCTATTGTTTTCAGATGCTATGATGACCTTATTGAAATGCTTTTAAGTTAAAAGATCAAGTAAATATCACAGGAGTTAGAATGACTGAAAATGAGGCTTATGTGCAAAATAGATTGTATCTTTAATATTTTGTGTCTATGTGTTATATTTGTGTGGTTTCTCTGTCTCTCTCTTTCTCTCATGTGTGTGTGGGTGCATACACATGTGCATGTGGGTGCCCATGAACATGTGTATGGGTAAAAATACTGACCAGAGTTCAATGTCAAAAATGCCAAGTGTCTTCATCAATGGCTCACTATGGTATATATATATTTTTTTTTTTGGAAACAAGGTATCTAACTTAACTGGACTTACTACTTTGCCTAGATGAACTATCGGAGACTCCCTTGGATCCAACTGTCTCCAATTCCCCCATTGTAGGATTACAAATGTGGGCAACGCACCTGGAGTTTTACATGGGTATCAGGAATCCAAATTCAGATGTTCATACTTCTACAGCAAGCCAATAATACATTTACAAATCAGAAACAATTAGAAGAGTCATAAAGATCTCACTTACAGTTAAAAATGCAAACTAAGCATTTAGAAATAAAATAAAAAACAATATACACAGCCAGCACTTGGAACATCCAAGATATTTCTGAAAATATTTTTTCATAACTAATAAATGCATAAACATTCTTTTTCATCAACAAAGTAGTAAAATTTTTACTGCTTCCTACATGGAATTTTAGATTAAATGTAAGTCCGTGCAAAATCCTGAAAGTATTCTTTGTGTAAGACAAAAAAAAAAAAATGCCTAAAATTAGTCTGAATACATTTTTGCATAATTGAAAATATGACAGACATGTTGCTCTTATAGATGCAGAGATATTGAGCCATGTTGGTTCCTGTCACTCACACAGGACAGAGAAATCTGTGCATGAGGTAGGACATGAAGCTTCACAATAGACCCTCCCCCACAAGCAGCTTTGTTTGATAGAAGTAGCATGGAATATCACTTGGAAAGGGAGGGTTTGTTCAATTATGCTTTAAAAAGTTGATTGTCTACATAGATGGAGAATGAGAATTCATCTCCACCTCACAGAACATATACAGAACAGCTTTCCATGAATTAGCAATTGAAATGGAAAAGTACAAAATTAGAAGCATTCAGTAGTGTTGGTTTGCTACAGAGAAAGTAAAATAATGTGACAGTTCTACACATCTAAATTTGCACCCGTGTACTCATCTTGCATTTTCTTTAAGTATTGCCATATAGCAAAATAGTCCAACCTGAAGGGAAACTCCTCAAGACTCTCGAAATTCTAAAAAGATGACCCTTAAGACTTGGGAAGAAAACTATTCAAAAGTCTCAGGAAATCCCTAAAACTGACCAGATGAGCAAAGCCTTTCCCTCCCCAAGGTTATAATGAGACAGAATCCAGAAAACTGCCTGGAAAAGACATGTTCTGTCAGTCAGTGAGCTCCCAGTCCCCAGGCTCTGTGAGCCACCTCTCATGCTGGGACAGGTTTTGGTTATTCAACTGCCTTTGAGTCATCCCTGTTCCTGTAAGCAACCTCTCACCTACATTCCTGAATAACCCAAATAAACTTATTGATTTACAAAGTTGGTCTTGTGAACAAAGTTACATGGGTAACTTTGATCTGCTCCCTATCTGGGTGAATAGATTATTTGGGTTGCACTCCCCAAGAGAAGTGTCACACATCACAAGCCCACATACTACAGAACATAGAGTCCATAGAGTCTCTGGAATAAAAAATCACTATGTTTTCATTTCCTTTAAAAAATATGAAGTCTATGAGGGGTCACTCTGAGATTCCTAGCAGTGGGTGATATGAAGCCTGAAATGGGTACTTCCTGTAGCCAGGCAGGACTTCCAGTGGAGGGATAAAGACACCAACTCACCCACAGAGTTTGTCCTACCTACGAGATGTACAGGGACAAAGATGGAGCAAAAATGGAAGGAATGGGCAACCAAAGACTGGCCCAACTTGAGACCCATCGATGGGAGAGAACCAGTCCCTGACACTATCAATGTTCCTCTGCTATGCTTGTAGATCAGAGCCTAGCATAACTCTTCTGAGAGGCTTCACTCAGCAGCTGATGGAAACAGATGCTGAGGCCCACAACCAAACAATAGCGAGCCCGGGATGTCCTATGGAACAGTTGAGGGGATGGATTGAGGTAGCTGAAGGTATCAAAGATACCACAAGAAGACCTGCAGAGTCAACTGGTCTGGGCCCGGGGGGGGGGGGGGCTCACAGATACTGAACCACCAACCTAAGAGGTCTAGGCCCCCTACACATATGTAGCAGATGTGCAGCTTCAAGTGATCTTCTTGTGGATCCCCCCAACAATTGGAGTGGGGGCTCCCTCGGACTCTGATGCCTCCCTTTGTCTCACCTTTCCCCTAACTGGGCTACCTTCTCTGGCCCCAGTGGGAGAGGCGACTTGATGTTGTCAAGACATGTTGGTACCCATGGAGGACCTTCTGCTTCTCTGAGGAGAAGGAAGGGAAAGGATGCAGGAAGTGTAGGCAGAGTAGAGGCTGCAATCAGGATGTAAAGTAAACAAATAGTTAAAATTTAAAAATAAAAAAATTAATGCCAACACTTTCTAGGCTTTCTGATTAGCAGAGATAAAAGTCCTAAGTTTAGTATTTGTATCTTTTATCTTTCCATTTTTTCTAAATAAGGAATATTATACCCAGAGAATAAAAAGCAGGAAGTTGAAACACTGTTAAAGAAAGCAAGCAATGAGAAAAAAAAAAAAAAAGAAAACTGATGAATTCTTAATGGTTTTCTTGTGTGAAACCTGTCATGAATATTCTCATTTATTTGTCCTTGCCTCTCTCAGCTCAGAGGTTTTAAAGCTAACAGGCTAACCACTCAATCTTCAGGGTTCCTTTCCTTCCTTAACACCATTCTGATACATTAAAAAAAAAAAATCAAGCCAGTTCAGATTTAAAAAAAAAATCCCTATGAGTTTTGTGTTGGTCGTGATAGGTCAGAGTTGAAGGCTGGTGGTGCTAATCCTTCTTTTGTCCATCTTTTCTGTTAACCGAAGACACAGTGTGATCCTTGGCAATTAATAGCCACTGCTAAGGACGACTGAGAGAGGAGCAAGGAGTCACTTTCTTAAGATGTTTTTCAGCTCTTATACATGGCTGTAAACGTGCCCTTTATCAGATGCCGGTTTTTTCCCCATTCACTTTCTTTGGTTGGTTGGTTTTGTTTTTTGAGACAGGGTCTCTCTCCTATGTAAGCCAGGCTGGTTTAATGCTATGCAGTTCAGGCTGTCCTCACACATGCAACAAAGCTCCTCTCTTAGGCCCTGAGTGGTGAATGACAGGCATGTTCTCTTTCTGGATTCTACCAGTTGCTTCTAGACGTAATAGTAGCCATCAGTTCTCTACACAGAACACTACTTTCTGGGCCAATAAGAAGCAGGGACTATAATTTACTCATGTGATTGTCATCATTCACTTTAGCATACATCTCAAAACAAATTCTCGTGGACTAAGATTAAATGGTAAAGGCATAAGGGAATTGAAGCATATAAGTAATTTATTTTGTTTATCATGTGTGAGTTAAGAGACAATTTTTAAATACTCTACATGTTTCGTAAAAGTTGATCATGAATTCAGTGACAAAAAATGAGACTGCTTTAAAAAAATGTATTCCTTTTCACTTTGGTTTGTGTGCACATGATGTGTGTGTTGGGGCATTCATGGCACTGTGGTGAGGTGGCTCAGAGAATAGCTTTCTGGAGTCAGTTCCTTTTACCTACCTTTTCGTGGGTGCTGGGATTCACACTCAGAAGGCTAGGCTATTGCAGCAACCATCTTTACCTCCTGAGCTATGTTGGTGACCCCCAATGATTAAAAATTTAACAATATTGATAGATATTTGTCATAGGTTACATTCTATTGTCAAAATTCAATAGTATTCAAAATACATAGTAAATTAGTTATGACCACTGAAAACATAGTTCTAGAAAGATTATGTTATACATTTCATAAATGTTATGTTGTGCTAATAAGGAAATGATAAGAGCTATTATCTGCTACTTGAGAAACATTAGAAAGTAGACTATTTATCACCAGGTCTATGAAACACAATGAAAATAATACCCAAGGGGGGAATAGAGCAACAATCTCATTTTTTTTTATATTGAAGAAGAAAATAAAAATAAAGGAACTAATAACTCTTCTTGCTCAGTTTGAAAAACAAATACCAAAGAAACTAAATGAAAATGGCAAGTGAAGATTATGAGACATAAACTAGATTTAATGAGATAAGATACGAATATCCACGGTAAAATAAAGAACATAAAAGTTTTTTAAAAACTCAATAAAACAGATAACACTAATTATAAAAAGAGTTATAAAGTTATATGGAAGTCCAGGAATGGGAAAGTAGGGATAAAACTAGATACAGATAAGATTTTTAAAAGAACTTAGAAGTCACATATATTTTGACAAGAAAGCTGGATACTTAGAGAGATGGGTGGTTTTTGTAGCAAGAGATAAAATTCTAAAGTTGACCTAAGAAGATATAGAATCCTTGAACAAACCAATTACCAAAGACAAGATTGAAAAGGTGAATAAAGATGTAACATTCAAACAGACAGAGCCAGATGGGTTCCTAGCCAAGTTTTACATAACCTTCAAGGAAAAGTTTATTCCAGGCTATTTAAACTATTTCAGGCCTTAGAAGAACCTAGAAAACTTCCTCATTTATCTTCCAAATCTCAGAAACTTAATCAAAATAAACTCTCTCAAGCTTCAATACAGTTCTAAAATCAAATAAAGCTCATGTTTGTATGAACAACATTCTAAAAATATGGGAAAACAGAGTGGATCAAAAGAATCACACACTGTAACTAACAAAAAACTAGGTAATTCAGGCCCATTAAATAGCACTGTGATCCATTATGACATCAATAAATTTAATAAAAAAAGATCATTTAGTTCTTATAAACCAGTATGGAAAAAACATTTGATAAAAGAAAACAGTTTTGCTAATAAAATTCAGTAAAACTAAAAGGAAAAAAACCACACTTTAGAGCCTATGCATTTTTGCCCACAACAAATAACATTTTTAAACAGCAAAATGCTTCTAAATTATCATAATAATTGATTATAATTGATTATAAATTTAAATGAGTCAGTAGTAAATAATAACGGCTCTTCTGCACTGCCAACTGTAGGCAAGGATTCCTGTAACTGTGTTATATGTCTTAGCTTTCCTAGAACCTTATGAGACTGATAATATTGGCATCTCCAGGCAGTAACATGGAGATTTTAAGACTGGGCACAGAGAAAATTAATACCTTGTTGGAGAGACCAAGCAACAGGAACTGGTGCCTTTGGGACTTCTGGTCATGTGTTGTGTCCTACTGTATGTCCTTTACTATATGCCATTTCTGCAGTGGATCAGAGCTATCTGTCACCACTGCTTCCAGGCCACATTTTTTTTGGAGGAGCTGGACACTGAAATAAAACAAGAACATTAAAGAGAACCCAGGATGATCCTTCTAGAACAATCTCGGCAACTTTGGTCAGATAGCTGGTCAGATGGCAAGCAGAATAGGTTTTTCTACCTTTGTGTGAAAGACTTAGAAATGGAGATAAATACATGCATTTCACTCACAATTCTTATGTATATGTATATACACATGAAGCAAGAACTAAATTACCAAGGATTGATAAGAAAAGCATGATGGCTCCACAGGTGCCTGGGACTAACTAATTGCACCACTGAAACTCCAGACACCACATTTACATAGAACTGTAGGCTTACTAGACAGTATACAAAGACTCAAATAAGTGGGAAGGAAATCAGAAATGATAAGTGATTATCACTTAACATCTCAACTGTCCAAAGTTTAATACAGAATGGAAATGAAATTCCACCAACAACACTTGGGACATTGGGAAAAGCCATCTTCAACTATTAACAATAAAAGAATTCAAATGCCCACAGGTTGCCAGAAAAGGTGTGACGGTGTTAAAGAGTGATGAGGTAATTTCCTAGCTAATAAGTCAATACATTACCTAGTACTCCATAGCAAGATAGGAGGTTCATGGTGGCCGTGATGAGAGGCAGTAATGTTTAAAGCCCCAAGAGATATTCAAATGTTGATCATCTCTCTTGGCTGGAGATTTCTATTTGAGATCAGGCCAGCCACAGAGAATTGGCATTCAAGAGAATTATTTTTTTAATTTAATTTTATTTTTAAAATTTTATTCACTTTACATGCTCCTCCCTCATCTCCTCCCAGTTCCACCCTCCTGCTCTCTTCTCCCTATGCCTCTCCCTTAGTCCTCAGAGAAGGGGAGCCCTTCTCCCCTATCAACTTACCTCAGCCTACCAAGTCTCATCAGGGTTGCCTTTGTTCTCTTCCTCTGTGGCCTGGTAAGGCATCCTGCCAGGGGAAAGTGATCAAGGAGCAGGCAACAGAGTCCATGTCAGAGGTATCCCATGTTCCCCTTACTAGGGAATCCATATGGAGGTTGAGCTGCCTATCGGCTACATCTGAGCAGAGGGCCTAGGTCCTCTCCATGTGTGGTCCCTTTTTGGTGCATTGCTCTCCACAAGCACCCATGGGGCCAGATTTGTTGGCTCTGTTGGTCATGTGACACTCTTGTCCCCTCCTGGGTTCTTCTATCCCCCCCAACTCTTCCATAAGACACCCTACTCTCTGCCCAAAGTTTGGCTGGGAGACTCAGCTTCTGCTTCTATCCTCTTGTGAGTGGAGTCTGTCAGAGGACCTTTATGGTAGGCTCCCATCCTGTTCGCTCACTTCAACAGCTTCCCGTGTCTGTTCTACTGATTGTTGGATTGCAAACTGATTCAGCCGATGGAAGACTTGAACACCAATCAGTGTCTCTTTTGCATCTTGGCCTTAGATTTAGTCCTTCTCAAGAACTCTCCCCAAGGTCAGACATTTCTCAGAGCAGACAAGGGCTACTGGAAAGTGTTCCCCTTTAAAATTTTTTGTATGGATCTAAGGTTGACTTGAGGATCAGGAAGAAGAGCTAGGACAAAGGATGCCTCAGAGGAGCCACACTTCCTTAAGAGCTACAAAACGCATCCCAGATCTTTGATGCTTAGACATCACCCAAAAAAAAGCACTAAAAATTAGCTTGGCAAGTCTACATGCTAGCAGACAGGTAGGACCTGAGCATCATTGAAGCAGCTGCTTTTAAGTCATTTTCCCAACACTCTATCTAGAAACACCTTCGTTTTCATTAATAAGCTGCTAAGTGAAGAACACTATGTCAACTAAACCTACTTGCCCTATATATTCACCACTAGTATTATAGGATTCCTCAGAAGCACCGTGTAAATCTAAACAATGAACCGAAGCGGGTGCTCACAGCCACTTGCAGAGAGCAGATGGTGCTGGCCTACTCACTTTCCAAGTCCTGACTCAGAAAAGAAAAGAAAAAAAAAAGACTTTTTTGTAATCCCCTTTTTATTGAAAATAGTTTTTTTTTCTCACATAATATATTCTGATTAGGGTTTTCCCTCCTTTATCTTCTCCCAGTTCCTGCTCACCCAGATTAATCCCTTTTCTGTCTCTCATTAGAAAACAAACAGCCTTCAAAGGAAATAATATAATACAATATGATACTATATAATTAAACAAAGACTAACACACCAGATTAGGACAAAACAAGAAGAAAGAAAAGAGCCCAAGTAAAGGGACAAGAAGTAGATACAGACTCAGGGATCCACTTGTTCTCACATTCAGGAGTCCTGTAAAAACACTAATCTGGAAGCCATAATATATGTTCAAAGTAGCAGAATAAAAGAAGAAGAAGAAATGTATGAATAAAACAAAAGAGAATAAGAGATAAAAACTAAGATGAAATTTATAAGTAAGTAAGTAAGTAAGTAAGTAAGTAAGTAAGTAAGTAAGTAAACAAAAAGCCTTGACATGACATTATGAGACAAGGAGCCTCCAAAGAGGCTGCTGAGGTAGTTTTCTCCAGGGCCTGTACTGTTAGGCATTCAGCCTACCATTAAGAGTAGTTTCTTTCCCTACTGAGACTCCCTTGGGAAAAAAATAAACTGCCATTTACAAGTGATTAGCAATGGCAAATTGCTTCTGGGCGAGGGATGGGGGCACATGTTCAGTTCTCCTTTCAGCTCTAGGACTCCACGTGGTCCAGGCTCTGTACATGGCGCGCCCAGTCTCTGTGAGTTCATCCGTGCCTTGATCGTGTTGTTTTATAGAGCCTTGTCTGTTTGCTGTCCTCCGTCCTCTCTGGCCCTTACACTTTTTCCTGCAGCCTCTTCTGCAGGCTTCCCTGAAGGGAGGGATTTGATGGTGACATCCTGTTTAGAGCTGAGCGTTCTAGGGTCTCTAGCTTTCTGTACATTGTCTGGCTCTGGGTCTTTATATTTATATTTGTTCTCATGTGCTGCGGTGGGGGGGGGGTGTTGGAGGGTGGGGGGGTGGATGTCTCTGGTGATGGCTGAGCAAGGCACTGATCTGTTTCCCTGGCAGGAATGTCCTCGTACTTTTCTTTATCCCTGCTTTGAATACTGGCCAAAGGCTATTTGCTTTCCTGGATATTTGGGCTTTTCCACTCTTTTTCTAAAGCCCTGACTCATCTTACCATGTGGTCGCCTCTTGATCTCCAATGCAAACACCAAGCCTTTCTCGCTTTCTCTTCTCTCTCTTCTCCTAGCAGCTGCCAAGATTTGGTTTGCTTGCCCTATTGTTTTACATTTAAAATATAGTAAAATTGCCCTCTGGTAAAAAAAAAAATTAATTAATTCAGTTCAGCTAATTAAAAAGTCAATATTCTAAAAATTCCCCAATTTTCTTCTTTTTTCCCCCCCACAATGGAATGTCTGAAAAATGGAGTGTTCTGTCATACTGTTCCTCATCACAAAACTTCACAAGAGTTATGAAGAGTCTAAAGTTTTTATTTTACTTTTACTTTCAAGGTGGTGTGTTGGCCTGCCAAAATCTTACAGACAATAGGACATTAAGTCAAATTTATTGCCTATTGCAATAGAAATAACCAGGTTATCATTCACTTCTATGAGCACAATGAAATATCCAAGGCTGGGCACATTGTTGAATGTTTTCAGGGTGATAACTGATTGGCTTTTGTTCTTACCTCTATTTCCAGAGATATATGTATAGAAACAGCCTTGGAAGACAGGAGACTGTCTTAGAGAGACAGAGCAGGGATCTTCCTGCTAACGGAAAGGCAGGTGAGCTTACTTTCAAGGATGACAACAATGCCTGACTGTGGAGAAACAGTCCAATGTAATTCCTGACTATTAAAGATGTCAGGCTGCTTAGAGGCAAGGTGTCTGCTACAAAGGAGCTTGCTGTGCTCAGAGAATCCAGGCAAATAATACCGAGAGCCTCGGGGTCACGCTATGGCTCGGGTGTGATCTGTCCCACAAAGATTCCTATGTCAGAAGCTTGGTCCCCAGGGCAGGGGTGCTGAGACATTGTAAGAGAGGTGAGAGTTGGGGCTTTGTGAGAGATGCTACTGGCCACTCCCCACCTCCTGGCCCCGCCTTCTGGTGTGGATCTCTCTTCTTACTCTTGCCTTGATTGTTGTGATGCAATCTGTTGCCAAAGCTGAGCTGGAATCAGACCCAAGCCTTGAACTTTCTCAACTCTGACAATAGCACTGTTCAATTATTTATGTTCCCACCAATCACTCAAAGAACATTCAATTTTGTTTTGTTTTGTTTTGTTTTTCAAGACAAGGTCTCTCTGTGTAGCCTTGGCTGTCCTGGACTCACTTTGTAGACCAGGCTGGCCTCGAACTCACAGAGATCCGACCGCCTCTCTGCCTCCCGAGTGCTGGCATTAAAGGTGTGCGCCACTACGCTCGGCTGAACTTTTGACTTATAAGAAAACCCAGAATTCATTTCCTTTTATGCTCAAATTCAATGCAATCTCTTTTAAAACATCCCTTACAGGTTTAATCTTTATTTTTAAAGCATTAAATATATTTTAAAATAAGTTGGTGAGCATGAGAGAAATCGCGTTGGGATATATTGGATCTAAAGTATGTTCTGTATTCTGCTTCTGTTCTGAGTGATGAGCCGAGGTTTCCCCCAGGCTGTCTCTTTTGGTTTCAGTGATCTTTTTTTTTTTTTTTTTTTTTTTTTAAACAACAGTGACAAAAAGGATTCTTTTCTTTGGAGTGTTTGCTATACCCACAACAATGCCAGCTTCTTGGTGTCTTCTTCCTTTCCATATTGGCCTGGATTTCGACACCATTTTCAGTTGATGAGTGCTTCAGTCAGGATGAGACTCTGGGGAAGTGTACGATTAAAAGTGTGGGCTGCTTAGAACTGAGGCGGGGTTCTGGCTTTCGCTCATTTACTAGCCGCGTGGCTTCCACTCATCGGATCTCTGGGTAGAATGGGACAAATACTAACAAATCTTTTCCTGCTGTGGTTTGAACCTCTCTCCCAAATAGCATGCGTTGGAGACTCAGCTGGCAATGTAATGGTGTTGAGGGGGCAGAGTCCGTGCGACGGAAAAAATATTTCCTATGCTAGATATTATAAGACAGAGGGGTTTCGATCCCAAAGTCTTCCCCTTCATGGATGAATTCGTGTTGATTATAAACGGGCCAGAAGGTGCCAGATGACTAGGTCTGTCACCTCTCTTTGCTTTCTGCTGTGGCATGTTGTGGAAAGAAGACCCTGGCCAGAAGTCATCAACTCGGTGCTGAAGTTCTCAGCTCCCAGAACGGAGAGGACCAGGTATCTTTTCCATCTGTGGGCCCTCTAAAGCAGCGGTTCTCAGCCTGTGGGTCGTGACCCCTTTGTGGATTGATCTTCTCTTTCGCAGAGACCATCAGAAAACACAGATATTTGCATTACGCGACACCTAACAATAGCAAATTTACAGTTATGAAGTATAAATGAAAATAATTTTACGCTTGCGGTGGGGGGTCGGGGGAGGCTCACCACAACATGAGGAACTGTATTACAGGGTCACAGCATCAGGAGGGTTGAAAACCACTGCCATAAAGCCACACAGAACAGACTAACACCCTGTGGGTGGAGTATAAGACCGAAGAAGGTAGCACTGTTGAAAGCTTAGCCTAGCGCTTGGTCCAGATCTAATCGTGAACAAACCAGATAAAAATGATAAAGCTGGGCGTGGTGGCGCACGCCTTTAGTCCCAGCACTCCGGAGGCAGAGGCAGGTGGATCATTGTGAGTTTGAGGCCAGCCTGGTCTACAAAGCGAGTCCAGGACAGCCAAGGCTACACAGAGAGACCCTGTCTCGAAAAACCAAAAAAAAAACAAAAAAAAAAAAACGTATGATCATGGTATCAGTATATGAGAAGGCAAGGATCCGAAAAACCCAGCATGCTGTCTCTGAAAAGACTAGTAGTTGCAGCACGGAATTCCTCCTTCTTTTCTTCTATATATCGTTTTATATTTTGCCTCACCTATGTGGGGCTCCTTCAGGAGCGATGAGTGATGCCAAACACTAGTATGAAAAGCTAGTCCGTGGGAGGAACGGGTGAGTGATTTGAATGGGAGCGGCTAGTGTTTGGATGAGTGGACAAAATAAATATCTGCTCTGCCCAGGTGTGATTTCTGCAGCCTGACAGCCTTTTTTTTTTTAAGCAGTTTCTGAAGCTGGGATAACTAATCTGACCCAGAGCCCTATTAGTAAAGTCAATATTTTTCTCCATGTTTTACAGAGAGAGGAACTGAGCCAAGACATGGTAAATGTCTTTGTCAAGGTTATATAGAAAGTCAGGGCTGAACTGCACATTTGTTTCTGAGTATTGATTTCAAAGCCTTGGGTTGCATAATTCTGACAGGGGAAAAAAAGAACTGAAAATATATTTTATATGCTAGACGGTTATAAAATAGAATGATTCAAATATAATTCTAAAAAAAAAAAACCCCAAGTCATTGTCGCACCTGTGTAATCGCTTACTTCTAACTTTATTGCACTGGTGGCAATTGAAGCATGAAAGAAAATAAATTGCTGATTGTATTGATAAAGCGACCTTTGGGAAAGGTTGAGGCGGGTGTTGGAGAAGAAAGAAATGATTCAATGCATTAAAAACCTATACCTGATACATTTTAATATTAAACTGAAAATTAATGATGATGATGATGATGATGATGATGATGATGATAAAAAATCCTGGAAACATGTCTGCTGACATAGGATGCTGAATTTCTTTCCCCTGTAGCATCAGCTGCCCTGTGTCCTAAGTCCACAAAGGACATGGAGATGTAGCTAGTGAATCCATCACAAAGCCTATAGCTCTTGTCCAGCAGAGAAGAGCCATCTATTTCCTGTGTAAAACAAGGTGTGGCTAGATACTTTAATTAGAAATGTATCTAAATGGAAGGAATAACTATTTCCTTTCTCTATTTTAGTCCTCAGCCTCTTGCTGAAACGTGTGATCAAGCAGCTTCTAGAATCCAGTCTAAAATGGCACAGACAGATTTTTTTTTTTTGGCTAAATTTAGCAGGATAGGCAGAATTTTAGTAGTCTGTCTCGCCCACTCTAAGCTAATTTCCCACTTAACATTTGTGCCTGCTAACTGGCTGTTGTTTCTGTTGAACTCTGTGGTTTTGCTTTCCAAGAGAAAGAAACTGGGTGTAGAGTACAGTCAGCCTCCAAATGTTGCCTATGCCAGGATTATATGCTATTTTCATCTTCTAGGGGAGATTAAGGCAGGCATGTCCAGACAAGTCCGATACAAGAGCTGTCTCAAAGGGATCCACTTTCAGTAATGCTATTTTACATAAGTTAACAGCACCGAATATCTTATCTAAAAATTTCCCAGTTGCTAAATTTAGTGGAAAAAGTGATATTCCACTTGGATAATGGATAAAAGGGTGAAGTTTGATATAAGAAAAACAGCTTCATGAAGACGTCGAATTTAAGAAAGAGAGAGAAAAGAAATCTGTTATGAATTGGCGCTAATTTCAAACACCGCCTTTGCTCTAAACAATGGCCACACCACCCAGCCACTTTCTATCCCCACACACAATACAAACAAGAAATGACTTGGCTGGGAAGCACACTCTGGCCACTGAGCACCACGTGAGAGTCCAAGCAAACTGATTTTCCTTCCTTGTCCCCTTTTCTCCACAGTAAGCAGATTATGTAATGAAAAGGGAGCTACCCCCATATCAACTCCAAGGCAAATGCCCCAGACAATCTGTTTGCATCTCTCACCCAGGGCTCATCTTCCGAAGCTGTCTGCAGCCTGTTCTGCAGTTCCCTAGCAGCTAAAGCTTCCTGAGGCAGCAGCCACGTCCATCTGAAGAAACCTAGTGGGGTCCTTTCTTCTTTTCCCTCAGAAAAACCCTTTGACTGGTTTTCTGAACTGCTCTCCCTCTTTGACTCTGGATCCTTTTTAATGTGTGTGTGTGTGTATGTGTGTGTGTGTGTGTGTGTGTGTGTGTGTGTGTGTGTGTGTGTGTGTACACACATATGTGTGTTTTCACACACGAGAGCTATGCATGTAACTTCCATGGGGAGTTCAGGATGTCTGTGTTCTGAAGATGGGGACCATGTGGGACTATTAGACTAAATTTTTTAAATTTCTATTCCTAGACTACAAAGCAAAATGTAGAACTTTTCCCCTGCTTTTTGTAAAAGCCGAAAATACTGTTTCTACTGCATCCAGGCCAGTGTTGAACAGAGGAAAAGACAGTATTTCCTAAGTGAACGGCTGAATAAGGCAATACTAGGACTTCTTTCAGATTTAGTGTCTATAAAATATAAAAGGGGCACCATGTTTCTTGGTAGCCTTATCAGATAATGGGCAACAGAAGAGGCTAAAACATAGAAGACGAACTCCTGTCCGAGACCTGTCACACGGGGCCAGTTTACATCATTAGTGTCAGATTTATATCTGTAATATATTGTGAAAACCCTGATATGTAAGAGAACTTTTTCCACAGGAAGTTCTTCCGTAATGGAAATGATTTTTCTCCAGTAGGACTTGAAAAACTTAGCTACAGACTAGAGCTAGGGCCCCTAAATGTGTACAGAAAACATGGACTCTAGCATCACCAAGGATGTGGTCCAGGGTGTCTGTGATGAGGAAGAGGACCAGGTAGGATCTTATGTTGCTTCATTCTGTACCCGATGTGTAATGCTAGGGTCACATCTAACAGATATCTTTGGTCCTGGCCCTCTGGAAATCAAGGCAGCAGCTTCTGCAGAGCCACATGCGGAGGACAGGAGAGGCTTATGACAGGAAGGGATCCAGCTAGCAAAGCACATCAGTGTTTGACAGTTTCCCAGGTATGTTCCTGGGAGTGCTGGCATCAGATTGATTTGCATACTTGATAAAAAGAATAATAGATTTGTGACTGGGTACAGCTCCAGAAAAAGGGAATCTTCTATCGGGTAAGGGCATAGGATGTTTGTTGAAGAGCTATATTAGTTTGAGAGGGCTGGCAAAACAAAATTCCGCAGGCTGGAGGCCTAAACAACAGACGTTTCCCCCCACAGATCTGGAAGGTCAAGATCAAGACGATAGAGGATTGCCTTTCTGTCCTTGGCTTGCTGGGGGCTGCCCTCTTGCTGCCTCTTCACATGTTGGCGGAGTGTTCCTGTGTGTCCTCATCCTTTGTAAGATTTATGAGAGCACAATCACCTGGTGCTTGCTACTTTGGGATCACCAGCCCCATCTGTGGAGAGTCATAACCATCTAGGGCAAGGAATGCCATGTTCCTTTAAACCTAATATGATGTCTCGTTCCTTCTAATCTTAACTCTCTCATAAGAAACTTGAAGGACAGTAAAACAATTTACCTCTGGAACTTTGACACATTTACAAGCGTATGTTTTATTTTGTCCATCATAACATTTATCATTGTAAGAATCGTACTGCCTAATGGAGACATCAGCCACTCTCCAGCCATTAACCACGTGAACTTCCACGGACAAAGAACCAACTTGTCTCCAGTAAAGCATGACTCCCAGTTTGGTGAGGAGCTGTGGGATGTGGTATTTGCTGTGTGCTCTGGTTTGAGTGGCAATCGAATGGTGATTATCATTGTCAATGCACGGTAGTAAACGCTGTGACTTTAGAAGGTAGTTGGGCTACTCCATTTATTCTAACACAGCATCACCCCTCTGTGACATTCTGGTTCCTTTCCTGTGAGGACATGGCAGAGAGGAACCATCTTGAAAGCAGAGCAGGGTCTTCATCAGACACCGAATCTGCCGTCAGCTTGTGTTCCAGCTTCCTAACATCCAGACCTCTGAGAAGTGAACTTCCTTCCATCACCAGTGGAGACTTTCAGGAAAGGGCAGAGGGAGAAGCATTAGACTTTATTGTATTTCTGTCTAAAATATTAACATAATTATTGTCGGGGTGAATGACAACTTTATGGGCAGAATGCCTTTAGGTTTGAGACTTGTCCGAGGGGGAAAAACCTGTGCCTTTATCTCTATTGATCTCACGGCCACACTGCCCGTGTTCGCCTAAGCATGAAAAGGGCGTTCTTTCATCTGTCTGCGAAAACTCAAGAGCTGCCAAATCCAAGTAGAAGTGCGGACGAAGTTCAAGACCACACTCTGGAGATGACAGGGTGGCCGTGACCTAGCACTGTTATGAAACAGGTGTGAACGGTGAGGATCCTGACGAATCATGACATCCTTAAAATTAATTGACCCAGTTTCAGGAAACACAAGCCACCATCTACTGGGCAGACATAGTATAATGTCGCTTTCCCCAGTTGTCCCTTCTTCACTCTTAGCAGTGAGGATTTGACTTTGCTCGGCATCAACTATGTCCTGAGAGATGATGGGCTTTGTCCAGAGAAGGAGGTTCTGCTGTTTAGACTGCCCACTTCTGCATCTCTCAGATTGGATGGAAGAAGAGCTCTCTATGGTTTGAAAACAACAACAACAACAACAACAACAACCTGGAAGGTGCTGAGATTTGCAAGGAAAGAGGGTGGGGAGATCGAAGTGGAAATAGACCACTGAGTGCTGTAATGTAAAGTGCATGGGAGATGGTTTTGGACTGAGCTCTGGCACTGAGCCCCAGCACATCTGGACAAGGCAGAATGAAATCATCACAGGAGGCATCCACAGTCAAACTGAACTTAGAAGAGTGACAGTTTCCCTCACAGCAACCAATCTTGAGGGTCAGGCGTCCTGTTTGGGTATAAGGCAGTGGTCCCCTCCTCCTTTAAGGACACCAGGAGCTTCACGTTAGGCTGTCGGTTTTTGTCTTATGCCTTTCTTCCCACTCAAGTATCATGGTTAACGTCAGTGGTCAATTAACTGAGATGTAGAATCGTCTCGGAGATGAGCTTTGGGGTATGCCTGTTGGGAATTATCTTGAGTATGCCAACTGAGGCGGGAAGCCCTGCCTAGCTATTGGATGCTGCTGTCCCTAGGATGGGATCCTAAACTGTGTATGTGGAAAAAGCCGAGCAGCAGGAATTATACATCCATTGCCTTTGCTTCCTGAGTGTGGATAAGCTCCTAGCTCCGACTGCCCTGACATCTCTTCCATCGTGGGCTGTGCCTTGATCTGTGAACCCAGACCACCAACCCTTTCTCCTTTATGTTGCTTTTGTCACAACAAGAGAAAAAGAAATGAGGACATTAAGCTACTCTGCAAAACCAGGGTTCTGCAACGCCTTTCTGTTTCAATTCTTGGGTTGCTAATAAAAATCAGTCTTATTTTATAATTTGTTTTATTGACATTTGGTTAGCTGGTAGATCCTATTCCTAGATAAAGCTAAACAGTTGGACAGGGACCCAAGAGTCTCAGGAGAGGGACAGTGTGCCTCTTTTCAAATTAGGAATATTGGAAAGGGACTGTTTGTAAGGTCATGTTATTTCTGAGCAAAGATTTACTGGTGTGCCCACCGAGGTCAGTGGGTCATTTTGTCAGGGTCACTTTTACCACGTCCAAAGTGTTCTTTACTGTGTAAGTTCTCGTTAAGTGTTAACATCCTGAAAGTGTATTTACTAAAGCATATTTTGGAGATAAGCCTTAATTTCTTCTTAGTTTTCTTTCTTTCTTTCTTTCTTTCTTTCTTTCTTTCTTTTTTTTCCCTAGCCTTGGCCTCCTGTGATCACTTAATGTCCTCTATCTCTCCCAGTGAGGTCACCTGCTCTGGCCCTGTCTCTTGCTGCTCGACTGCTAAAATATCTGCACACTTGTGTCAGAGCCGGCTGCTGAGTAGCCTTTCAGTCACTGAGTCTTCTTGCAGCACAGGAGCCGCCCCGCCCCCCTTCATTCTCTAAGCACCAACTGGGGATCTTCACAGACACCACTCCGCCTCTGCACCATTTTATACCACACAGTAATAAGGAGGAGCATCTTCCCCCCTTCTCTCTCCCATACTCAGTGTTTCTGAAAGGTTTGCCCATCTCTGGTCACCAGCTGTGCTAATAGAAGCCACAGCAGTGCCTTCGTCACAGCCTTCTCTCATCAGCTCAGGGTCCTGAGGACTGCATTTGAATATGTACGCCATCACACCATCACTCTCCAGAGGGATAGAATGAGTTTGTTTAAAAATAACCACTCTTCACACGTACTCTGGTACCTCATATTTGACCGTGTCCCCTGGAGGGGGAGACCTGGTGGCACTCAGAGAAAGGATAGCAGGTTACTAAGAAGAGACTTGATACCCTATGAGCATATACAGGGGGAGGTAATCCCCCTCAGTCACAGTCATAGGGGAGAGGAATAAGGGGAAAATGGGAGGGAGGGAAGAATGGGAGGATACAAGGGATGGGATAACCATTGAGATGTAACAAGAATAAATTAATAAAAAATTTAAAAAAACACCACTCTTTTCCCTTCTGTTCCCTTCTAGTTCATTTTCAATAAATGCTCTATGTTGGAAATGGTTTTTACTTTTATGGTGATTGTGTGAAGGAAAAAAATTGACAAATGTTGCAAATTCATTATTGTTGAGGAAAGAAAAGAAAATTAACCATGAGTTTCTTCCAGTTTATCTATTGGATAAGTATTAAATTTAAGAAACAGTATCAATGGATCATTTATTGAGAAACCAGACCCTTTTAAATGCCAGTGTCCCGAGGGTATGTTGTTTGAGATTACTTTCTCAGTAACTTTATGCCACAGAATCACAGAATCTTAAGGGTAAAAATGGCTTTACATACCTTCTAATTCAGCACCTTCAGTTCTATTTCGGCAATTAACAGAAGAATATACACCTTCAATAGTACCACATCTCCCTTATGCTTAGTAATTATGAAATATAATGGACTTAATTTTAGAGTGGGTTACATTTACAAAAGCTTGCAAATATGTATATAAAGAATTCCCATTTTTTCCCCCCAACACAATTTCCTTTGTTGTTATTCTGTTAAAACAAGGCAGGGGCATTCATGCTCAGGAAACCAAGTCTGCTGTGCCATCACATAGACTTTCTCTGCGTGTCTTAGGTTCTGGCCTAATGTCCTTTTTCTGTGATGTGTTACGTTTCCTCAGCGTGGGTCTTAGGCTCTTCTAGGCCGTGCCAAGCTTCTCAGACTTCTTCCCTATGACTTTAGCAGCTGAAAGAAGCGCTGCTCGGGCATTTTAAAGAATGTTTCTCCAGTGGCACTTTTAAAGTGTTTTTCTTATGTCTTGGCATGGGTTATGAGTGGGGGAAGACACAGGAAAAAATTACCATATTGTCATACGCATTTTCAAAATGCTTCTCCTCTGTTGATGGTGACTCTGGTCGCCGATCTAGAGTAGTGTCTGTTGTGTTTACCTTCTACGGTTATTCTTTCTTACCCATTTCTATGGAGTGCAGTCCCCTGCACAAATTATTCCCTTTGGATTATTATTCTGAAGGAGATTTGGCTGCTCTCCTTTATTTGTTTATATCTATAACTTTATATCAGTGTTTGGATGCACAGACATTTTACTACTACGAGGTATGACTTAATAGTACTTCATTGATTTTGTCAGTCAAATATTTCCATTGTTGATCATTTACAGCTCTTTCAGTTGACCTCTGTGTTCTTTTGATTAGGAGCCATTATTAAAGTGTGTATATATAGCCCATATTCATATCTATATCTATCTATCTATCTATATATATATATATATATATATATATATATATATATATGAGCAATTAGTTATGTTTGGTTTCATATCAATGTCTTAAACTCTAAGCCATTATAACACAGATAGTTCTAGATTTCTTGCCTTTTGGCTTCCCTTTCTTCTTCCTTTTTTTTTTATAATTGCTGCTTTTATTTTTTCACTTTATATCCCTCTCACAGCCCCTCCTTCCCCTCCCTTTAACAGTGAGAGGACTTTTCAGCACCTGCCCACCATGTGTTTAGTTGGTCCTCACGCACTGATTTTAGATTTATTCACCTGGATCCCTGTGGAATAAAACTTTACTAACAGCGGAATAGCATTTATTTGTAGTTTCACCTCCTTTTTGTCTTTCAGACTCTGTTGATTTCCAACACTACACAATTGAATGGCGTTTACCCAGTCAGTGAGATCAAGTCCTTTGTACATTAATAGTACAACTGAGGATTCTTGTTTGTAGTCTGAATTCTATTATGGGACATTCTAACCTTCTAAATGATTTTTTTTTTTTGGTTTTTTTCGAGACAGGTTTCTCTATGTTAGCCTTGGCTGTCCTAGACTCACTTTGTAGACCAGGCTGGCCTTGAACTCACAGCGATCCGCCTGCCTCTGCATCCTGAGTGCTGGGATTAAAGGCGTGTGCCACCACACCCGGCTTCTAAATGATTTTTAAATTTGCGTCTAATATGTATCACTTTCTTCTATAGAAGTTTACCTGTACAATATTCCATTTGTCCATCTTACACTATGAATCTTGATAGTTTCACTCACCTACTATAACCAACAACTTTGCTCACTCAACGCATTTATCTTGTCTTCCTAATCCACAGACAATAGCACAGAATGTGCTTTAAGTAGAATGTTTTAGAATGGTCCATTTGGATTGGCTTCTCACCGATGCTTGAGATTTAAGACATGTGTACAACCCATCGTGATTTTGTGTGCTCTGATATCCCATTTCTTTTGCTGTTGGGTAGACCTCTATGGTACGTGTATACTGCGGTTGGTTGATCCATTCACTTGCTGAAGAACAGTGGCTACTTCTGGTTTGGGAAGGAAACAGATAAAGTGCTATGAACATTTTTGAGTGCTGTGCAGCTTGGGTAGGAGTTAGTAGTGATAGAAAACTCTTCTTTGTTCAACCTTCCAATGTCCTGAATCAATAAGAATACGCCACCTTCAATGTATGGTTGTTACATATTCCCTGGCTGCTTACAACCAATTTGGCAATGGAGAAAGAAAGAAGTAGAAAGTTTTGCTATGGATTTTGCATGCAAGGTCTGGATTTGGTATATTCATCAACTTTGCTCATATTCTTTGACAGGAATGCTGTTGAATGACCCTATCAGTTCTAAGAGAGGCTGGACATGTGCCCAGAAAAAGAAAAAAATTAACATTGATGAACATATAACATTATCTTGCCATAAGGCTCCAATTTATTCACAAAATATTTGTTTTTCCTCCATATATAGAACAGACTTATATACTGTCAGGGGCCAGTCCTGGCTGTAGGCCGGTCCCACAGAGGAGATAAGGAGTTTGCAAGGGAGGAGAGAGTCAGGCACAGGGGCTGCAGCGAGTCTTGAAGCCAGACTGACTGGCAGCCAGAGTGCTTCTTTATAGAACTCAGTAGGCAGCAGTAGATGTATGTTGTTCTAAAACACAGATCATATCAATTTTGCCCCCAGAAACATGTTTTAACTTCCTCTTGGTCATAAATTTAGTCATCATTGATAAACTATGACAGTACCGTGTTATCTTTTACAATTATTTTCCCTCATCTACCCCACAACTCAAGTTTTAAGAATCTAGAGGCATATTTTGCCAAAACATGACAGGCTGGTAGCTGCCATTCTCAGGCTGGTAGCTCTTGTGGTTTCAAGGGCACTAGACAGAGAGAAAATCTCCAAGCCAGCCTGGGCAGATTGCTATGTCCCAAGCAATGGCTTACCAAGCTTCAGTGGTCAGAGTGTTCATTGTCACATCCAAGAGACTCTTCGGGACAAAGGTGCTGCAATTGTTATTTAATTTCTGGAACAACACCATGTTTTATATTTTATATTTTGCAAAATTTATTTGTATGTTTAGTCTTGGGATTCTTTTGTTCCTTGGTCATATGACACCATAGTGGCCCTGCATGGGCTAACTTATCTAGGGAAGAGTGGGGCCTTAATACTTCATTCTTTTATCATTTATCCATACAATTATTTTATCCATCAGTAGTAGGAAAAGATTTTAATTTGATCTGCTGCCAACTTCTCTAGCCCAATGAATCTTCTTTATCTTTTAAGTTTACTTTGTTCTGAATATCTTGTTCATGAGTAAGTGCAGGGGCAGAAGCTCCTTGGAGTCAGAGACTCATAAGAAGGTCCCTGGCAAAAGTCTCTGACGTCTTTATTTGAGTCACAACCTCCAAGGTATAACAAAGACCTTCAAGTAGGGCCAGATGAGAATATCTCCCTGAAAGCCAGAAGGGTTTGATGGTCAGGAAATTCCTGGGAAGCTTAGAAGCAGCACTTCTGGGAAGATGCATAAGTGAGTCATAAGAAAATTTCTATTATTCCAATATCCTCAGCTTCTACTAATATTAAAAGGCCCTCAACCATGCAACATATGGAGATCAAGACCAAACATAGAAAGACAGCACAAGGACAATTGCATCATACGGCTGAGCTCTGCTGAGTCTTTATGACTTTCACTGTTCCCATGAGATATTGCTATACCAATATCCTTATCCAAGCAACCAAATCTCAAGTACCATATAGCCTCTGTATGCAGATTTTAAAAAAAAGTCTAGGATCACAGACTCAATGGCAGGAAGTGTCACTTCTTGGTATGGTGACTTTTGAATTTTAAAGATCGCCTGCAGCGACAGAATTGGGAGGAATGTGGCCAGAAGAAACACTTCCTCTCAGAAGAGTGATACATGGGACACAGATGTCCCTAGGACAGAGCAACATCTGGGTGCTGACGGCCCAGTTTGGGGAAGTTCTTCTGGTGATGTGAAGGGAGCCTTCTGCTCTCTTGTAGAAACTTCACGAATTCTGGTTTGCTTGCTTTAGCCTTCTCCTCCTGTGTTTCTGTCCTTATGGGCCACATTTGACATGGATGTTTGGATGCCCTTGTTAGTAGCCATAGCTCCCTAACTGTGTAAGAGAAGGTTGAGGAATCAAGTCACAAGGAGTCAGTCATTCGCCAAGATCGTGCTCCTAGTTTCTTTCAAAATGGTTCCTACAATTCCCTTAAAAGCATAACAGGCCCCTGGTCATTGTCTGCCAGTTATTCCCCATGCTCACGCCCTGACCATCAACCTCTACTACACACGATTCTCGAGTTCATTTATTTATTCTTCTATTTTCAAATTAACTTTTATTTGAAATTACTCTTCCTCACATGTATTTTAGGATTCTATACTATACAATCACCCACGTAACTAAGGTCCCCGTAGCCAAAATTCCTAAACAGCAAGTTATACAATTGTGCTAGGTAATAAATAAATGTTGCCCTTCAGTGATTAAGGGAATACTTAACTTTCCATAAATTTAACATAAAAATCACTTTAAGTTTATAAGGCTTATTAACATGCAACTTCAAATATAACATGTCTTAAATTACAAATTTTTGATTTCTAAAAGGTGATATAATTTTTAGGTCCAAAGCTACAGTCTTCAGAAGAAATGTCCCGTATTTTCTCCTACATCTTCAGTTCTACACTCAACTCTTTGACTGTTCCATGTCACTGCAGACAGACCTAACATGACTGATCTACTGAAAGTGTTATATCTATCTTCTCTTCAAAGATATGTCTACTACAATGTCCATCACAAAAGTGTTCAAAGGACCGTAATCTTTAGTAAAGGCAAAGAACACAAGGTATAACACTGTGCTCCTTTTCACTAAGTTTTTAACTACTCAGATGACAATGACACCTTAAGAGTATACCTAAAAAAGGGTGGAAAACAGCAACACAACTGGCCAGGCATAGATTAAATAAACCAGGGATTTTCTTTTTCTAGGAAGAATTGGAAATCTAAATCGAAAAGAAGAAAAAAAGTGAAGTCCTTGGACACAATCACTCCATTATCAATAGTGTCTTGGGCTATAGGAACAAGATGTTGACCGTGACTTGTAGCGACTATAGTAAGGAGAAGGTGACCTTCTTCTGTACTGGTAATCATAATTTCATAACTGTCATAGCCTCGATCGTATCCTCTATCATAGTTAATCTCACCATCTATCGCCTCAACCGCTGCCGCCTCCTCCACCACCTCTACCACCACTGTGAGTTGGTCTGCCCATGTATAAAATGCCTGGTGTGGGTGTGTACGCTCTCTTGGTGATAGAGTAATCCGCAGGATTTCTCTTATCATCCAGCTCCATCCCATTTGCTCTTTCCACGGCCTCCTTAGAGTCATCTATCCTCTCAAAATAAACAAAGGCAAATCCACATGACCTCCCAGTTGGCTGATCATACACCATATTGATACCACTCAATGGTCCCTATGGAGAAAATACTTCAGGAATATCTGAGGCCAAATGCTCCCAGGCAAGTGTTGGGATCTGGATTTGCCCTGCTGCCAGCATGTCTTATGTGATTAGACATTGGAGAGTAACTCTGGCTCCTTCGCCGCCGATTCCGGTGGATAGGACCTTCTTTGAGATGGTCTCCTATGGGATGGGACCCGGATCGAGTGGAGCATGTGTGAGAATGCCTCCTTGACCTTGACCTGGATTTTGATCTTGATCGAAAATGGGACTCAGAACGTTTGGAAACCCTTGACAGACTTTGAGATCCTGACCTGCTCTCTGATTTGACTTCCTGTTAGATTTTGAACTACAGCGAGACTCTCTTCTCCTGGAAGTTGTTCTCCTCTGCTTCACTCATGTCTGCCAGGCGCTCCCTGAGAAATAAGTAAGAGATAATCCTCGGCCCGGCCCACGGACTAGTCACCTCGCCATCTGGACTGTATGGAGGACAAAGGAGGTGGCTTACAGCAGCCTGTGTGCTCTGCTCCCACTAGCTGACTAGCCCAGGCAAAAATCTCTCAATTGTACTTGATTTCTTGGTTTCTCTGTCTTTCACTAACCAAATTGTACCTATTTTGAGACTATTAATCTTGAAAAAGATAGACAGTCTTAATTTTATTTTGCTGCAACTCTGGGCTTTAAAGATTTCTTTGGCTAAAGCCTGTCTCAATCTTAATCTTAAATCTCTACATGTTTAATTGAGATATAGAAACAGTTGACTTTCGAAGCCAAGCCAAATTTTTAGGACCTGGGTGATATTTTCCACAATACATCTTTTTCTTTTACTGCCATGTCAAACTCAGCTAAGGTCGCCAATGCATACCAATCTATTATTTTTTATCCAACTGGCTCCCCAAAATGGCCTCCTCAGTGAGCTCCTAACCTATTTTTCACATTACTGCAATTTCTCCTGTGCTTTGCCACATTAAAACATTGATTGCCAGTCTTCTGGTGCCAAATACTGATTTCCCTGTTAATGTCACACATTTTAAGTTTGTGTCACAGCAGCATCCTGTGTCAATATCGGTTTTTATTATTAGGCCAGATAACGATTCGAGATGCCTGTTCTCAACAAATAGCCCCAAATAAAAATCTCAGCGATTTAACTCACAACAACAAATGAGTTCCCTTTTGGTGTATTCTCACAGCAGCTTACCAGACAAACTGCTCACAGAACTTTGTAGAGTATACTGAAGTGACTCTCAATTGCCGTCACAACCTGTGGCTCACGATGTCAACTTGAGCCTCGATATCCAGCAAACGCATGAGAGGAGAGATCCCTCTGATGCATCTGCTGCCCCCAGTCTCCTGGCCGCCAGCTCTATTGTCATGTGGTCTCACTTAGCTGCAAAGTAGGGTCAGTAAGTTCAGCTATGCGCTTCACGCTAATGAAGGCAGGGTGTATTGATCTTTTACGGTGCATCATACAGTCGTTAGCACTACATGGTGTCGATATCCATTTTCTTTTTCTCTTTCAGTGTCTTTCTTTCACCGCAGAGCTATATTTGTTCCCCAAATCCTGCTAATTTACATGAAAATAGCCGGACTCCACACAAGCATTTCGGCTTCCTGACAATTGGACACTGAAGATGAGGAAAGCCTGCTTGCGTCTGTTTTTTAGATCCATAGATTTTTTTTTGTCTTCATCAAAAATAAATCTAGAGAGTCCTGGACCACAAACTGTCAGTAATTGGACTCACCTAGACTTTTATTAATTTATAAGGCATGCACTGAAGATAATGATCAGACTCCCCTCTCTCCCAGGTATGGCAGGCAGCTCCCGGTGATAAGCTTCAGCAGACGGCTGTCTTCTCCCAGGATGGCCATCAAGATGTCAAGCCCTTTAGACTGATATGCCATGATAATCAGTGCTTTAAAAATACTGAATATGCATAATGAAGATACAGAAATGCTGGAAAGGCTTGGCAGTGCTTCACCCTAATTGTCTCAGGACTGAAAGCCTGGAATCCCCCAACAGCTGGAAGCTGCTGCCATGGAAACCTCAATGTTCCATCATCTGAGAGATTAAAAATGGGGACTATTAATGGACCCGACAGCAGTTTGCATGTTTCATTAGTAAAAAAGGCCATTATTCTAGAGCTCAGGGGAATTGGATTTTTGAGTGATGATTTTATTCTTCATTAAAATGGTCCATAATTTGGATGAAATAATAATAATAATGATAATAATAAAAGAAAACAACTGAGGAGGAGGAATGAGGACACTTTAGAAAATCAATTCCACTTTCCCCAAGCCTTCTCTTGCTGGCTGGTTATCTAACTGGGCACAGAAAGGGTTGTAAGGAGGATAATAAATAAGAAAGAAGATGGGGGTGATACCCTCTCCTTTTAGCAAGGTTTGATATGAATCCCCCCAGCTTGCCACACCATGAAGATGAAAGAATGAAAGGGCACAGAGCATAATGTACTGAGGCAGTGTAGGAAAGCTGGGGGGCACACCCGTGTCACAGTGAACACTAAAACAACTTCAGTGAGTCTCAACTGGAGAGAATTAAAAATGGAATGAGGCAAGATTAAGAACTCTACCTCATTAGGCTAGCCGTTGCTTTCTAAACCCCGTGTACTGGTGGACTATGCAAAGTGCTTCCCTGCTGACCATAAAAGTCTGAAAACAAGACTATTGTCCATGACTGAGAATCCAGTTTATGGAGTTAGAGCATCTGGATTTTGCTTGGGATTTTGCCACGGCTAACTCTAGCCGAGTCACTTACCTCTACACTCATCCATTTGCGTGCCTGTGACACAGGGATGATAACGGCAGAACTATAAGCCTGCTGTACTGATTAAAACATGATGCCAGCACGTGCAGCAGTTGCACTAAGTCTGGCACATAGAAACGGCTCACACAAGAATCAGCTACTGAAAATATATCACTAATTACTTAAAGGAACTGAATCTTTCACTCATACAACATGCCCATCTTTACATGTTTACATTTGTGAACAGAGTTGACTGTTTCTGTTTTATAAAAAAACATTCTTGTAGATTTTCCTGTTAGCTGCACAATACATCACACCTTCTAAATACCCCTTGATGCAGGCTTTACTTCTGTTCTTTGATGTTAGAACTATAATAGGACTGCAGTGCCTCGTGGATCTCTAATCTTTACGTAAGAAATGGGTTTTGTTGCTGCTGCTGTTCTCCAGACTGCACCCTCCCTGAATGGACCACTAGGGTTTCATCAATTGTGTCAAAACATTAATTCACTAAATGGTGCCTGAAGGTTACCATGGTCTAAAAAGTGGCAAACATATTTTCAGAGGCCTGTCCTGGGAGAAAGGACTCTCCAAGGCAATATCCCGCATCTCCCTGAAGAAACCAACCAACAGAGTACATCATAAAGTCTTGAGTTGCCCCTAGGTCTTCTAGTAAATAATGCCTTTAAGGATCCGAATGCAGGGGTCCCCTTGTAGAGGTCTCTTCTTTTAGCAGAGAGGAACTTTGTCAGATGAAAGCTAATGGGAACAAAGGTGTCCAACACACTGAAATGCAGTGCTAGTTTTGCCTATTGGAATTCTTTACCTTCCCTAAAGCCCCAGATAGGGACAATGATCTAAAAAAAATACAATCCCATCCTACTCTCATAAATGTTGCAGTTAAATACAAAGCAAGACACGTGCAGTGAAGTCTAGAATTGGAAACGACCTAATAGTCCAATCTTTTCCTCAGCTCTATTTTATATTATTTTTGTATTTTTTCTTCTAATGTTTCTTTTTTGAAATTTTTATTATGTTTTTTTAACATATACATTTAAACTATTACACGTGAGTAAAATAAACTACATACAGCAGGAAGAACCATGAGACAATCAGGAATTATATAAATGTTACATTCATAGTGATTTGGCTATTTGTATTTGACAAACTTGAAGCAAACATCTTTCCTATCTTGTTAGGGCTAACTTTCTGAATAGAGATTAATATCTATCATATCTCATCTCTATTAACTTAAAAAATCTATCTTGATCTAATAACATCTTAACCCCTAACCTACGAAAACTTAATTGAAAGACTATCTGGTCTTCAAAACCATCAGAGACTTGAGAAGGGACAAAACTTAAATACCTGAGTGAACCCAGAGTGCAGGTTAGCAGCTTCCAAAATGAAGAAAAGGCTGAGACAGTTTACTGCCTGAACAGTCACCCAACCCTCTCTACAAAGGAAGAGTGTTGAGGCTCTGGGAGACTGAAGAGGCCAGGGAGTTAATGATGATGACAACTTCAACTTCCTGAGCACCGTGCTGTAACAATGTCTGCTGCTTCCATGAATGGGCCATGAACTGAACTCACCGCACACCTGCCACACCTCTATAATACAGGCCTTGCAACTCCTGTTTTCCTGGTGAAGTTGAGGCATTGAAAAAAAAAAAAAAAACAACAACAACCTGTTGCCTATGTTGCCAAAGGTTATCCAGTTGAAGATTATTCTAACACATCATCCTCAATGATTAGAATTGAATAGTGTCTTTCACTTGCTTTCTCTCACCCCATCTTTCCTCCTTGTGTCATTCAAGAGCCTCGCTCTTGCCTCTCCCCTTTGCGGTACTTACCTGGAGCAGTGTCAAGTCTGGGTATCCCAGCTTTCCACACTTGACTTAGAGCAGCTCTCCATCCACCCCACACTCCCACGTGAGCATCTCTGCAGTACAGAGAATCTGCCCCCCCCTTTCTCTGTTCCCCTAGTATTTCCACCCAAGTGCAAGCCTACCTACAGCAAGAGCCTTTAAACCCCACCCCTGCGTCCATCCGAGTCCCCACGCTGCTCTCCAGGTAGCAGCCTCAGATCACAGCTTCCACGTTCTGACAGTTTGTCACTGGTTGTAGAACAGACTTGCTGTAATGAAGCTCCTGTCTGCCATTTCACCTCAATTCCAGCCAACCCCCTGCGTGCTCTCTCTGCCCTAATCCAACCAACAGTCTCGCTTCCTTGGGCACAAGCAGCTAAGTTTCTGCCTCAGGGATTTTGTGATTGCTTGTCCTGACTAGTCCATACCTGGCTCTTGCTGTCATTCAAGACTCATCTCAGATCTCATATCCCATGAGAATTCCTTTTTTTTTGGGGGGGGGCATTCGATATAAGTGACGTTTTATGGCAAAGAAGTCATGGAGAGCTAGTGAAGGAGTTGACTCCAAAATAGAGATTCCCCACTCTTCCTATCTATGCCTGAAATGATCTCCAATTATTTATTGTCGTTTACTGCCCAGAAACCTCAGCCAAATCGTTCATATTATCCCTTTTATTGGTATTATAAAGGCCCAATGACATAAAGCTAGAGCGTCCTACTGTGGCTCCAGAGCGATGTCTTCTGTTGCTGGCTGTTCCTGGGAGCCAAGGTCAAGCCTGCTCTCCACGGGCTCCTCGCTCCGCAGACAAGTAGAAGCCAGCTGTACAAACACATGTAAATATATGCCCAACGCAGCACAGAGGAGAAACGTCATGCCCCACTGGTGTCTTTGCATTTTTCATGTTCACAAAGTCAGCTCCTATGCCAGAACGGCCACCTGTACACTTGCTCTTTTGTTTCTAGGAACAGAACCAAGGCTGAGAGATGCCTTTAATCCAAGTTGTGCTCAGTGCTGGTGACTTCACCTGTATCATCTCTAAGGTTCAGAGAATCAGGAAATATTTAAATTTTCTTCTGAAAGATACCACCTACCTGCATTTTCCCTGTCACGCTTTGTTGCCTTGAAATAACATATGTGTTTGAGTAGCTTCCCTTTATGGCTAATTTATGATCATTACATTCTATTTCTTTTGGCCACCCTTCCTCGTTTTAGTGTCTCTGACGTATGCCCACCCTGTGCTTCTCCTTGCTTCTTAGTCTGTGAGAAAGATGTGCTACAACAGGGGCACCCTGGAGTGGTTGAAGAAGAAGGAAGCGTGTTATTATTTTATTAAAGAAACAGAGCTTAGTCCTGTTGAAAGAGACAATGAAATGGGGGAGATTGTCTAGGTGGTTAACATGAAGTCCGTCAAATGCTGCATCACATAAGCAGTCACTTGTACTTAAGCATCCTTGTCTCAGTCCTGTGGCTCCCACCCTGATCCCTGGCTTTCTGTTCAGTACCAGCTGCTGAGATGACTCAGTCAGCGCCCATCTCTAACACAGGTCCCAGTGTGCCCACAGCCTCTCCAGACTCTGGTCAGGAAGCAGCCATGACAGTGTGTGTGCAGTTGCTGTTAGAAATACAATTATATACATTCTTTTCTTAAAAGGTTTCTCAGGTGCTTTGGAGAACATAGTTTTTAAGAACTGGGTAGATTGTTAGCTTGGTGTTTTTGTGGAACTCCTAACAGTGGGAGTGGGGTGTCTTCGACTCTTTCCCTTTTCTTCCTACTGCGTTGCCTTGTCCAGCCTTGATATGAGGGTTTGCACCTAGTCTTATTGTACCTTGTTATACCTCATTCTGTTGATATCCCTGGGATACCTGCTCTTTTCTGAAGGGAAACAGAGGAGCAGTGGGTCTGTGGGAAAAGGGAGGTGAAGGAGGAGCTGGGAGATATGGAGGGAGGGGAGATTGCAGTCGGGATGTATTGAAAACTACTACTACTAATAATAATAATAACAACTAGGTAGAAGCCGTGACTTCTTTTCTGTCTCAGCACTGTAATTAGGCAGGATTGCCCAGTCACTGGTCACACTTCAGAAACGCTGCTTTCTGCCATGCAGGCAGTAATCATTAGTCATTATCATCTTCTTCACCTGACTTTCATTTGCTGAGGGTGCTATTCAGAAGCTCCATGCCTTTCTTGCTGACCCAGATGCATCTGAGGGTACATGTCACCTGAATGACAACTTTGGCAATCAGGAACTTCAAAGAGAAAACTTCCCATTTCTCCAAAGGTCAGAATCTCTGCATTGTAAAACACTTTTCTAACCTCCTTAAAAAAAACAACAAAACCAAAAACAAAACCATGGTATACAAAGTGCTTGCTTTGGCAGCATACATTCTAGAAAGCTCTAGAAAGCTCTGGAGAAGAATTTGTGTCAGAATAAACAAATGAAACATTACTGAAACAAAATCAATTCTTGAAGCAATAAAAAAGTAGGCAGGAAAGAATATTTGCATTTTATCTTCCAACTCGGAGTTCGATTAAGTTATCTTGGTGATCTGCCATCTCTTCTCTGGCAATGTATCTGAATGTGTTATTTTCTGTGGTGTTGACCTATTGTGTCTCAGCTTCCTGCTGTTTGTCTCTATTTTGCCATGTACTACTGGGACTATACTGAGCTGTCTTCCCACAAAGTTCTGCAAAGGAGGAGGTAGGGACTAGCTGCTTGGGTAGCTCCAGAGGATGGCAGGCTCCTAGGCAGCACCTCTATGTGTGCAGTCCTCCTTGGCTGCAGATGCCTCTTTGGCAGGTGCAATGCTGGTCACCTGGCTTTAGTACTGGCAAAGGCTTTCTCTGGCCCCAGAGGAATAGGTGCAAACAGCATACTCCAGCCTCCTTAGGTTGGGACACTTCTCCCTTCTCTCACCCTGCAAATACCTTGGTAGCCGAGCCTACTTATTTGAAATGTCGGTACTATCAGATCCCAAGTGATATATTTGTGAACCAACCAGCCTTGGGGACATGCTGATTTGAACCTTTATAATGGACTTGTGTTTTCTCTAAAATATTCATCAAATGGGTTGTATGCTGAATATTCATAGCAGAAAACACATGTTTCCTTTACAGTACTTGAGAGAAAAAGTAAGACACAGAGAAGTCAATTACATCATCAAGGTCCATTGTCACCCACTGTGGAGGGCTGGGGTGTGAGTCAAGACCATGTACGCACAGGCATTAGGTTGCCTGTGTTTTGTTTCTGGAGATTGAACTCAAGGTGTTGTGTATGTCAGGCAAGCCACAGAGGTATGTCCTAAGCCCTATTTCTTATTTTTATTTTAAGACAGGGCTTTGCTTAGCTGCACAGGCTAGCCTTGAACTCACTGTGTAGCACAAGCACACCTTGAATTTGGTATCTTCTTGCTTCAGCCTCCTGAACTGCTTGGCTTGCAGATGTACACCATCATACACAACTCTGTGATCTGACTGAATGCATTTTAGATACTGGGGTCCTTAGCTGCACCGCTCTCGTGAACTTTCCCACACCTGTATCCTCAGATCACTGCTCAAGCTGAGTAATCCTAGGAGTAACATAAAGGATATAAATTATAGTGACTTGTACACTGCCATCTCTGTGAGGCCAGCAGCACTTTCCTGTCTTGTTCATCCTGTGACTCCAACACCTAATATAGGTTTTGACACATTTGAAGCCAAAATAATGTATTTATAGAATAAATTTTTATACAATAGATGTTGAAACAATAAACCAGAAATCAAATGTATGTATATTGTTACACACACACATATATATGTATAGATACACACATATAGCCACATACTTATATATGTATGTATATATACATTATATGTGTGTATATATCTTAGGCTGCCTGGAATTGATGAGATTAGCACTTTATTATGCACAAAAAATATCTTTTTATTGATAACTATTTCCACTTAGAAAGAGGCCTGGATAACAAGAGATGATTTCAAATTATTTTTGTTTCTATCAAAAAAAAAAAAAAGCACTCAGTCTAAACTCAGGAGAGTAGATTTTTATAAAGACATAACAATAGCCTAAAAATACCAGGAAATTGTGCTTAAAGATTATACTCAGTGATTTCCCATCAGTCCCTGGGGGTTATAAGTAACTTACAGAAGACAAACAACACAAAAATAGATGCTTTTTAAAAAAAAGGCAGGGTTTTACAGAGCAAGTGTGGGTCCTATATATTTTGTTGGAAGGGAAGTGAACAATGCTTTTAGTAAGCAGATGCAGAGACTTGAGCCTTTGAACATTAAGGATAGCAAAATCATGGAAAAGAAGATACCTTTGGGGACTGAGACGCTGACACCTATTTAAGTGGGAAGAGGTGATTAAGACAGAGATAAGACATTCTATATATAAAATTAAAAATAAGTGTGGTGTCTTGCTGAACTCGCCATCTCAAGTAGTTGAACCTCTGTTCCGAAGACATTTCCAGCAAAATGACGTATATGGTTCCGGAGTGAACAAAGTCGATGCAGTAGATATCTATGGAGAAAGAAGATAACTTTCTGTTGCCTTTGACAGAAAGTAGAGAGGATGTTTAAAATTTATATTAAGGGTATGACTCTACAAAGACTGTAGTCCAGCGTCATTAAGCGGGAGGAGGTAGAGCCCAGATGTAGGTCAACAGGATTGGGCTACCTCAGCTACGGCCAATAAAGGACACCTTTCCTAGAGATGTGGTGAAGGCAGTACTAAAAGTTACCACAATTCTAAACATTCTCAATGGGGAAATATCCCCCGTTTCAGAAAAAAAAATTGTTTAAGATCTAAACAAATAAAATGGTTACTGTTTCATTTAAATATGTATGTGCTTCCAATAACTCCTTTTTCAAAAGCATAGTCATCCACAAAGGCTAACTGAGAAAACTGCCAGAGAAGACGTTGGGCCCTGACACTGGTAATTCAGTCACATGAATTGCTTTCAAGAATGAGTTTTCTATAGGTCAGTATCTCTGTAATTTCTTCAGCCATGTTTTGTGTCTTTATATGTTGCTATGCATAAATTGTAGAGTTTGAATGATGACTGTAAACACAGCTAAAGATAATTCTGACATTTCATGTTGCAGTTTTTAATGTCAAAGCTAAAACTCAAAGAAGAAACAATAGAAATCATTCATTATTTTAACAAACCAGCATACGACTGTGCCTTCCTTTTCTTCAAAAGATGATCTTAATAAATTAAGAACACCAAGAAAGCAATCTACTATGTTCCTCCTCTATTGCTGTCCTATCTATTTCTGGCACAATTTTTGTACATAGAGGTCAATGAAGACAATTTTTACTGAATTTTTCCAACCATTATTTTCACCTCATGTCATAGTTTTTACTGAAAATCATTCTGTCCTATGGAGCAGGAGCTCCTGAAAAGCTGCTTTTCTCTGGGTCTCAGATACAATAGAGATGACACAGGGTATAAGCACGTGGATGGTTAGGAAGGCTTGGCAAAGCTTTCCAAATTGTTCTTGCAAATGAAACTCAAGGGGCCTTGGTGAGGGGAAAGCCATCAGTTATGTCCATTGCTTGTACTTGTTCCTGATCTCTTGAGAGCATGAAAGAAGAGTCTTTGCCTAGCTCCACACCTCATGAAAGTCTTCCCAGTAAACTCACTAGTGACATGTTGGTGAATCCCTCTGCATTCTACACATGATTTATAGCATTTCACTTAGAGTGACCTTGTTCAATGCATGTGATGCTGGCCAGTGGTTTGTTCCTTTTCAATCTTCAAAGATGGTGAATTAATGACACTGCTAGGGATGTACCAACAGCAGGTATTTGGTAATGAGATTTATGTTAAGCACTGATATTGTACTTGCTATTTATCTATATTTTCTAATTCAAAGAAGAAAGGCATGAAATTTAATGAAGAAAACCCCTTTCCTTTACTCCAATAAACAGCAGCACAGCAACCAATAAACACAATGCTTCCCTTCCCTTCAGAGTTTAAACTTCCCAGTAAATCTTCTCATATTCAATTGTGGAGCAGAGCAAAGCTAATTAAAAATTGAAACATTTAATCATTAAAGATGACTCACATATTGACCAAAATCATATAAAATTGGTTCATGAGCAACCCAAAGAATTCTGAAATATAGGGGATTATCATTACTGACTTACAAAGAACAACTTTTTTGAATAAATTTATTCTTCTATAGCAAAATAACTGACCTGGTTAAAAAAAGAAAATAGGAGATATAAACTTTCTGGGATTGATAAATGTTTAAATACGTCACATGCCTCTTCACCAGGAAACTGAGAAGACACATGATTGCCACCACTTGACTTTTGAATCAGTCAGAGTTTGTTGGCAATTGGGCAAGTATGATGGTAATAAAGGGTCCAGTGTAAAAACGAGGGCTCCTAGAGTCTAAGAAAATTTGACTCCCAAAGAGAGGGAAGGTTTCAGAGCTGGGAGGCTCAGAAGGTCATCACCTGGGCCTGAAACATGGATTTTTCTCAAAGGTTAATTGGGGAGTTGATGATGTTCTTAAGTCTCTCTAGAAAATCTTGCTACTAGCAGGTACTCTGCAAAGTATTTGGGTCTCATGGATATCCTCCAGCATAATAGCTAGGACTCCCTCTACCATCCCAATGCACCGAATACTCTCATAAGCAAGCTCTAGCTTTCCCTAGCATCATTAAGAAGAGGACAGGTGACTCTACATTGCAAGGAAACCACACATCCAAGGAAATCTTCTTTCTTATGTAAAGGAACAAATTAGACTTTGACCTGTCCTCACATGAGAGGATGTTATGTCGCCTGTTGATATGAGATATAAGCAGCCTCCTTTGATTCCCCAGGACACAAGCTGGATGGTAAATCAATGGGCTGAACAGCTGATAGATGAATCAGAATGGGAAACTAGTGTCTGTGACTCGGGAGCTTTTCAAAAAGTGCAGTCATATGGGTGGCATGCAAAATTGCATGACTAAAAATGAAAATGCACTAGGGAAGTATGTTTTTAACTGTGTGAAGGAAATAAGAACCTTAAGGGTCATCCAGTGACACTTATCTCTCTAGGTGTGTATTGGTCATATAAAAAGCTGCAACCTGAATAGATCATTCCAGAAGGAAGAGATCATAGGCTACTTCTAGCGTATTCAACTCTGTCCAAGGTCTAACTCTGTTAGGTTGACGTAGAATTAGGTCTTGAAGGCAGAAGTGGGCAAATCTGAGATGGTGACACATATTTGAGATGCTAACAGAATGCCAATGTGTTACATTTCTATGATAAATAAACTTCCAAAAATGCAGACCGTTGCATTACTTTGAAGTGATCCTTTGTTTCCTGTAAGCAGGCGGCACGAGGAGCTGAGTCTGTGGGAAATGACTCAGACATTCAACGACAGTGGCATCTCCAGGGTCTGTGGCCTTCACTCAGAAATGGACCGGCACCATCAGAGTAACCTGGCCCACCCATCTTCTCTAGAAGTCACGCTGGCTCTGTCTTGGTGTGACTCTCTGCTAGTCTCTTCCACCAAGCTGTCACAGAGGATCATAACACTTGTCCAGGGTAGCCATCTTTATTTCAATGTGTGATCTAGTGATAGGATGACCGTCATGAAGATCTGGGCACTTCTCCTGCTCACATCAAAACTGTTGAATCTAGGGCGTTGTGTACTGATTTTGTAAGTTCACTCCAGGAGCAGCTGTATAGTCCTTATTTGGGAACAAATTATTACTATTGAACAACACGTGAAGTATGGGGTGTCTGTAATTTTAGGGTGAGGGGACTAGCCATTGCTTTCTAGTGTCTCAACATATTCTGATTAAAACAACAACAAGAAACAAAATTGTGAAGTATTGGAAGTTCAGAGGAAAGCCACGTGGATAATTCATGAATCTAAAAACGACTTTTGTGGGAAGGTCAAAAGTACTGGGGGGGGGGGAGAGAGAGAGAGAGAGAGAGAGAGAGAGAGAGAGAGAGAGAGAGAGACAGAGAGAGAGAGAGAGAGAGAGAATCGAGGAGACATTTACTAACAACTGTTCTAAGATGACTAGATTTTTACATGTAAGAGATTGAACGTGTTTAAGTTTGGAGGAGTTAGGTGTGACATGAAGAATTTCCCCTTTGTGAAAGATAAATAGGCTATGGAAGAGTTAGAGAACCTATTCCACAGGGTTTGAAACATGAAGTTATTTTCATTTATTTTCGGATATTGTTTTTTTGTAAAGGTCAATGAAAGGGCCACAGAGCATTTCATTCCTCATCCCCCACCCCCAGGTCTGAGAGTCTTGGGTTAGCTTCTTCCAGGAATTAGGTGATGAACCTTTCCACAGTTAAGTGCCCTGAGAACTTGAGATGATGGTCCAAGCTGAAATTCCTTTCTGTGCCCTGGGTTAACTTCTTTTTAATGAGACAGTGATATGACTGTAGACTGTTGCAGATCTCTGTGAATGTGGTGTGTGTGTCTATATGGTGTGCTCTCTGTGTGTGTGTGTGTGTGTGTGTGTGTGTGTGTGTGTGTGTGTGTGTTGTGTGTGTGTTATGGCATTTGTGTTTGTGTAGTATGGTATATGTGCAGTATGGTGTGTGTGTTTGTATGTGGCTTTGTGTAGTGGTATGTGTGTGGCTCTGTGTGTGTGTGTGTGTGTGTGTGTGTGTGTGTGTGTGTGTAGGGGGTGGATGTGTGGTGTGGAATGTGTGTCTGTGTGTTATGGTTTGTGTATGTGGTGTGTGAATGGGTGGAATGGTGTGTATGGTTATGTGTGTGTATGTATGTGCCTTTGTGTGTGTGTATGGTATGTGTGTATGTATAGTGTGGTATATGTTTTTATGTGTATATGTGTGTTTGTGCACTACCCTTTTCCCAAATTTATACATCAAGGAATCCCTTTGGTGGTTAAGGAACTCAAATTACAAGGCAAAAATAAAACCCTCTTTAGCAAGAATATACATACATATATGTATGTATGTATATATACACGCATATATATGTATATATACTCATTATCTGTGGTGCATATGTATTATATGTATATACACAGACATATATATATGTTAATTTAATCTTACCTTTGCATTTATAGTAAAGCATCTGGAATGGTCTCTTCATCTATTATTGTATTAACAGGTCATTAAGATGAAAGACAGCAGAGTTCTCTTTTCTGTCTCCATCTGTTTTCCTCCCATCTAAAGTGTTCTCCTCCTGGGCATCCCACACCTTCCTCTTGGTCCAAGGACCAAGCTCACTTACTAGCTAACATCCCCTATATACACATAAGGTAGCAATGTCAAAGAATGTCTATTCTAAGCCCAAGAGCTAATTAAAATTAACGTCCATGTTCAGCAAAGCTCATTCAAGCTCACCTGCCCGAGTCAACAGCATCGCTCTCACTGTATATACACTTTTGAAGAATAAGGTAGTTGGAAACACAGACTTCAGGATCTAGAGAAGCTAACTCTGTTCCTAGGACTCTTTGCTTAGGGAAAAAAAATCAGAAATCTTTCACTTTGGAATGAGGTTAAAGGTGACTGATGAAAGTAAAATTCCTCACACATCTGCATGATTGACATCAATTTTCCTTAGACCATGTTTTCCTGGGGAATGGAAAGCAGATGATGGTATGCCCCACTTCACCCCAACTCTAGAGAGCTGCATGCTAGGAGGAAGGATGCACCTGTCTGGGCTGCTTTGAGTTACCTGCACCTTCTAGGAAGCTCTTTCCATCCTGGCTGTACGTTGAGGAGCAGACCCAAAGGCAGTCCCAGGACTGGAGGGGGAGTGCAATGGCACGGTCCTGGATTGGAATTCTCTTCCATGAACTCCTCTCTCTTGGTTTTCTATCAGCACCCTACTCTTTCTGAGATAAGCATATCTTCACTGGTGTCTGGATTAAAGAAAACTTAGTCACGAATCATTGTGCTACCTGTAGCTCCATAACCTGTCTCACATCTGCTTTGCATTAGGCAGGAGATTGTGACTGTAACACTGGCAATTCCTGAATGCATCATCTTAAAACTTCAAAGTGTACCACAGCTTTGGAAAGATGGAGCTCTGCCTGGAGGTCTTACATCATTCAAGAGTTCATCTGCTCTGACTCAAAAGAGATTGGGGCAGCCAAGACTTTCTTTCCAGGTCCCCCGCCCCAAATTAAATCCACAGCAATGAAGGCTCTTAAATAAACAGCCTGTTCTCCAGATCCAGACCTCATCAAACCTACAGCTATTTGAAGGGCAACATCATGTATGAAATATGCTCAGTTAGCCACAAAGTATTATGATTTTTCTGCTCCTGAGGATTTTAGGGTGCATAGTCTGAAAAGTATGGAAGCCACATATGACACCTTAAATACTTCCACATGGACGCTGGCCTCTGAGGAAGCCTCCTAGCTGCTTGCCATCCTTGACAGAACTCCCCAGTTGATTGAGCACTGTTACTTCTCTTGAGGACACCTAACAGGTGGAGCTAGGAGGCAGCTGCCCGACTGAGTAGGGAGGCTATGCACCTGGAATACAGTTTAGGAGTGAGCGGGCATCTTTGTTTTACAGGAAAAAGTGGAAGCAGAGGAGACTGATTGGAAAAGGGATCCACTCAGTTCTGCAGGTGCTCCGACTTTTTTTCCCCCTCTGATGTCTCACTTGGCTGCCTAGTGACATGTTTTGCCTGAGTCTGAACAGTTTTCTTCTCCACAAGCTGTCAATTAAGACTGACCCTTGACGTCATCACCTGACCTCTTTTTTTTTTTTTTACAAGTTGTATGGTATGTAGAGAGTGGCAGAGGACGACGGGAGGGAAGGAAGGACAGAAGGAGGGAGGGAGGGGGAAGGGAAGCTGTTACAAACCCCGTGGTAAAAGAAGAGACTGCCTAGAGCAGTGGTTCTCAGCCTGTGGGTCACTATACCTTTTGCAAACTTTTATCTCCAAAAGTATTTACATTACAGTTTATAACAGTAGCAAAGTTATAGCTATGAAGTAGCAATGAGAATAATTTTATGATTGGGGGGGGAGGAACTGTAGTATAAGGTGGCAGCATTAGGAAGGTTGAGAACCACTGGCCTAGAGAGTTAACGGGAGTGAAGTCTACCATCAGTCTCCTTTCGGGGCTCACCATAGGCCCCAGGGTGATGGGAATCCTTAGTTCTTGTGGAGTATACTCTTCCAGACTCTTTAGCCCTTTCCTACTGTAGTTCTAAGTTTGGGGAGCAGCCAAGGTCAAAGAGCAAAGCTTTAATGTGAGCCTTCCGCTAGCAATGCAGTCTTTTCCATGTCTTGAAATTCGGGTAGAATCACAGAAATACATGTTCCCTGTTATGTTCTCTCCTTTCCTTTGAAGAAGATGTTCAGTGCACTGAATTCTGGGATGTACATGGCACCAGATACAAATACAAAGAGAAGGAACCCACCCCTGGAAAATAACTTCACGTTGCCCTTCTGACAGCACACAGTCCAGAGTTGATTTTGCTGCATGGGCAGCTGCAGTGGCAGTAGCGACCTGGGAAAGAGAGAGAGTGTAGGAAGGAGGGAAGGGGTGAACACCGGGGGCTGAGTGTGAAGGCACAGTTGTGTGGGACACGTGAAGGAGCACTTGACACCGATCTCTACTTCCTGCTCTGTCACAGCCTGGTTATGTTGTGTTAAAAAAAAAAAAGTTAAATGAGGCATTGCCCAAAAATCATGGGCAAGTGTGGGACATATAAGTGCTCAGTAAATAGTGACTGCCATTACAATTTATAGTTATTAAATGATGGCCAAAGCAGTTATCAGTTATTCATCAATAAATAATTTGCTGAAAACATCTTTTTTGCTGTCTTTCTTTTTTGGATCACTTTCTTACTCTTTTATATCATGAGGTATTATTCAATGCTCATCGTGTGTGTGTGTGTGTGTGTGTGTGTGTGTGTGTGTGTGTGTGTTTTCTTGGCAAAATATCCTGAAAACCACCCATCTACTGACTTGGTTTGTGGTGACCCTTCCCTGCACTTCTTCATGCAGTAGCATGGTGATCCACTGGGTGGATGCACACTGGTATCTCTTATATGTGGGTGAATAACTTTGTTAGTTGTTCAAGATGCCCCTCCTTTGGTTTGTTGCAGTTTGCTTTCTTAGCCATAGAAGAGAATGCATATTTCTTTCTGGTCTGGCCAATAGTGTGGGTTGCCAACCTTTCAAAGTTTATCCAGACTGTTTCCTGCTTTGCATTTCTTTACTTATGAGTAATGTCATGTGCTTTTACATGTGTTTAAACAGCCACAGTATGTTTTGGGAAATTATCTATTCATATATTTTAACTTTTTTTTTTTTTTGGTTTTAGTTTCTAGTCCTCAGTTTTTTATAGAGTAGAGACTTGAGCCCTTTACCTCAAATGTGTTACAAATATTTTCTTCATCTTTTATGATGGTTCCTCTATAAGTGTTAATGTTGCCAAATTTATCACTTTTTCTTGCCTCTGGACTTTGAATCACATTTAGGAGGAAATGTCTTATACTAAAAAATTTTTAGCATAAAAATATTTATGTGATTTCTTTATATTACATTTCCTATTCTATTCAATATTTATTCTTCTGTACAGAGTACATAGTTGGTTGAATTTTTTTCTACACTTTAAAATTTTTATTTATTCACTCTATGTCCTGGTAATAGCCCCAATTCTCCTCTCCTCCCAGCCCCTCCCGCCCTTCCTCTTCCACATCTCCAGAAAAGAAGAGTCCCCTTCCCATCCATCAAGTTGTAGCAGGACTAAACATGTCCTGGCCTGGGAAGGCAGTCCTTCCAGGAGGAAGTAATTGAAAAGCTGGCAAGAGAGTCCATGTCAGAGAAAGCCTCCATTTCCCTTACTAGGGGACCCACATGAAGCCTGAGCTGACCCTCAGCTACATTTTGTAGGGGGCCTAGGTCCAGTCCATGCACGGTCCTTGGCTAGTGTTTCAGTCTCAGCAGGCCCTTCTGGGCCCTGATTAGTTGGCTCTGATGTTCTTGGGAAGCTCCTGTCACTTCCAGGTCCTTTTCTCCTTTCCTCCACTTGTCTGAAAGGCTTCCTATGCATAGTCCACAGTTTGGTTGTGAGTCTCCGCATCTGTTTCGAGGCACTGTTGGGTGGAGCCTCTCAGAGGACAACTCAGCTTGAGTCCTAGCTGGAAATACAGCAGAATATCCTTAAGAGTGTCAGGAGTTGTTTCTCTCCCATTGGATGGGTCTTGGGTTGGGGTGGCCATTGGCTGGACTTTCTCTCAATCTTAGCTGTATCTGCTCTATCTTTATCCCTGCACATATTGTAGGCAGAGTGAAATTTTGGGTCAAAGTTTTTGTGGGTGGGTTGGTGTTCCCCTCCCTCTACTATGAGAATTTTATTTTTGGACAAAGTTTTGGACAAGTGTTATAAGATTTTTATTTGGTTCCTGAACTTGAGGTGCACTTTAATCATATATGAGATTTTCCACAAACATTTAGATGATTTCTGCTCCTTTTCGTTGGCCTCTGTCTATCAGTGTTTTAGGACCTCAGTGCTATCCAGTTCCAGGACCTCAGTGTTAAGGGGGGGCTCATTTCCATCTCACAATTGTTCCTGTTCAGTGTTTTCCTGAGTATTCTCAAATGTTTGTTTTTGTATAAAATTCAATGTCAACTTATCTAACTTCAAAAAAAAACCAACCCTGATATTTTACATTGCCTTGGCATTGCATTTGTGTGCTAGTCTAAGGATAGCTAATGTCCCTGTAATCGGAATCAGTCTACCCAAGAATGAATGAAGAGTCTCCCCAACTGTTCAAGTCTGAAAGTGTTTTGTTAGTATTTTAGTCCAAAGAAGAGATGGTAATGAAAGCTCCTGGGCACCACTTTTAGTCACATGCTGGTAGCTGTATCCTTTGTTGTTTATTCAACTAGTTTTTGCTTACCTCCCAGAGAGGGGGCTCTGTGCTAAGTTCCAAGGATTCAGAAGTGAACCTCATTGGCCTTTCCAGGAGATGCTCACAGCCTAGTCTGCCTTCTCAGGTGTTTTTAAGTTGACAGAGACAGTGATTCTGTCTTGTTAAGAATTGGGCAGTCTTTCCACTAAGGAGAAGAACTAGATTCTCTGTTGGTGATACACTGAGAGGGACGAGAAGGTGGTTGTGTGAAATCTAGCTGGATATGTGTGTGTTGATGTTATTTTTGCATGCAAAGACTTCTGCCTATGACTGGGGCTCCCAGAAGATAATTTAATATCTAGCTGTAAGCTCTTGCAGCCCTCAGTGTCTGTGCATGTGTATCTGCTGAGATTTCAGGCAGGATGTGGTAATTAGTTGCCTTCAGCAGCAGCTGGTACCCAGCACGCTTCTCTTCTCAAATCACCTTCCTTTCCTGTGGCCATTAATAACTCAATGAGAAAGGAAGCGAATCCTTACAGATCTTTACATTATTCCAAGTTTTTGTACCAAGCTTTGCAATTTAACACGTGGTTAACAGTGTGTGTGTGTGTGTGTGTGTGTGTGTGTGTGTGTGTGTGTGTTGGTTATCATATTTATGTATCTTTTACAGATTATAGTTTCCTGCTTAAGTGAAGATAGCAATACTTAAAAGGAGTTTTTGTTTCCTCTTTACTGTGGTGGTTCTTTCAAGATTAATTCAAATCTTATTTCAACTTAAGAAGTCAAACAGGATCTTTAAAAAAAAATTTAGTTAATTTATTCAGATTACAACTCAATTTTTATCCCATCAGGATCTGAAGTAATTCAATGAGAAAGTATCATCATCATCATCATCATCATCATCATCATCATCATCATCATCATCATTATCATCATCCATTCATTCTCCAAAAAGCCAGCAGAGTTTCCACTTGTACAACCTCTGGCTAGCGAATCACTCTGAATTTCAGAAGGAGGTACAGGCAATATCAAGTTGCTAATGCAGGCAGTGAAGGCTGCTGAAGAATTAGAAGTGGGGAGTGCCACCATTAGGTAAGGGTGTGGACTAGAAGGAAAGGAATCCTCTGCATTTAGTTCCTGTCTCATCTCAGCATGAAAGTGAAAGGACACTTGCTCTTCTTGCTTTTGAAAAGGCAAGACTTTATGAAGCCTAAGAATCCAAGGGAAAAATTCAGGAATGTGGTCTTGGAAGTCTTTCATAACAGGAAGCTGGTGGCTGTTGTTCAAACACGAGCTGAGGTGACCCTGCTTGCATGCCACTCAAGAGTAAGGCCTCAACTGTATCAGTAGACTTTTCTGTTAATGTGATCTCTCCTATCCCATATGGCACAGTGGCAAATCAAATCTATGCAACCCCAGTCTTTTGCCCTGGGTCATCTCTCAGCCCTTTCTGTGTCTCCCTGTACACCGTCTGCTTTGCTTTCCATCAAGGTGGTCCCATAGGACAGTTAATAGGTTCCTTGACCTTTGGTCATGATCCTCAAAAGTCCTCAGCCATTTTTCCATCTCTTAATCTCATTTCTCAAAGAACAGAGTTCATCCAAAGATGCCAACAATTACTGATTAAATCAGGTAATGTCACAGCTTGTACTTCACTGAAGGAAGTATGAAAAATGCAAACAACATAGCCAGAGTGTTAAAAAAAAAATCAGGAAAGTATGGTAACTAGCAAAGAATCATCAAAATTAAACACTGACTGGCAAGCTAGGAAGTGTGGACTATGGAAAGAAGTAGAATATTTCCCCATTGGCTCTTACAACAGTTATACATGATTGCAACTTAAAATGTTTTCGGAGTTTTTTTGTTTGTTTGTTTTGTTTTGTTTGCTATTTCCATATGGCTTTCATAACTCCAAAGAGTTGCCTAATTCAACAAAATAGTAAATGGGCGCAATGACAGTGGCATATGCACTGCTGAGTAAGCTCAGAATGCGATAGAAAGTAGAGTAGTGTGAGGAATGTGAATTTTTAGGGAAAGAAAGAACTAAGGATGTTGGTTGATACAAGAACATGGGCTGGAATTGGTTACACCCAATGGGAGACCCAGTGTTCTTTCAGTGGTTTGTTTGTAGACTGTGGTTGTGCTTTCTTTGGAGCTTATGGAACTGTACATGCTAAGCCATCTTTCTTTGTCTCTCCTAGGAGCTGGTTAAGTTATTAGAAGAGATCTTTAAAACAGACTAAAGTCTGTCAGTACCCATCAAAGGTGCTTTGGACAGGTGATTTAGAAATAATTATGCTTGCTGTCTCTGAGCGTCTCCTAGCTTAGAGACATTTTGTGACTTTTAAACAGAATGGATCAAGTGCCCAGATTTTGTTGGAAGACTGTGTTAACTCGTGCTTTGCTCCTTTATTTACTCATTTCCCCACACCCACTCTTTCTCTTTCAAATTATACTGAGTGGGAAGGCCAGCCTGTGCATCCTCTTCTGCACAAAGGTCAGCCTATAATACCACAGCTTCTGTTTATGGCTCTGGTCAAATTCCTTCTTCCCTATGAGCACTGCAGCTTTTCCTGGACACCTATTGACCTTCTGTCTAAATGGCTCACCCAAGAATCTTATGTTGCTATGTTTATTGGCTTACATTACTGTCTTATATAATTTTAAAACTCTTGGATTGTGCTTTAACACCTGAGTGTCCTCACAAATTCTCCTCTGAAGTTTTGCTCATTGATTCCTGTAGCCTTTTATTTTCCTCAACCCTTTGCACAATATCTGACCTAGAATTGATCTTCATCTGTAAGGAAAATAAGAATACATGGAAATTTCTTTGGGGGGGGGTTATTCATTTTGTTTCTTTATTTGTTTGTTTGTTTTTTACTAAAATCCTCTTTATCATCAGAAATTCTAACTCAATTATGGGCATATATGGTATGCAGTAAAAGTAAAATTGTCTAAGAGAACAAAGGGGATTAAGGGAGGACAGGGGGGACAGAAATGGAAGGGGGAGGGGCAGAATATGCTCAACATACATTATATACTTGTATGAAAAATCCTTGTGTAACCTGATACCATGTGCAATGAATATACACAATGAGAAAAACATTTTTTGAGGAAATGGGGCTGGGGAGAGAGTTCAGTCAGTCAATGCTGGCCATGCAAGTACGATGACATTAGATTGTCATAGCAAACAGGAGCTGGGCTGTGTGTGTTGTGAAGTGGCCTCTGCTTCCCTGAGCACAGTGACGCTCTCCAGAACCCGGGCTTCCTTGTTCCTCTTCCTGCTTCCCCCCCACTGTGTCCCCCCCCCACCCAGATGCCATGAATACCTTCCTTCTCCACTTATGCCTTCCCTTTCAGATAGTCTCTCCCCTTTCACATCTTCACCATCGAGAATGAGAGCCATCTTGATTCTATAATTCTAGTGGTTCTTTGTGAGTTGTTACTGTCTTCAGTGAGAACTGTCACTGTTTTTGTTTTTTGTTTGTTGGTTTGGTTTTTGTTTTGTTTTGTTTTGTTTTGCCTCTTACCATCCACACAGTTCTAGTTCCTTCCCTGTTCTGTCATAGACTTCAGCATCACCGCAGGGTTGTCAGAAACATATCACTTTCGTAAAAGTGAAAAGAGTGGGGACCTAGAACCTAAGTGAAATGTGCAATCACCCTAGAAGGCGCTGGCAGGTTCCCTGCCCCTACTGTTTCCTACCGTGGTGTCTAGCTTTTATCTGACCTGTCTTTACAGAGAGGGTCTGAAAATGCAGGCCAAGTGATTTCATCCTTGAGCAAGAAAGGAAAGGAGATGTTTGTGGGGAGGGTGTTGAGTCTAATGAACATGTAAGGAAATGATTTCTCTATTGAACTCTTACATTGTCTTCTTCCCTAGGAGACAATGTTACATGCGGAATACTCATGTCTCTGGATGCACATATTTGTACATGGACTGGTTATCTGGTTTTCTTGCTCTAGTTCCCAGAATTTCAAGTAGACTGTTGAGTTAGGATGTAGACAATTATAGTTGTCTAAGACACTGGCTTTTTTTTTTTAGAGTTAAGAGTCTTTTTCAAATGTCTAAAGAATGGTATGAAGGAATATAAGTGTGAGTTTCTTGTAGGATCTCTTTCGTGCTCTGAGATTCCCTCCAGACCAATCAATACACAACATCCAGCTAAGAATCGCTAGTCTGTGCCTACCCTGAGGCTTATAGACGATTCACTGAGAATGGTGAAACCCATGAAGAGCGCCATCCATGTCACTGTTCTTCATCTAATAATCAACCTTGAGTGGATGGCAGTGGTGTTTGCCACAAGCTTCACACTTCCCTTGTACGAAGGCTTAGTGAGTGTGTAAGGGAATGTTTCTCCCCTAATGTAGCCTTAGTTGTGGGGTTCCTCAAACTATGACAGGACTTGCTGCTGCTGGTCACCTTCAGTGTATTCTCATAAAGCTACCCCAAGGGAGGACATTTCATATTTAGGAAGGACCCAACCTTTACTCTTTGCTTGGACTCTTATGCTAGTTCCCTAGTCTGTTCAGCTATAAATGTTTAGTTATAGAGCTTAAGTATCCTACCGCTCTTAAAACATACCTGCTGGGCTGGAGAGATGGCTTACTAGTTAACAGAGCTCACTGCTCTTCCTGAGGACCTGGGTGGCATTTCCAGCTCTCACATGTTATCTACCAATTGTCTATAACTCAAGTAGCAGGGCATCTGCTGTTTTCATTTGATCTACATGGGCACCAAGTATTCATAAGGTGCACAGACAAACATGCAGGAAAGATACACATGCACACAAAATTAACATTTAAAAATATTATTAAAAGCTTTTTAGAAAAAGCAAAGAATTGCCTTCTGCCACCAGCACCCAGAGGTTCCTACTCAGGGGGTTGAAGTTTATGGCCTGTCTCTGCACTGGACATTTTCCATCAATCTTCCTTCTATACTCTATCCTGAAAAGCAGATGAATTTTTGGGACAAAGCTGATTTGAAAAGTTGAAGTTTCAGCTCAAAGCAAATTCTTTGCACCCAATAGGAGAAAACATGGGAGCTGGCACACTGCCTGTCCCTCTCCAGGCCAGGGCTGGCACACGCACAGCACGTGCTGTTCACATCACTTCATCATTCTTGCTAGATTAAGATGGATTGAGCAGAAGACCATAAGTGTGTGATAAAATTACCTTCCTGTGTCATTGTTCAGCCCTTCTCGGACTTTCTAATCCAGATAGTTTTTAAAAGTTTGCTTCAGGCTGATTTTTTTTAAAGCATGTGTTTTATGTTGTGAAACATTTTGAGTCTCAAGAAAATACAATTCAAATGGGCAAAAAATATTCCCACGTCTTTTAAGTAGGGAGGAAGACAGTATATTTATTTGTTTAATTCAATAACTGTATGTTATATGATACAGTGTAAATTAAGTAAGCCTTCTGCTTTACACACACACACATACACACACACACTACACTCAAACCTAGCTCTGTTTCTCTATAGAACCTTAACTCATACAAGTAGGACCCACCAAGTTACCAATGTTTTACAATTATCTTCATGAATAACTATAGCAATACATTCCATAAACTCTATATTGCAGAATCTTCTGTCACATTAGTGCCTCAGCACAGATTGTCTTGATATTGTACATTGTTCTGAAAGAAACTTACTGCAGACATACACATCAGATGGGAGGGGTATCTAGAATACATAAAGAACTAAAAAAAAAAAAACCTTAAAAATTCAAATTTTCTACTCAGAAAATTACTAAATGATTTGAACAGACAGTTCTCAAAGGAAGAATAAATGGCCACTCAATGTATAACAAAAGCTCAATATCCTCAGCCACCAGGGAAATAAAAATAAAAATTAAATTGGGGTTTCTCATCTCACTCTGGTCAGATACCATAAACAAAGCAGCTAACAGATACAGAACAGAATGTGGGGCAAGAGTGGAGAGAGCAGCGGTAGGAGCCGTTATACACTGTTGGTGGGATGCACACAATTGGTGTGCAGAGTCCTCAACAGCTAAAAATGGAACAATCATACGGCTCAGCCTTACTGTCTCTGAGTTTATGCCCAGAGGACTCTTTCGTCAAGTCAGTGCAGAGATACTCGCACGTCCACGTTCATTGGCACAACAGGCAGTATTGGAACCAGTGCCACATGTCCTGGATGATGTATAGAAAGGTGGTATACATTATCCATAAGGAAGATCAGAATTAGTCCATTTGCATAAAGATGATAGGAATGGTGATCATCATGTTCAATAAAATAAACCAGACTCTGGAAAACAAACATTTCATGTTTTCATTCATATAGTAGAATTTGTAACTTTTAAAAATGGCATGAAATAAATAGTTATGCATTTGTTATTTTGTAAGAAGGCACCAGCCAAGGACAATACAGGCGGTAAACCTTAAACCCCTACCCAGATCTAGCCAATGGACAGAACACTCCCCACAGTAGAGTGGAGAGTGGGATATAACTTTCTCACGTACTCTGATGCCTCACCTTTGACCATGTCCCCTGGAGGGGGAAACCTGGTGGCACTCAGAGGAAGGACAGCAGGTTACCAAGAAGAGACTTGATACCCTATGAGCATATACAGGGGGAGGTAATCCCCCTCAGGAACAGTCATAGGGGAGGGGAGTAAGGGGAAAATGGGAGGGAGGGAAGAATGGGAGGATACAAGGGATGGGATAACCATTGAGATGTAACAAGAATAAATTAATAAATTAAAAAAAAAAAGAAAAAGAAAAACATCTCTGATTCTGGGGGCTGGAGATGTGATAGTTTAGTTTAACAATTAAGCTTAGTTGTTTAGGGGTTAAGATACTTTTGAGGTCTAAGTAGATGTTTTAAGTTGATTATGATGGGATATGATAGATACTGGTATTCATTCAGAATTTTAGACATACCAAAATAGAAAAGACGTTTTCTTCAAGGCTGCCAAATACAAACAGCCAAAACACTGAGAATGTAACATTTATATAATTCCTGATTTTTGTCACGGTTCTTCTCACTGTAGGTAGTTTATTGTATATGTGTGTAATAATATGTATATGTAAAAAAGTTAATAATAATAAAAAAAAGAAAATGGAAAAAAAAGAAGAAGCAGAAGTCACTACTTCAGTGGTGTACAATTGCTAAAGATATGTTAAATTTAAATTTGTTGAAAAGGAAGAGCTAATTTAAACTCTGTCCCCAGTGGTAGCAATGTGTGTGTGATTGTGTGTGTGTGTGTGTGTGTGTGTGTTTATACACATATGTATGTTAGACTGAATTATATCCTCCAAAATCCAGTGTTAAAGTCCTAACCCCCAGTATATCAGAAAAGATTGGGAACAGTTAACTTTGGTTGTCAACTTGACTGAATATGGAATCAACTAAAAGACTTCCTATTACCTGTGGAGGATTTATCTGATGAAGATTTTTTAACCTGTGAAGGATTCATTTGATCAGGTTTTTTGTTTTGTTTTGTTTTAAGTGAGAGGACTCACATTTTATTCAGGTGGCACCTTCTGGTGGCAGCTCAGATTACAAAAGACCCACGAAAATGTCTGCTGTGTGCCTGGTGGTCTTCACTCTGACTGGCAAGTTCATTTACTTTTCACTAAAATCTCAGCTGTTTTGAGCTTCAAGTGTGAGGTAAAGACCAATGGCTCTTTAGAGTCTTCCAAGCCTTTGGCACCATATTGGGACTTTTGAGACACCAGCCCTGACGACTGAGCAGCTGTGAGATTCTCGGCCTCTCTAGCATGAAAACCATCATTTTGGGGGCCAGCCAGCCACTATCATAAAACAATTTAGTAAATCCCTTTGGTAATCTTGTGTGCAACTGTCTTTTCCTCATTCCTTCTCTCCCCTCATCATTGAAAATAATTTTTGTAACAGACTTCCTTCTTCCCATGAAATCCTGTCAATGGTAGTGCTAGACATCAAGAAAGACCTATTTCGTCTCCACATCTCCATAACCTGCAGTAGTAGTCTCTGTCCCACAAAGGGAAAGAGAAAGGAATGAAGCCTCTCACAGATGGCCACACACCATCCTCACATCTGTCCTGCAGTTCAGTCACAGTCATAGGGAAGGGGAATGGGGTGAAAGTGGGAGGGAGGGAGCAATGGGAGGATGCATGGGATGGGATAGCAAATGAGATATAATATGAATTATTTTATTTTTCAATAATTTTTTTTTAAAAAAAAGAGGCAATAGATAGAGAGAGAAGGAGGGAGGGAGAGAGAGGGAGGGAGGGAACGGGAGAACCTTATATGTAGTCAGAGGTACCAAGGGCAAGATGATTCCAGCAGAGGTAGCTACTTCATTCTTCATTCTGATTTTGAGATGAGATCAAATTTCGAACTCTCTCATCACAGCTGTTGTCTTCACTTCGAAAGAAAAAGAGCTGACATTAGGCAGTGGTTCTCCACTTCAGCTGTAAGTTAAAAATTACCAGAGAAAATTTTTAAACATGTCCATTTCTGCTTCCTAGCATACACCATATGAACTGGAGAGTCTTTGGGGGTGCCTCTTAGGCATTGGAAAATCAACTGTGCAGCCAGGGTGGTGACCCATGGGGTTGTAATCCTCATTAACGCCATCTTCTATCATAGCTGGAGTCAATGTGTTTAGAACGACTGTCAGCTGTCCACTGTCACAGATATCTGGAGACTTGTCAATTCCTAATGAGACTCACTGCTCTGTCAGCTCTGATACTGAAAAAGAAGAGAATACTGATAAGACTCTCTTTTCAGAATAAGTAAGACCTTATTTTCCTGTCGTTAGTGATTTAATATTAAAATGGATGCATTCCTCTACCATAAGGTACAACTATACTTTATTTCATTTTTAATTTGTAAAAATTATATGTATGAGTGATTTCCTAAATGTCTATGCACCACCATGTACAAGCAATGCCCTTGGAGGCCAGAAGAGGACATTGGCTTCCCCGGGACCAAACTTAAAAATAGTAGTGAGCATCCATGTAGATGCTGGGATTCACTGAATCATCTCTCCAGTCCCCACACCTTATTTTTAATTAAAATTTTGTGGGAAAAGGTCATATTTTATTAACAAAATAAATTAGATTATTTTAGTTGAATCTCTGAGTACTTTGAAAATAGTTGTGGCTACAAGTGTATATAATAAGTTGCTTCCAGATTACACCTTATAGAAGACGTCAAATGTAACTACCAACTGCATTTTTCTCCCCTAAGTGATCCAGTTAGGTAGAACAGCAAGAAGGGGTCTAAGAAAAAAGCCTGTCTGTAATGACTACAGCATGCTATGTCTACTCTCCAAGACAAAGCATCTCTCTACTGCACCCAGTATCAGATGGCATCTACTATCAGCACTGAGGCCTCTCAGGATGGCAGAAGGTTTAGAAAGGGTTGTTTGTGAACAGATTTCTTTGCTAATTTGTTTGCCCTTTCTTTCTTTAACCCTAAGAACTAGATCTTTGCCCTCGCGTCTACTATAAAGGTTATGGACCGTTTCTGGGTCTCCAAATACAGCAGCTATATCCCAGTCTGCATCTCACTCATTTCTGCAGCACAACTTGGCCTCTGTCTTCCTTAAGCTGAGGCATTTCCTTCATTTGGCATCTGGGACTCTCCTCTACCTTGGTCTCCCGAGAGTCCCCTTGGTTGCTTTTCTTGGGCATCTTTTTCTAGCACCTTCTCCTCTCCCTGGTTACCCATGTTGGAATGGCCAAGGTGTGCCTTCTTTCTCCTCCTGTATCTAGGCCCATGTTCTAGAGAAACTTCCCATATCTGCAGTTCCATATATCTGTAGCTGATTGTCCGTTCAATCTCATAGTCTACCTATTTTCTTGAATAACGATAGGCTGTCTTGGATGTTATTAGCTTTTGCTAGGTTAAGCCATTGAAACACATTTCTAAATTTTTTTTCTCCTCCTTACTATTTATCTCACAATCTTCACATTGCACTAAATAGCAACTCTACTTTTCCAATTACTTATGTCAAAGACTCTTCCTCATCTTTGATTTCATTCTTCCACGATGCATTCTACGACTTCATACTCAAGCTAACTTTGAGGACTCTACTTTGACATGTATCCAGAATGCTACCACGCCCAGTTCCCACCCTTTTCTCAGCCACGAACACCTCTCATCTGAATTCTTGTAAACCCTGCTTATTGTTTTTTTTTTCTATTCTCACACTTGCAAAACCAACCTCTCCCCATCCCCATCCCGCACATAGCAGCAGCACACAACCCCACTTGCAAGATAAGCTTATCTCTCCTCCGCTCAGAATTCTCGATGCCTTTCCATGTGGTTCAGGATACCAGCCAAATCCTCACAGTGACCTCACAGATTGACCACACGGGGCCTGCTATACCTCCTTGGCCTCAGCTCCCGACCTTTCAGGATGTTCACTGGCATAGCACACTGGTCTTTCTCTATTTGAATACTACCACCATGAGTCCTTTCACAGAACGTTCTGCTCTTATGGAGACATAAAACTTACACCCAGCTCCCTTCTCTATGCAAACGTTACTTCCTCTGAGACCACTTTGACCATGTCATCTAAAATGATGGGTGTGGTGGCACATGCGTGGGATCCTAGCATTCAGCAGGCTAGGCAGAGGAAGTGGGAGCTGAGGCCAGCCCTGGCTACATGGCAAGTTCCAGGTGGTATATAGCAAGACTCCATCTAAAAAAGAGTAAGTAAGTAAGTAAGTAAGTAAGTAAGTAAATAAATAAATAAATAAATAAATTGGTGGCCTCCCTTACCCACCACACCTGCAAGCTTTGCTTTATTATTTAGTGGTCTGACTGACAGTGCATTTGTCTATTGTCTGTTTCCCTCCATGTGATGTGAGTTCCCCAAGGCCAATTTCATTTCCTGTCTTTTCCAATGACACTGAGAACAGTGCTTTGAAAGTAGTAAATGTTCAGGTTATAGATACTCCTTGAATTATAGCCAGTTTCTTAGCTTTAAGAAATATTTTACTCCAAGATCTGAATTTCTATTCTTTGACTCTATTCTTTGGTTTGTTTAAACTAGAACACACTAATAGATTCCACCAAACCGTGTATGAGTATCTCTCATTAGGGACAACTCATTACCTTAGTACTTGGTGGACTTTTATGCTATCAGTGACAACGCACATGCTTATTTTATATGCTACTGAGGAAAACACTTCCATCTACAGTAGTACTTGCTGGGAAAGGCAAGGCCTCTTCATTCTGTGGTGTGGCCTTTAATTCGTTGTCCAGCCTGCCAGCTCCTCATGTTCATACAAGTCATTTGAATAAGTTCTATGGACAGCACACACACAAAGAAGACGTGAAGTAAGAGGAGACCTGCTGAGAAGAAAGGTTTCACTGGGAGAGAAGCGGGACATGAACAAGTGGAATGGAAGGGTGTGTGAAAATAACGAAAATTTTATATATATATATATATATATATAACTGTCAAAGAATAAAAATACCGATTTAAATTAAAAAAAAAACCCCAAATGTTATACCATCTAAGGCATGGCATACTATTTACTGCAAAATGCTTTTTTTTTTTTTTTTAAGAAGAAGAAGAAGAATTGGAAAAAGTATTTACATCTCAGAATTACAGAAGTGGCCAACCTTGCTTCCTCTGCTGTGTACCCTGGGGTCACAGAGGCTGATGAGGGGAGAGATAAGGTGTAGGTGGGTGGGTGGGTGGGTGAGGCAGAAGCAGAGACAGCCACAGTAGCGTGAGTCATGGGTAAGTTATTGTTATTAAAGGAAGGTAGGGAGAGTGAGCGCTTGTGTGCCACAGGCAGGGTGAAAACTGAGTTTACCTAAATGAGTCTTAGTTTGTGCCTTTTTTTATAAAGCTCTTTTTTTTTTTGTTGCCCTCGAAGGATGTTTACTTCTTAAGGGATAAGCATAGGTGATAAAAATAACACACACGAAAACAAAGACAAATAACTTTCCAATTAGTCCAACCAATTTCGTTTTAAACAAATAAAGTCTGGTTTGTTTTTTTTTTTATCTTCTGTGAAAGAAGCAATTGACTTTGCTTTCATTCCAAAAGCATTTGGATCATCCCCAAGAGGATATTTCTGGTGAATAAAATGAAAATCTGAGATGAAAAACTGCCAGGTCAGTTATCAGAGTGTTTGATTTATGGCCAAGAGGCAGTTGGCTTCTCTCTGCATGTCTGCAAGCCACTGCATCAGCGCAGGGCCTCTCCTGAAATGAGGAGCGGCGCACTGAATCACTTCCCATGGCAGTAGGTCGTAAAGGATGCAGGGCTTAAAGCCCATGCAATATTAGATTAGCAGTAGTGTTTTACAGGGACATTATCCCTGGGAACAAAAACAGATATTGAAGGACAAAGAGCAATTTTATCCCAAGCTGCTCACTAGATTCCTGTCCAAGAATAAGTCTTTCTCTATTGTCTATGGCAAAAAAAAATCAAGTCTTTTTCTTCTTTTCCAGAGTGGTGCTTCACTTAGTGTTGCCACCATTTTTAAAAGTCATGTCATATATAGTGAAATTTTGGTGGAAGCAAAAAAGAAATATACCGAAAAGTACGGTCAAACATTTCTATTTCCTTTCCAGATCTATGCTAGCCTTTTTGTTTGTTTGCTTGTTTTGTTTTTTTGTTTGGTTTTTTTTTGTTGTTTGGTTTTTTTTTTTTTGGATAGGCTAGACTTGTTGCCCTGAACATTAGACTAAACTATAGGAAAACAAGAGATTAAAAAACAAAACAAAACAAGACAAAACAAAAGCAAGTGTGTGCATACATATGTGTGGTGTCGGCCTCCTTTCTCCCCATCTTAACTTCTCCAAGACAGGATCTCTCACTGAACCTGGAGATTTCTGATTTTTAGCTAAGCTGGATGGCCCACAAGCCCCATCAAAAATGGTGACTCTGTGAGTGGCCAGTGAAATGATAAGCTACTGGCAAGAAAGTGCAGTGGTTAGGAACCTGGAGGATTCTGCAACACCGGAGGTTTGAGCTCTTTGGGGTTTCCTTTTCATTAGAAGCTGCAGAGCCTCAGTTAGCCATTGGGATGGGGGCTTTGTTTGTTTGCTTTCTGGGCAAATAGAACACACTCCTATCTACTGGTGATGGTGCGAGATTCAGCAGAGTGTGTGGCTTGCAGAGACACAGTATCACTAACTTCCCCTGTCCCCTGCTTATCTTTCCGTGCTCTGGCAATAGATTTTGCCTGATTAAGTGTCTCCTGGTTGGCAGGGATTTCAAGCTCAGGCCTTGTGACTATAGCCTTGAGACTAAAGCGCAAGTGAACATGACCCACCTCCTCAGCATCATCACCATCACAGGGTGGTGAAGGAAAGTGCCCTTGGCCACCGTAGAGCAGTAATGGGAAGTTGCTTGGAACTCATGACGGAAGCCATTTTCCCTACTACCTACCTACCCTACTACCAGCCCAAATTGATATCACATAAATTGCTCAAAAAACCTCAAGACCAAATTTAGTTTCAGGTGGTCTTGGGCTGGTAAGACCTGTGCTAAGCAAAAGAGAATCTTTACTACAGGAATTCTTCCTTATAGGCTTCTGGACTCTGTACAGATAGTGTTTCATGTTAGTTGGGGAAAAAGTGCAGCCCATAATAAAAACCAGTGAAGCACACAAGGAAAGAGAGCATGATGGGTAAATCTCCAGAATGCCAGCCAGGAGGAACCAAACCAGAGAGACCCACCCAGACATTCGTATTGAGGGATGAGGACTGTTTCTTAAGACATGCACCAAGTGAAACAAACAAAAGGCTGGTTTGTAAATATTGAAGAGCAAACTTTGAAAGTTGTCTTCAGCTATGGTTTATAGGCAATGCCCACACATAGTGCACACTCTCAGATCACATTGCACCCGGCTTGCAATAAAACTTAAAAAGGCAGCAATATTATCCCCGTGTATTATATTTCACTACCAAGAAAGAAACACACTTAGAAATTGATTAGAAAAGTGACATATATTAAGAAAGTATTGTGAACTGAAAGACAACGAAAATTCTATATTCGAAAACTAATAGGATACAACTAAGATCAAACATGGAAAAAACTTTATGGTCTCAAAAATCTATACAACTTTTATTTTTTTAAGGAAGAGGCTAAATAATTGATGAGTGAAGCAAGCAGTCACTGAAAACGTTAGAAAAATGAACAGCCAAGTAAAAAAATTTTTTAAAGTAGGAGAAAGGAAAAGATAAAAGTGAGAATGGAAATAAAATATAATGCCAGCACAAAACTGATGATTCAGCAAAACCATGGGATGGCTCTATAAAGCCTAATATAATTCAGAGCATTCTGGCACCCTTTGTGAAGCAGAGGCTTCTGGGTCCAAGACCCACGGGATGTGATTGTGAGATGGGATGTAGGACGTCCCTTGGGATAGTATGTTCCATAGGCCTGCTGGGAAACCACTTTTGTTCCTAGCAGGAAATAGCCATTTAGTGTAAAGACGCATGTTTCATAGGGACCCTCAGGTTATGTGATACGTGTTTGCTTATATTACTATAGGAACTCCCACAGTCTAAGTGAAAGTGAGTTTAATACCCCCATCCCACTGTGGGTGTTTTTCTTTACATTTACCAGTTTTCTTTTCTATTCTCCATGTACAAGTGAAGTGTCCTTTAGCAGGGGTGCTGGCTCCTTTTGTCAGTATGACACAGACTCATTTGAGGGGAGAAGATGTCTCCTTAGGAGCAGGCTGTATGGAAACCTCTAGGGCATTCTCTTAATTAGTCATTGTTGGAGTAAGGCCCAGCCCATTATGGGAGGTCCTATCCTTGGCTCTGTGGTTCTGGGTTCTATAAGAAAGCAGGCTGAGCAATCCATGAAGAACAAGCCAGTAACCCCTTCATGGCCTTCACGTCAGATTCTGACTCCGGATTCCAAACCAGTCTGAGTTCCTGGTCTTCCCTCAATGGACTGTGACTCAGAATACATAAGCCAAATAAACCCTTCTCTTCTCTAGTTGCATCTGCTCATTGTGTTTTGCACAGCAGTTGTGACCCTAACTAAGGCAGCAGGCTTAATGCAAGGCCAACAATTGATGAGTGCAAGAGAAAGTTTGAGCGATGAGGAAGGGGGATTTTGACCTGGATGGCGCCATAGTCGTGACACATTGTGAGTTTTTTTCATGCTCTTTATTTATTTATTGAATGGATATAATATACCAATCCAGTCTAAAGGAAGGCAATGACCTATTCTTGGGTCAAAGTCATGAGAAGGCAAGATGATTTTTCCCTTGATTCTTCCACTGACTTATTTTGGATACACTGAATCTTGGTCTTTACATCTATAAAATAAAAGAGAGCTAGCGTACTCAAAAATTCACTCTCAGGCTGGGAGGTGGTGGTAGTGCATGCCTGTAATCTCAGCACTCAGGAGGCAGAAATAGGTGGATCTTTGTGAGTTCAAGGACAGCCTGATCTACAGAGCTAGGTTCCAGGGCGGCCAGGGATACACAAAGAAACCATCTCCCCACCCACCCCCTAGACAAAACAAAACAAACAACTCACCTTCACTTGGAATCTCTGTCTCTGTGATCAAATATAAGTTGCTTTTCTTTCCTGTGTTGTTGCACTACCTGTGCATGTGCAACTGGCCAGAGACGGGAGTGTGGATGTGGCTGGAGGATGAGACCCTTAGTTCGCTTTATGTTTTCTTTCTTTAAAAAATTTTTTATTAATTTATTCATATTACATCTCAATTGTTAGCCCTTCCCTTGTATCCTCCTATTCCTCCCTCGCTTCCCCCCTTCTCCCCTCCCCTATGTCTGTGATTGAGGGAGACCTCCTCCCCCTATATATGCTCTTAGAGTATCGAGTCTCTTCTTGGTAACTTGCTATTCTTCCTCTGAGTGCCACCAGGCCTCCCCATCCAGGGGACGTGGTCAGAAAAGGGGTGACCAGAGTTCGTGTGAGAGTCAGATCTCACTTCTCCACTCAAAGGTGGAGAATATCCTGTTCATTGTCTAGGTCTGGGTAGGGGTTCGAAGTTTACTGCCTATATTCTCCTTGGCTGGTGCCTTAGTTTGAGGAGGACCTCAGGACCCAGATCCACCTGTCATAAAGTTCTTCTTGTAGGTTCCCAGGACCCTGTGGACCCTTCTATTTCCCCATTCTTCCATGCTACTCTCACCTAAAGTCTCAATAGGATGTCCTCGCCTCTGACCCACTTTCCTGGTAAGTAAAGTTTTTCATGGGACGTATCCCTGCTTTACGTTTTCTAAGTCTCTAAGTGTGATACTCGGTAAGCCTTCAGTGTATTTCCCTTTTTACATTTTCTTCTCTGAAAGTGATATAAGCTTCATGAGAATGAAGGGGACAACTGCCTCTTGAGCATCGATGTCTGAACACTTTCCAGTCTTACGTCTTACTAAGCAATATTGTAAGCAATATGTACGTATTTCATAAAATATGAAAAATACACATCTTTGGTGGAGTAAGTTCTCTTGGGGAGGATAAATTATTTTAAATATATATATTTATAATTAATTAATACTAAGTTTTAATGATTTCATATGTGTATATACTATATTCTGGTTACAACCATCACACCTCATTCTTTCCCTCCTCCCTTGCCAACCTTCCCCCAAACTCAACTAGTTCCTCTTCCACTATCTTGTCCTTTTGTTTTGTTTTTGGGTACCAGAGCCTCCAGCCTAAGCACAGGTGTGGTGCTGACTCACTGATGGTTCTAGGTTCCTGTGTATCAGAGATTGCTGCCACTCAGGACACAAATGTGCTGAAAGCTAACCACACCATCAGTGAGAAAGAAACCAGAAATGATGCCAGTCCATTTCCAGGACCTTTGGTATGAAATCTAATCCTGGAAGTCATAAATGTTAAATGCTCAAAAGCCAAAGATGAACTCTATTATAAACTACAGTCAAGTCTGCAGTGGGACAATTAAGATGGCACGAATGCTGCATCCTTGGAAGGCTCGTTCACACCCTTTGCACAGTATTTAGATGCTAACATTGCAGAAGAGGAAGGAATGCTGGTTTGCGGTTTTAGAATTATAACACACATGAGCGAGGATTGGGATTATAACACAGAAGGGTCAAGATTAGACTTAGAGTACAGAAACGGTAGGGTTGACATTTTAGGGCATATCAATATTTAATGAACAGAGAAAAAGGCATAGAATAAATACCATTCCCCGGCCACAAGGAGGTGAGACTATGATTTAACACACCCATATTAAAAAAAAAAACTATACAAGAAAATCTTCATGCATTGAATGAGGTAAAGGATGCTTTGCTTACACCCATACCTCAGAATATATAATAATTTGGCTTAATGGCCTCTCAGCACGGCAAAGGTCACCTCTATGACCTGGACATCATTTATTCTAAAGGTTGTGCTTACTTTATGAATTGTAGGAAGGGCTGTGCTTCAACTGAAGAGACGCTTATCATAAAGAGAAAGCGGAAGTGTTGTTTTACTGTTGCCTTGGACCCCTCTTTTCTGTCCTCTTCTTCTGGGTATTGGTGTACTTACGACTCCATAAACTTGAAAGAGGAATGGCCACCGTGACTGGGCTTTCTCCCCATATTCTTAAAGTGTCTTCAAAGGGTACTGTCTAACTTATTTAAGTGGCCCAGTGTTGGGCTGCAAAGCTTTCCTATCGGGCTTGCGCACTATTTCCAGAGGTGACATTTCACAGTAGTTTATCTAATGACTGTCTACAGAGCTATTTCTGAGTTGAAGGTCCTGTCTCCGTCTCCTTCACATGGGCCTAGCCCTCGACTACCTGCCTGCCTTTGCTTGCAAACTACTGCCGTTTTATATAAACCCCAATCTTCACTGCTGTCCTCAAACGCTTTAGGGGTTTCAGACATCCCTTGCTAGTTAAGCCATTCCCAGGATTGCTAACTACCTGAGCTGCTAAGCTAAAGTGATAATTACCAAGATGATTCAGGTGTTACCCCTGAGGAGAAAGTAGATTAGTCTGGGCATGCCTAAGGTTTTGTTTCTAACTTCAAACAGAATTTTAAACACTCATTGATATTGATATTGAATGTTTTGGGGGAGTCAAATCTAGCAATGATTCATTTAGTATAACCAATGTGCCATTAAAAAAAAAACTACTAGAAGATCAAGAAGTCATCTTACTGGCTTTAAATATGAGCAATGTGTACTGATTCACTTTTCCTGTCTAAAACAAGTATCTAGAGATTGTGTTTATACAGAGTTTTAAATTAAAGTTAAAGCACACTAAAGACCATTTGAGTCTTGCTATGTAACTCAGGGTAATGGAGCTCGTCATCTTCCTGCCTCGGCCTTCCAAGTTCTGATATTATAGACATATACCATCGTGTCCTGGCCTAAATGGGAAATATTAGGGTAGTTAAAGTAAATGAGCTACACGGATTAGCAAGTCTCAAGAGAGCAATGTGGAGCAAAGCCAGAAGAAACAGCTTGCGATACTTCCGACAGTGCCCCTTCGCTCGTGGCTTCACAGTCGTGTCTGAAGCCAAATGAGATTTTTCTCAAGAAACTATGAGTCTCTGAACCTCTTGACTTGATAGGTCAAGGGATATTCTCTTACAGTAAGATAAATCTTAACAGAGTTTGGTTTCTCTTTCACACCCTGTCATTATAATGTTCACCCTTTTTTTAATGAGCATAATTAACAGGACGATGTGGTATTTATTATAAATCTTTTGTGTTCACAGGAGGAAGAGTTAATATGGACTCTTCACTAAATTCTTGTTTTTCTGGGATGGAAGTGATGGCTGATAGGGTTGGAGCTCTTGGTGCTGTTGTAGAAGGCCCAGGTTTGCTTCCCAGGACCACAAGGTAGTTTACAACTTCCTCTAACTCCAGTTTCAAGGGATCCATTGCTTTCTTCTGGCCTCCCTAGGCACTCAAGTACACAGATATGGTGCTCATATGTACATGCAGGCAAAGACTCATACACATAAAACAATAAAATTAACAAGCCTTAAAAGTCATACTTTCTAATTACATGTTTTGAGTCAGGCTCTCAATCACTATGTAGCCCCGATGGGTCTCAAACTCTCTGTGTAGACCTCTCTGTCCTGAAACTCCCAGAGCTCTGTCTGCCTCCTTAGTGCTGGGATTAAAGGTGTGTGCCTACAGATATGGCCTTCAATTACATTTTTTCAATGCTGAAATTAATTGTTAATAAGCAATACATATAAGCAATTCAAGGATAAAAGTAGACACAGAAAAAGTCTGCCTCAATACTTCCTTACCTTACATTCCTTATTTCTTAGATCTCCTTAGTTTTCACCTATCATTAGTTAGCATTTCACATGGTTATAGATTTCAAAACCAACTGATACACAGCAGCTGTGTGGCCATAGTAGGAAATTTATTTAGGCTTATTTATGGATAAGTCACAACATGTAAAGCAATATCCAGTCAAAGGTGGGCAAGACCCATCTATTTTCATGGCTCACTCTATTTTCCTTATATAGTTATTAACAATACATCATTTCAGCCTCAAAAAATGCCCTGATCCGGATGACAACTCAATGTACCCCCGGTAAGGAGAAGTGCTAGGGAGGCAATGCAAGCACACAAACATTAGAACAGGAACTGACATTTGCAAGCACATATGGCGATTAGTAATAAGATGTGGGAGCAACAGACGAGGCTTCTCAAAGAGTCCTTTTAGGATGTATAGCTTATTAAGTGACAGCGAGATCAGTGGTACCTAGAAATTAAACAGGAGAGTTGGAAAAAGGAGACAACTTAAATGTAGTGTAGGACACATTCTTGACGGTTGTGATGAATAGCTTTGATTATCAGTTTGACACAATCTAGAGTCACTTGAGAAGGGATCTCAACCGGGCTTATCGGGACCGGATTGAACTGTGAGCTCGTCTGGAGGATTGTCTCGATTACATTAATTGATGTGGAAGACCCAGCCCACTGCCGGTGGTGCCATTCCCTAGGCTTGGGTCCTGGACTATACAAAAGGGAGAAAATATGCCGAGTAGTGAGCTCACATGCATTCGTTTCTCTCTGCCCTTGATTGTGGACGGGAGGAGACTACTTTAAGTTCTTGTCACCTTTACTTCCTTGCTATGATGGGCTGGAAACCTGGAACTGTGAGCTAAAATAAACTATTGGTGCCATAAGTTGCTTCTGTTTTTTGTCAGGGTATGTGGTCATAATAACAGAAACTAAACTAAGACAGTGATTTCCTGTTCCACATTCCAATCATTTCCTTCCTTTGTGAGAGTGACTCCCATTTGTTTATATGTCTTTTCCTGCAAAACTCTTAGTGTGTGTGTGTGTGTGTGTGTGTGTGTGTGTGTGTGTGTGTGTTGGGGGAGTGGCATATCTAGATTAGTCTAAGACTATCATGGTAATTCTTTATTAGTTGTCTATAACTGGATTAAGGATGATGTGACCTAGTTCTAGCCACTGTCATAAGAAAAGATGTCTAATTAATGGAAAGATGTCTGGGAAAAATTTACAGATGTGCTAATGTAACAATATTTTTGTAACTATGCACCCCTTACAGTAGTGGTGCCATCATGTCATACTGCCTAGTGATGCATTAACTACTGTTTTAGTGTATGATGTTTGCACCCAAAATTTCCAAGTGACACATTTCTAGAAATGTGTGTGCTCCTGTCTTTAGTCCTTACTTCAAGGACAAAAGTCTCCATTTCTGACTCAGACATTGTAGGGAAAACAGTAGCAAGAAGGACATTTTTACCATCCTGAGGCCATGGGAATTTGCCAAATGACATATTAGATCAGGCAGAGTGATACAAGAAAGAAATCCCAATGATACCAGCACATAAATTACTTCTGGACACTCCTACACCAGGGCTTCCTATGTGGAGTAAAAAGGCTTACATTGGAGGAGACTTTGAATTGTGTCTTCTATTGTCTGTATGCCCCACATTCTCCAAGGTGACACAGTGGTGCGAAGACAGAAGCAGGAGAGGAGAAGACACGCGCTTGACTTCGATTCTTCTTTATCTGGAGTACGGCCATTGCCACCTCTACTGCCACAGTCATGCACCTTACCTGCCCCTCCTCAATTTCTAGCCACGAGCAGATGCACCGTCACAGAAACATTGCTTCTTCCACCAGAATGCAATTCTTTTCAACTTGATTTGGTTTTAGACCCACACTGTAGATTTTGCAGTGCAAAGCCAGTTATGTATAGAATGGAAGTCCCAAAGAAGTAGTTCTTTAACTCATGACATGTTGAATAGAATCAAATAAGATACTTAGTCCAAGATTTCTGGTGAAGTTATGTAATCTAGGCAGTACTGATGGTGTATGAGGCTGTTAGCCACAGATGTATACATAAAGATTGTCTTGGACATTTGAAGCCCAAGCTATCTGTGTAACTTGAGCATTGAAATTAATATTTATTTCAGGATAATTAGTCAAAATGTATAAACATAACTTAATTTATTAGACTGGGATTTTTTTTATAGAAGCACAAGGACCTTGAGACTTAATTTCTGTAGAATAGGTACACCGAGCTTTAAAATCTACCCTACTCTGGCAACAACAGGATAAACAATTCATGTGAAGTCGTGTTGAATGCTGAGGTGACACCTATGAGCTCAGGCAAGCTTACCTGAAGCCAGGCTGCCCACTTTCGACAGTGGATATTGATGTCTATGTTTCAAAACTCTTGGTCTCAGAAAATAAAAAAGTCAGTAATACACAGAATTAAAATTATGGTTGTTGCTTCTCACAACTGCTAATGCCTTGTGACTTTTGACAATTCATTTCCTTTTCACATTGGGGCAGCTTCATGTTTAAGGTGCTCGGTGCTATCATGTAGCACTTGAGGCAGAACTTCAGATCTATCAGACTGAAGTACACAAGTGAAATTCAAGAGGAAGCAGATCATTAGAAGTTTCTGGAAGGACTGGCTTTCTGGGGGTGAAGAAGGGGACCTCAAAGATGGCCAGAACCAATGTGAAAAGAGACAGCATGAATAATTCTTTATCTAAATAATGAACATGCTTTACACAAAGAGGATCTATATAAATAATTACAATGAGTCCTTTCTGTAATATTTATTTACATAAATAAATATTTTTAAAAATTAAGTTAATAGATAGGAAACTGGTTATATTATGAAGCTATCTTTATAAAATAGATGTATTTTGAATGTTTTGGAAAAGGATAATGTACCTATAAAATATTTTAATACATTTAACATATGATAATATTTAATATAATTTATGGTATAAATTAATATTTTATGATAGTTTTAATTTTCTTTTTATAGGTTAACAGATTAAATTATAAATTAAGTAAATTATTAATATAAATTCTATTAGGGACCAAACTTAAACATTTCATAATTTCTTTATAGCAATTATCTGAACACTAATATATGAAATCAGATAATAATGTTTGTTATAATATGATTTCTCTGATTCTTTTATTAATGACATATTTTGAGTTCTTAAAACGCATTCCTTTTTCCTAAAAATTCCCCAAATTGTCAATGTTCATGTATGATTAATTATGTCTTCAACTAATTGTTTTTTATAGACATTTCTGTTTTTAATAGGGCAAATATTCTTTTTTTCTAGATCTCTGTTAAGTTTGGGACAAAGTCTATCAAATGAAGGATAATATGAGTTCTAATTTTTCATGTTGAATTAAATATCTAAGAGTTTCCACAAATTTTAGGGTTTTTTGTCTTTCTTAATTAAAAGTACACAGATCAAATAAACACCTGTGTCAAAACTCATCAATCAATGCCTTCTTGTCACTCATTTGAGCATTTTGCCTTATCCAGCCCCTAAAACATCATAGAGCTTCTAATTACATTTCCCTTAGTAAAAAAAATACCTTATATCATAAAATACACACTTCATCATGATTATTTGCAAAAGCCAAGAAATTCCAAAGTATAATTGTATAATTTTAGAATCTTTCATTTGTAGATTATGTTTTAATGTTCTTCTATAGAAATGTTTTATTAACCATAATGTACTTACATTTGAAATGTTGGAAAGGGTGTGGGAAAAGAGAAATCCTTGTTCACTGCTGGGGGGAGTACAGATTAATACAGCCATTATGGAAATCAACATGGAGGTTCTTCCATAGGACGAGCATATGACCAAGCTACTCCACTCCTGAGCATATACCCAGAGAACTCCACATCCAACCATAGAGGTGTTTACACGTCCATATTTGTCGCTGGTTTATTTATAATATCAAGGAAATAGAATCAGCCTCAATGTCCATCATCAGATGAATGGATGGTGATAATGAAAGTTCTTGTAAAAATTGAATATTATTTAGTTGTAAAGAGAAATGAAATCATGACATTTTCAGAAAAATGGATGGACCTTAGAAATATTACATTAAATGAGGTGACTCAGATTCAGAAAAAAAACAAAAACTTATGTCTACCCTCATTTGTGAATCCTAGCCTGCAATGTATTCATGTCTATATGTAAATATCTATAAGTGTGAGAATAGTATAACATTTAGAAAAGAAAACCAGAGAAGTTTTTTTTTTTTAACAGAAGGACGGGATGCAGGCAAAAGGATGAAAATTATGAATGAGCTTATATAGCTAACTGCTTTTCTAGTTTCAACTCTCATAGGTTTTTTTTTTCTTTAAATGTGTGGATATGTGAGTAAAACTGTAATTAATAGTGAAAGTGTTAAACCCTAAGGCAAGCATAATGACTTCAGAATGTCTGTGCAAACTGTGTAGGATTCTACTGAGAGGTTTGGGATGTGTGCCTAGACAAGGGTTTGAGTAGTTATCATTGGTTTTTTATTATCTTCCTGTTCCTACCCTCCCTCCCTTTTCCCCTCTTTCCCCCTCCCCTAGACCTCTGATGGTGGGGTCCTCCTCCCAAACCATCTGAGCCTATCAGGTCTCATCTGAACAGCCTGCTTCCCCTTCCTCTGTGTTACTTTAATCCAGCTTTGTTGTGTTTTCATTTGTGAGTTAATTAGAATCAAGTGATTTTATTTATAAAAACAGAAAAGTTATTCACCTAAATGATTAATTATGCAAATATACCAAGTGTAGTTCCATGTATTAATCACTTTGAGCCCAATATTTCCAAAGTAAGATGATTTTTTTTTTAGGTCGATACTTTATTTTGTTTTTATCTTCCGGTTTCTAAATAATTGATGATGTCACTGTGGCCCTAACAGTGGGTGGTTAATATTAATGAGGATCTTATACAAATTACACATTCATCATAGTAGTGAACTTCTTTAAAGGTCGTTGCTGCTTAAATGAATACAAAATAGAAAAGGATATATTAGATGCATGTAAAAGGAGCATAATTATATAAAACGCATGAGTTTAATAGACTTCCACTCTATAATTCTCGTTTCTAGCCTCACAGAGTAATATGTAAAACACATGAAGTATCAGAGCTCATATCTAGCATCTGCGTGTATTGAAGAATAGTTGGTGGTGGATGGCCCATCTTCTTTGACTCCACCCTCTTTGACAGAGATATTTATGATTGCATACTCACCAATCTTAAAAGAAAAATCATTCTGTAAGTTTAAATAGACTGAGTTTTCTTTCTACTATCCATACATATTTTATGGATACCAAAAAATCGATTAGTGTCCAGTAGAATGTATTCCTCATCAATAGATTGATAATTCCATCCCATGGCATATGGACCTGGAAACTTTGTGTAGCTCTCGGGTTTTCCTGCTTATCGAGGTACAACAGCTAGTATTGCAAGTGGCCACTAGGGCTAATGTATCAACTATTTCTTGTATCATTAGAGACAAGAAGGAAATAGTATGTCATCCACTGTGGAACCCTCAGACTGTCATGTCATGAATTGCTCCAGGTCAGACCACATGAGTAGGACTAAGAAAAGCCAGCTGAGAGTCCACACACATGATTGAAATGTTCTTGACCCACAACCAACTAATATAGCCATTTGAGTAAGCGCAGATGAGACTAGTAGAAATACCAACCAGCCAGTCCATGGAAAGACAGCAGATCTAGCAATGTTAATTACATCTCATCTGGAAAGAGTTAGCAAGCAAGCTGAGCTTATCCTTGAAGGATGTCATGTATCCTTCAAGCTTACCCATGTGTTCAGTATAAACCCTGACAAGACAGAATTTTAAATGGTCTTTAACTTGTATTTTATTTGCTACTAAATGAAACCATTAGGTGCTTGAATGAAAGTGGAGGCTTATCAATTTTTTCCCTGGCTTATTTTGATATAACTACTAAAAATGTAGTATTAGATTCTTTTTTAAAAAGCAATAGTTACCAAGGTTAAATAAATGGGATCTCCAACATGTCAAAGACAAGCTGTGTTTGCGCTGGGGAAAATGGAACACTAGGTCAAATTGTCCATAGTACTGACACAGGATTTTTTTTTTTAGTATGATGTGACTTTTCTCAGGCTAATTGTGCTTGACCCAAGGGTCTAGGGTGGCACACTTTCATCATGACCAAAGATGGACTTCGACCAATGGTTCCTGAGTTCATTGTCTCACTCCAGAAATGATTAATGATGAAGATGCTCCTGGGTGTGAACATAGTGGAATCAAGTTTGTTAGGAGATGCTAAGGAAAGCTGAGACGTTAAGAAGTAAGTAATCAAAGAAAAACAAGTGAGACTTCCAAGAATGTAAGGAGCTCCTAGGAGAGTAAAGGTTCTTGAAATTTCCTTTTGCTTTGGATTTACTAGAGTGATGGCATAAACTAGACAGAGGCTGCAGTGGTTGCTGTGGGATGGGATTGTCACTTGGGCTGTCCCTGGCTGAGTCAGGAAAGAGCCCACACATTCTCTGCATATCCCCCTGGCCCAAAAGGAAGAAGACCATGAGCCGTTCCCGTGTTGCCCAACCTTTAGTGGTGGTCAAAGTCTCTCTGACGTGTTTTCTTAGCTGTTGGCCTTGACTGTCAGCTGTTCGTCCTGGCTGTTGTTAGCAACTGTCAACCTTTCAGGTGTCTCCTACGTTGTTCATTATTCTGAGCTCCCTTTGTTTCTCTTGACACCAAAATGAAGCTGTAGTTCTTCATCAATTCCTTGTCTACAGGTGGTCTGGGGTCTCTTCTCTAAAAGCAGACAGGGGTCTTTTCAGAAGCTAATCTTTACATAGCCTTTTACACTTAGCGGCACTTTTGAAGCAGCTTTGTATAAGAGTGATAATCTAGCATATGTTTATTGGAGGATGGTGTCTGGGGAGAGTGTCTCCTGGCAGTTAGTCAGCCAGCCTCCCAACACTGGCTTTGCTTCCCAGAGCCTGCCTGACACTAACCAGGTCTGCTTGGCTGTCACAGACCTCACTACAAGCATCTTTGTTTCCCATCGCCAGTGCTCCTGGTTGAGACATCGACACTAACATCCCATGTAACAGTGTAAGTCTCACTCTAACACATGTGACACCTTGTAGGTTTTCCTCCAGGCTCATTTCCCCTTACCTACAGAGAGATAACTCCTGTGTAACTATGAAATGAATTTCTGATCATCAAGCACTGGGGCTCTAAGCCAGGCATGACAGCATAAATCTACAATCCCAGTACTTAGGAGGCTGAGGCCTAACGGATATGAATCACATCTACATAGTGAAAGCCTTCTCTCTTTCCCTCTCTTTCCCTCTCTCTCTCTCTCTCTCTCTCTCTCTCTCTCTCTCTCTCTCTCTCTTACACAAACATGCCTTTAATCTCATGTGGTAGAGGCAGGAAAATCACGGAAGTGAAGGTCATACTTTGCTATAAAGAATGTTTGAAGTAGCTGGGCATGGTGGCGCACGCCTTTAATCCCAGCACTCGGGAGGCGGAGGCAGGCGGATCGGTGTGAGTTCGAGGCCAGCCTGGTCTACAGAGTGAGTCCAGGACAGCCAAGGCTACACAGAGAAACCCTGTCTCGAAAAAACAAAACAAAACAAAAAGAATGTTTGAGATCAGATAGAACTAAAAGGTGACACATTTTATTTTTAAAAAAATATGTGTGGCTAGGCGGTGTTGACACACGCCTGTAATCCCAGCACTTGAGAGACAGAGGTAGACCAGTCTGGCCTTAAACTCAAGAGCTCTACCTGCCTCTGCCTCCCTCATACTGACTGGCATTTTTATTTTATCTTTGAGACAAGGTCCTATGGTAGCCCAGGCTAGTTCTCTCAGCAGTTCCCAAAGCCCTGAGGCCCCTGCTGTGTGCCAGCATGTTCCTTTACCTGCATCACAGTGACTTAACAAGCACACCCTGCCTCCTGGTACTGCTTGTTTTGTTTACTTCTTTTGGTTTTTTGAGCCTTGGCTCTCCTGAAAGGCCTTCTCAAAACCATCCAACTAGCCAAACAAACCAAAAGCTTTATTATATTTGCAAGCAAATATAATAATGACGAGGGGGGGGAGAGAAGGAGATATACCATTGAAATGATAAAATCTTGACTGTGTTCAAAATTTCACACACAAGCAACCAGGAACATTTTTTTTTCTTACTCTTTCTTGATAAACTTAAAAGTACTTAAAATGTAGCTTCCACCTTGATGGAAAAAGAGTTGTCTCCCAGGGATGTAGTGGAGCTTGGTAGTAGAATGGCTGCATGACAAGCCTGAGTCCGGGACTGGATCCCTAGCCCGGATGCCTAACCCGGAAACACACACACGCACACTCACGCACGCACGCACGTATGCACACGCACGCACACACTGTCGGTTTTCCTAATAGGTAGTATATTTAGTATATTTAAAATTTGTTCTTCATGAGATTAATGGTTCAAAGAAATTTATAAAGGTGTCCTCTCTCAATGGGCTTCTGAGTACATATTCTTGAGGCAGAAGCCCTTGGGCCCCCTGCACAGGGCTCTACCTAGGCCACATATTCTGAAATGTTGATTTTCCTGATGCACTCTTCCCTTGTTTTAAAGTGCTGTAGCACAATGGAAAGTTAAAGCTGCCACTGATTTTTGAGCAATGAAAGAGAAAGAGCAACATCCGAGGGATGTTTATTATTCCATTTCCTCCACATGTGTGATTTTGTATCTGTGCAGTAGCTGACGTTATAAAAGACCCAGGCGCTTTGAAATTGCTTCTGCCTGGAAACAGGTGTTAACCATTTTCTATATCGGATCACTTCAATATGCAAATATACCATATACTATGGAAATTACAGTGAAGGACTCGTCAGATGACTGTTTTTATTTATTTGGGTGCTTCTTTGTTATCTTGAGCGCTGTGCCCGCCTTTGGAACTTGCTCATAACTGGCCACATGGAACAAATCTGAAATGTGTGTCTAGCAGATGTAGATGAAAGCAACTGAGCACAGCATCCAGCTTAGGAAGAAGAGACAGACAAACAAGGACAGAGGCATCCTTGGCCTAACACAAAACCTCACCATTGTTTTTCAAATATCTTCCTGGCTCATTTTAGGAAATTTATAAAAAAAAAAAAGTGAAAGATTCTTTTGAGTAAGTTTCCATTTATAGAACCCTTGATATTTGTGATTTGTTTTTCAGTGGTAGGGATTAGACTTCTGATTTTGTATACGCTAGGCAAGCACTCCATCTCTGACCTGTAATTCCAGCTCATATATTTTCAGATTAGTTTCTTTTACACACACAAACACACAAGGTGTGGTCGGCGGAGGGGGTGGGGAGTGAGAGAGAGATGGGGTGGGAGGAGAAACATGCAGGACAATAATTTCTAGTCCCTGACAGAACCAAGGGCAGCTTGTTCAGGAGGACACTGGAAAATGCCTTTTTCCCCAAAAGGAAATATGTCTTTCCTAAACATAATAGAGATATCAGTAGCCAAAGCCTATCAAGCATGTGGTCTCTTGGCATTCACCCAGGTCCTGTTCCATTCTCCTCAGTGTGATTGAGGAAACTCCAAGGTATCTTGTGTGAAGTGCTTGGCATCCGTGGTCATCCTGAGCATGCCTCCCTAAAGAAGCATCCTCAGGCTATGTGTTGTCCAAATTTAGGGTGCTGGATTCTTTCAGTTCTTAGATCGGGTCTGCTGTTTGTGCTTCTTCAATTGGAAAGGGAGTTGCATTACTCGCTGGGGCTTAGTATCATATTTAGGCCACTATTTCATTTACACCCTCGGAAATCCTCTGAAATATTAAATATACAAATATCAGAGTCAAATTGGAAATGCATCCTGTAATAGTTCGCATTCACACATCAATGGCTGCGTGCCTAGCCATGTTCTGTCCTAAACAAAGCTACTCTGTCCCTATCTATTAGTGGCTGTGCTCTGTAGACCCGTCAGCTAGCTCTGTCGTCATTTCTCTCCCTGGGTAGCCACTGTGTGGTTGTAAGTGAAGGGTCAAGCCTCAATCAGGAATGAAATATTTTTTCTCTATTTCTTTTTCTTTTCGTTTCGTTTCGTTTTGTTTTGTTTTGTTTTGTTTTGTTTTTGTTTTTTTGTTTTTTTGGTTTTTTTTTTGGTTTTTCGAGACAGAGTCTCTCTGTGTAGCCTTGGCTGTCCTGGACTCGCTTTGTAGACCAAGTTGGCCTCGAAACTCATAGCGATCCACCTGCCTCTGCTTCCTGGGTGCTGGGACGCATTCTTAAGCAACCCGATTCTTACTCTTAGGAACACAGAAGGGACCAACACAGAGTGAGTCGGTCATTCATCAGCGGAGCTGAAGGCAAAAGGTCGCAAGCAGGGCCAGTTTTGTGGCACCGATCTGGGACATTACATAAGACTCCAGGCTTAGCAAGGCTTTGCCCTTTGGTAAAGCTTCTACCTTCATGGTCTAGAAAGTCTTAGTAACTGTTGAACGAGGGTCTCCGCAAATCCACTTTACACTGGGCCCCATGAATGACACAGCAAACTCGATCATGACGTAAGCATCAAGGAAGACGGTGCCTAAATCTGTGGGAGGCAGGGAGTGGCCGGGTAGGAGGGAAGTAAAAACATTCTGTTCTATAATCCATGCTTCAGTTTATAAAATATATGACAAAATTATTATTTTATAATGTCAAGCTCAAAAAAAAATTCAAGCAAACACAATCACATTTATTTTTGTTTCTGGGTTCCAAGAGAAAACACAGAAATTCCTGTCTGGAGTTTATTTGTCGCTAATCCTGAAGGATGAGTTATGGTTTCAGGGAGGAAGTGTGAAGGAGGTGTTTATACTTATGAAAAGTTGTTACTGGTTAGTGCGGAGGATGATGAACTGGACTGGACCCGGCGTGGGATAAACTTAGGCAGAGCTGGCTGGCTGCAGGGAGCTGGCAACCCAAGAAGGGCAGGCGCTGCTGCGTCCTCTGGACACAGCCTTGCTGTGGGCTCTATCTAATCAGCACACAGCGTCCTCGGGTCTGAACACCTCTATATACCCTCTGCTGCTCTTTCCCAGAGAAAAAAAATGTGCACCTGGCACTCCTTAGAACAACGCCAGCCTGCTCACCTTCTCATATGCACACAATTAGCACAGGATTACTACTTTTGAAAAATCAAGCAATTTTTGGTTAGCACCCAATTAATGTAATAACGTTAATATCGCCACCGTTTCTTTGTACTCAGAGGCCAAGAAATCCTTTCAACTGCATACTCTCTGTCTCCTCCCTTCAGCTTTGCCACTTTAAGAGAAGAGGCATTTTGCACTGGTTTGAGAAGAAAGCTGTCTTATAAAAGTGCTGTGAATCCGTGTCCAGCTTCCCGCGGCTGCACCCTTGACACAGAGTGGGATTCTTGAGGCAGCAGGAAAGCAGCTCTCACCTCTAAGTGCAAAACAAAACATCTCAAATTAGAGAGATAAAATCGTCGGCTCTTGCACACATCCAGATAATTTGTTAATGAGATAATTGAGAGTTGCCAGAGAACAGTTTTGTTTTGTTCTGTTTTGTTTTCATTTCAAAATATGTGGAGTGTTTTATGTTTGATTTAGATGCCAGGACTCTGAGGTACCGAACACCCACCGATTGACAATTCATTTGGGAAGCAGCACGGAACGGAAGCTTAAATCCCTCCCTAGCAATTTGCAGTTATTTTGTTTATTTCTATTCTAAACACTCTCCCTTCACCACTCTGGAAAATTTTTTGCACTGAAAATATGTATTTTTCAAGTGAACTGGCTTAAAATGTTATTTTGAGGAACTTTTCAGAATTGTATGACATCTCTTGAAATAGCTAACGACCCCTGGAGTGCTGTAAAATTCAAATAATGAAAGCATTAAAAAATAGAGAAAAGTCATCTGAAGCTACCAGGGAGAAAACTTTCCTTTTCCTGTGGAATATATGTATATACACATATACAGTCACACACACACACACACACACACACACACACACACCATGGAATTTTTGTCTTCAAACACCCACTTCCATGCAATGCTCAACAGGAAGTTTATCTTTCTAAGGTTTTAAATCATTTAAATAATTCTTTACATAATATAGGTCATGATTTGTTTTATAGATAATGTAAATTTCCCAATGTGATGGGAGTTAAGAGCAAGTGTCTGGAAAAGTCCTGATGAGGAATCACTGGAGCGAACCCCGCCCCTCTCTGTTTAGAAATGACAGCATTTTAAAGAGAAGTGAGAGAGGCGGGGCAGACTGGCTTGAGTGATTAAACTAACTGATACCTCTCAGTGGCATGGTTTTTAGAGAAGACTTTGCTGTGCGAAGATTTTGCCACAGGAAGGTGGAATCATCACTGAAAGTTAGGATCTTAGCATCAGAATAAAAATCGAAAAGAATCTTTGGATGTTCAAAGAGTCTTCATGACCTGTGGTTATCACCGTGTGGACCCTGGACCATGGATATAGGCACCACTTGAGATGCTGTAAAAACTACAAGTTCATTGGCTCCCCTCTAAACCTCCTAAATTAGGGTTTATAGGAGAGACTAGGCACTCTTTTAACATATGCATGCCAGCTAAACTGTTGTAACCATTGGGCAAGACCCTCCCACCAGCTACTGAAGTAGGCTATTCTACGACATTTAATTTTTTAAAAGATTTATTTATTTATTGTATGTACATGGCTCTGCCTGCATGTACACCTTCAAGCCAGAAGGGGGCACCAGATAACATTAGAGATGGTTGTGAGCCACCATGTGGTTGCTGGGAATTGAACTCAGGACCTTCGGAAGAGCAGTCAGTGCTCTTAACCTCTGAGCCATCTCTCTATCCCCGATGACATTTCTTACAGACGCTCCTCCATATACCAGAACACATTTAAGGTCTCACTCAGAACCTGGCATCGCACAGACTCCTAACATGCCTCATATGCCATGATGATAACAAGGAGAAAGCACCTTGATTGTCATCTCACAGCTCCTGTTTAAGAAGCTCTCCACTATCAGCCAGCTTACTAGTACTTGGCACCTGCATTTTAGGACACACCTGACTACTGGAGAGTTTTTCATGGGACTAGAAAAAGATAAGGGCACCTGCCCCCAAGTCTGAGGTTCTGAGTTCAGTCTCTAAGACTTAGCATGGTGACAGGAGAGAACCAGGTCCCCCAGACTGTCTTCTTTTTTATTATATTTTATTAATTTATTCACATTACATCTCAGTTGTTATCCCATCCCTTGTATCCTCCCATTCCTCCCTCCCTTCCATTTTCCCCTTACTCCCCTCCCCCATGACTGTGACTGAGGGGGACTTCCTCCCCCTGTATATGCTCATAGGGTATCAAGTCTCTTCTTGATAGCCTGCTATCCTTCCTCTGAGTGCCACCAGATCTCCCCATCCAGGGGACGTGGTCAGATATGAGGCACCAGAGTTCATGTGAAAGTCATACCCCACTCTCCACTCAACTGTGGAGGATGTCCTGTCCATTGGCTAGATCTGGGTAGGGGTTTGAAGTTTATGGCCTGTATTGTCCTTGGCTGCTGCCATAGGTTGAGTGGGACCCCTGGACCCGCCCCCCCCCAGGCTGACTTCTGACCTCCACTTACATGCAATGATGCATTGTGTAAAAACTTCTACATTAAAAAAAAAACAAAACAGAATAACTTTTAAAGCAGTCAAACATGTTCAAACTTCCTTCATATTTAGTTCGGAATTTGCCTGCCTGTAGTCATTGCTCCTAACTCTACTTCTGCCTTCTGTAGTAAGCAGGGGTTTGATTTAGCTCTAGACGTTGACTTTTCCAAAGTCCTGGTGGAAACAGCAGATCATTCCAGACAGAGGCCATAGACACCTCTTTCGTTTCAAGCTGCCTCGTTTGCTAGAGAAAAATCCGAAGGCAGCAAAAAAGGCGAATGACGTGAAAGCTAGGCGAGATGTTCGTCACGATCTCCTCTGGATAAGCCCTCAACCTTTATCTGACTGGGCTGGTACCCAGTTTTGCTCTTCTTGAGCACGCCCCTGCATGGCAATCTTCTTTGGATACGTGGCATTCGTAATCACACAACAGCAAAAGATGAACTGAGAGCAGCTTCTCTCCGTGATCAGAGGCTGTCCACTCTTTTAATGCTACTTAACGATGGGGCTTGCTTTTTTAGAGTGCAGCCAAGGTCCCCGGTCCCTTTGTAGAGGTTCACGTTTGTGTTTGCGTTCACTACGACTGCTGTCCCAGCTGTTTAACTCGTTTGTGATATAACTGCCTCTCCCTCCCCTCCTATGCGGCACTCTGAAAGTCTCAGTCTGTTGTGTCTGAAATAAATGTGTCCTGGCCTTTCTTGATAAACACAGGACCGGCTTATATAAAACTCTTAAGGATTAATTTGAAACAACTTACATTTTTAATGGACCCATCCAAACTATAGTTTTTAAATATATTTCTCTTCCACAGTCATGGTCTACACATTGCCAGGAGGAGGATGTCAAACCTACTAGTTGCGATGTCTGAGCTTTTTACTAATTTTTAGCCATTTGAGGAGCAGAAGAATTATTTCAGTTCTCATTGTGATGGTTTGGATGAGAAATGGCCCTCATTACACTCAGGAATTTGAACATGCTGTCCACAGTTGTTAGCACTGTTTGAGGAAATTCTGGATCCTTTAAGAGATGGAGCCTTCCTAGGGGAAATCTGTCACTTTGGGTAAGCTTTCAGAGTTCCTGTGCAGACCCTACCCCTGCCCCCTACCTCTGCCACATCTCTGTCTGTCTCTGTCTGTCTCTGTCTCTCTTTGTCTCTGTCTCTTTCTCTCTCTGTGTGTGTCTCTCTGTTTCTCTCTGTCTCTCTCTCCCCGCTTTGGTTTTGTAGTTGAGGATGTGATCTCTCAGCTTCCCACTCTGGCTGCCTGCTGCCATCTCTCCCCTATCATTACAGACTCTCCCTCTGGAACCATAAGCCAAAATAGCCTCTTCTGTCTATAAGTCCCACTTGGTGCTCTATGACAGCAAAAGAGAAGGCATTAATTCACTTCACTTCTGGATATGCTCTCCTCATGGCAACTTCTCAGTCAATGACACTTGGTATCTCTCCTGTGGTGACCTAACTGGGTTAAGTAAGCAATAGTAACATTGTATAGCCCTGAAGACTAGGTTTTTCTCAAGAAATTTAGAGAAATTTTAGTTTCTCCACTTGTCCTTATTTTTTTATGTCTAATTTGGAAAAATAAAAATTCAGTTACAACATAGGCTGGTGCTTTCTCTATCACCGGAAGGCATCATCTCACACAAAATAGTAGCCCCCAGGTATCACTTAGGATCACAGGAGCTAGGATGCAAAAGAGGATTCTGTTGATCTCTTTAAGAAACCTGTACTCAAAGGAAGAAGGGAACTGGAGGAAAAAAATGTCAAGGCAGGTGACAAATGACCACATCCTCTACCTGACTGAAAGAGCTGCTATTAAAGAACAGATGCTCCTGGAAGCTCATGAGTTGGGACAGCACTCCAGACATTTCCAGGCCTTCCTAGACAGTCACAAGCATCTCTGATCCATCATGAGCTTCACTGAAAAAGGGAGGTCTTTACTGTCACTTAGCTGAGGCCATCTGCTTGCAGAAAGGGTTCTTTCCAGAGAGGCAAAGGAAGGGGCTGGCAAGTACACATTCCCATAGACCTGCCAATAAGGAATGTGGGCCTGCATCACAGCAATAGAGAGGGTCAGCATTAAAGGATGTCTCTCCATATAGGAGACATGAGTAGGGCGTGCACATGATCCATGCTTCCCCATTTATGGGTTCTACATCCCAGAATTTATAATATTCCTTGTACCTCATTTTCTTCTCTATAAAATGGAATAAATAACACTTAGCTATTTCAATATGTGGCCTATATTGCATTATTATTAGGCAGTAACTATCTTTGTCCTATTTCTTGATTCAGAGCATTTTAAACCATTGGTGTTCTTCTTGACTTTTTTGTCCTCAGCTCTCTGCTTTGCTGGAATCTTTGACTTCTTTAGCATTACTCCTAACATTCATGCTGTTTGCACTTGCCTCCGCTTCCCCTCCCTCTCCTCACCTCATTTGACTTTAGTCCTCTGAAACCTCATCCCCAACATAGTGCTCTGGTTTGTACCGGTATCAGCCTCTCACCTTGGCCCACTACTGCCTTCAATTGCTGGGAGGACTAGGTAGAGTTTTAGTGCTCAGGGTCTTTGATGGTCATGCAGCTTTCTTTCCTTTGTGTCTGTGTCTGTCGGCATGTGTTTATTCTTCATGGAGCTCTTTGAAGTCTGCCTGCAAGGCGTGTCCAAAAGTGCTCAGCACCTCGTTTTCTTCTTCTTTTGTGAACCCCCATATGACACGGTCACTTTTCTCTCTTTCTGTCATTCCCATGTTGTCACCCAGTCCTTCTTTGCGGATCAGAATGCGTCCAGAGAGGCACTTCATGTCAGCTCCTACTCAATGACATTTTGCTCCAGGGCCTAAAATGTAAATTAAAAATTCTGCATGGGAGGACTTTATATGGCCTTGAGCAATGTCAATGTCGAACATTCTCTCATTATTTAGATTTTTATCATTTTTTCTATGTATCCTGTCTGCCACCATAATTCCCCAAAAACCATTCTATAGGTGACTCATAATTCATCTCAACACTCATCTGTCATTTTAATGGCCTATTTTTCAAATAAACACACACTTTATATATATAAGAAGATTTGAATTTTTGGGCAATAGGCTTATTCCCAATAGCATGGTGATTGATTGAAAGTTTTAGAAAGTAACAAATCTCTTTTTGGCTCATATTTCCTTAAAATGAATATCCTTATAAAGAAACACCATGAAGAAAGTAAAACTATTTTCTCTTAAGAAAATTAGATACTTTTTCTACAAAAAAAGATAGTAGTGATCAAGAAGATGTTGCTAATGGTTTTCTATGTATATTTTTCCCTTGCTTTAAATAGTTACTAATGATGGCCAAAACCAGTTCCTTTGGGAGATAGCTAATTGTGTAATGAAAGGGCTGTTAGTTTAATATTTATATGATATTTAATACAGGTTAAAATAATGCCATACTCTCACCTCATCTTTATGAGCATTTTAGGAAAGTAATTCATTAAAATAACAATATGTTCCCCACACTAAAGGTACTTAGGGAATTATGCATAAAATGATCATAAGGGTCTAGTTTCCTCAAGATCTGCTTGGGATGTGACGTACCAGACATTTAGCTTGTGTGTGTTGGTTTTACATTACTTGTAGTGCTGTGGAATTCAAACTGTACAGAAAAGTAGCCGGTTTTATAGCTTACATTTAAACGACCGTTTCGTATACACCAGGCACAGCTGTTAAAGCTGAACGTACGCACGCAAAGGAATGGTTAATACGTGTAAATAATGTACATTTCTCAATTTTGCCATTACTCATTTCCTTTTGCCAAACTACAAAAGCTTCCCAGGTGGTGAGGATTTGCATGGTTTAAGGAGCTCAGCTGTTCTGTTCACTACTCAGAGGCTCAACTCACAACTTACTAAGCGGCAGACAGTGCTCTAGAATGGAGAGAGGCTGGGTACATCGCCATGGTGCCTGTTACCAGTAGACTTAGAAGACATACTGTCTGGGCATAGGCCTCTTTCCTTCCTCCCTGCTCCTCCTCTCCACTATTTTACCTACCAACACCCCCTTGGAAACTCAACTTCCACGTAGGAGAGTCCACTCTGGGGAGATCTACTTATAGAAGCGCGTGCTCTTCTGATCCCTCTACCCTTTTGAGAGTGGGGACTGCGGTCCTAGGGCACGAGAGGATTAAAACAGGTCCGTTTCCATTAAGCTATTGGGAACCTATAGCTGGGAGCAATGAATGGGGCCATGCTACTAGGGAAGTAAGAACACTCCGCTTTTTCACTTAGGAGAGAGCACAATGCGGCCTGGGACCTGGATGGTTATAGGGCCAGCTAAAGCCTTGTAACACGTGTCAGGTCTGTACATCAGATACCCTGAAGACAGACATCATCGGAGGCTCCAACACTTATTCTTCATAAATTCTATCATTTTTTTTTCATGTCACAGGCTATTGAGTTTGTAATTAGACCTTCTGTTCTACCTTCTAAAAGGGTAGTGTTTATCTTGAAAGCACCCCTTGACTAGGACAGAGTGACACTTTGATGCTTGAAAAACATTCTGACACACGACATCGTAGAATTCCTGGTGGGTTGCAGCTTTTAGAAGCTCTCATCTATATATTACTTGCTAATTTTTTTTTTTTTTTTGCATTTGAGGATAGAGAGGTTTCCATAGAAGTTGGGAGATCACCTACCTTATTTCTATCCATGAAAGTCAATAAGAGTAACACATAATAAGAAAATAGTAAGATGAAACAATGTGTAATGTTCAGAAGGTATGACATTTCTTCAAGCATGTAATTGCTTTAGGATGCGCTTTTAAAATCGTTCGGAGATAATAGTAGTGTCTTCCATGATTTCTCAGAAGGGTTTACACATATTGGTATAAAAAATCATGACAAAGAAGGCGTGGCTGTGAAATAGTCCCCTTAGGCTCATATATCTGAACACTTGGGCCCTGGTTGGGGAAGGGGCTCTGGGAAGGTTGTAGAGCTTTTAGGAGGCAGAGGCTTGCTGCAGGAAGTGGGTTCCTGTGGGCAGGCACTGAGGGTGTTGAGGCTGGTCTCACTTCCTGATCATGTACTCCGTTCTATTCATGCTGGCCTCCACTTCTGCAACAAACCTTCCAGGTCATGATGAATTGATTCCCCTCAAACTGTAAAGTCCTCACCCCATAAAGCACTTTTGTTGGGGTACTTTGTCACAACAATCAGACAAACAGCTAGAACTTATTAATTAACAGCAAAAACAGCAAAATTATTTCCTAAGAAACTGCTAGCTTGTTGGCCAGCCAGACATGTTCTACCAGGGTACACAACTGTAGAGTATATGAGTAGTAGATCATAAAAAAAAATAGTATTTTTCTCATTTTAAAAAGAAATCTCCATTATAGAAAAAATCTGTAAAACTCAGAAGTAAACCAAAGTTAGAAACAGTTACCGTGGCCTCAAATGAAATCACTTATAATAATTTCAGTATTTCCTTTCCTCTGTATGTTTGCACGCTCACGTGTGGGGCTCGTATAAGTGTGCATATGGAGACCAGAGGCTGATGTCATGTGTCTTCCTCAATTACTCTCCATCTTATAACTTGAGGCTGCAGCTCTCACTGAATCTGGAAATCATCAACTTAGCTAATCCAGCTGTCTTGCTCTTTTGATCTCCGGTTTGTATCTTAGCATCTGTAAGGGTGCAGGGGGCCAAATGCCAGCCCTCAAGGGTGTATGAAAATACTTCGCCCACTGAGCCATTTCTCCAGCCTCAGGGACTTTCCTTATAAAGCTACTCTAAAGATAGCAATAACCACAAAATTATTAATATCAATATGCAAATGACTTCTATATGGAAATGTATACATTTGCATAAAGTTATGTCCTTTTCCCCAGTGTTATATAATTATAATTTAAAAATAGGTATTAATGGTTTCAAAACATTTTATCTGTGGTTCATGACCACATTTTTGGATTTAGATAGTTCTTGCTTTATTCTTCTATAAATAATGAGACAGTATACATCTTTAAAGATAAATAATTTTTATATTGAGGTTTATTCTTATTCATTGTTTATTTATTTTTACTATAAATGTCATAAAAGTTAGAGTTTCAAGGATAAGGCTTTTTCACATTCTTATTTTGAAAATTTATTTATGTGTGTGAGCGTTGTGTCTACATGAATGTATGTGCACTGCCACATGCAGTACCACAGAGGCCAGAAGAGGGCATCAGATATCCTGGAGCTGGAGTTACAGGGAGTTGTCATCTACTCAATGTGGTATTTTCAAACAAATGTGAGTTATCTGCAAGACCAACAAGTGCTTTTAGCTGCCAAACCATCCCTCTAGGCTCCACTTTCTTAATTCTTTTTCATGTTCTGCATTTCACAAGTCTTAACACAGATCCAAACTGCTAGTGGCAATGTGTGGAGTATTCATTTCACCACAGTGGGTTAGAGCATCTAATGAGGACTGCAGAAAGACACTGAGAAAGGGACAGTTTCACCTGCTACTATTAATTTATTTGAGATAAGGAGATTAAATATTTTTTCATGTTAGTTCATATTAATTATATAGCTATTATTTTATCTTTGGTTTTTTGTTAGTCAGTTAATTCACCTAAAATATATATTTATCTATATCAATAACATTTAGCAGAATTTCTTTCCTGAGCTAAATGCACATTTCAGTTCACATTTTATTTTTTAAATGAGTGATTCTTAGGTCAGAAATGTAAAATTATCATTTCTTATATGATTATATGAGCCTGGAATTGTATCAAACACATAATTTTCACTTCATTTAATGCACAGAGATAGCTCTGTCATTTCTTTCTATTTTTACATGCTATTATTATGTACTTTTATTTTTTTCACTTTTTAAAATTAATTCATTCATATTACATCTCAATCCCTTGTATTCTCCCATTCCTCCTTCCCTCCTGCTTTCCCCCTATTTCCCTCCCCTACAACTGTGACTGAGGGGGACCTCCTCCCCTGAATATGCTTATAGGGTATCAAGTCTCTTCTTGGTAGCCTGATATCCTTCCTCTGAGTGCCACCAGGTGCCCCCTCAAGGGGACGTGGTCAAATGAGGGGCACCAGAGTTCGTGTGAAAGTCAGTCCTCACTCTCCACTCAGCTGTGGAGAACGTCCTGTCCATTGGCTAGATCTGGGTAGGGGTGCGAAGTTTACTGCATGTATTGTCCTTGGCTGGTGCCATAGTTTGAGCAGGACCCCTGGGGCCAGATCTGCCCTTCATAATGTTCTACTTGTAGGTTTCTAGGACCGTCTGGATCCTTCTATTTCACTATTCTCCCATGCTTCTCTCACCTAAAATCTCAATAGGATGTCCTCCTCTCTGTCCCACTTTCCTGATAAGTGAAGACTTTCATGGGACATGCCCTTTGGGCTAGTGTCCAAATATAAGTGAGTATATACCATGTGAGTCTTTCTGCTTGTGGGTTAACTCACTCATTATGGTCATTTCTAGTTCAATCCATTTGTCCACAAAATTTGGGGATTCCTTGTTTTTAATAGCTGAGTAGTATTCCATAGTGTAAATGTACCACAGTTTCTTTATCCATTCTTCTATTAGGGATACTTAAGCTGTTTCCAAGTTCTGGTTATTATGAATAAGGCCGCTATGAACATGGTTGAACATATGTCTCTATGTGCTGGTGCTTCTTCTGGGTTTATTCCAAGGAGTGGAATAGCTGGGTCTTGAGGAAGCCCTATTGCCAGTTTTCTGAGATAGTGCCAGATAGATTTCCAACAATTAATAATGGAACCTCATGAGGCTGAGAAGCTTCTGTAAGGCAGGAGACACTGTCAAAAGAACAAAGAGACAGCCTACAGATTGGGAAAAGATCTGACAAAGGGCTAATATCCAAAATATATAAAGAACTCAAGAAATTAAACACCACCAAACCAAATAACCCAATTGAGAAGTGGGGCACAGAACTAAACAGAGAAGTCTCAACAAAGGAATATCAAATGGCCGAGAAACACTTAAAGAAATGCTCAACCTCTTTAGTCATCAGAGAAATGTAAATCAAAACGATTCTGAGATTCCATCTTACACCCATCAGAATGGCTAAGATCAAACATTCAAGCAACACCACAAGCCAGCGAGGATGTGGAGAGAGAGGAACACTCCTTCATTGCTGTGGGGAGTGCAAACTAGCTCTGTCATATCTTGAGGAGAAAAAGGAGTCACCGAGTACGTGAGTAACTGGCTCAAGCCAAAGTCACAGAGCCAGTAGCTACAGGCATTTTAGGTTAATCTGTAACTCAGAGTGAGATTCAGGCTCCGTATTCTGTGACATGCTTATTCATAAAAGCCCTTATTTTTCTGTTCTAATCAGTAAAAATGTTGTTCTAGTTTATTGTTTATTTTAAATTTTTTGCTTGATCTTTAAATTTGCATATGAAATATTAATATTTATTTATTTATTTATGTATTTATTTATTGCTAGCAGCAGTCCCCACGTCTGCCTGCCTGTCTGCACAATGGGCTCAGAGACGCTAACAGCCAGCCTTCAGCTGGGTTCTCAAGGCTAGCTCCATCTTCCAGCTCCTCTCCATTGTTTCAGTACTGAATCAAAATAGCCAGGAGTTTCACCAGTTTGGGATATTCTTACACTAATCATTGTCTTCAAAATAAAAACTTTGAAGAGTCAGCCGCCATCAATGGGGCTCAGGGGGGGTGGCGTGTGTGTGGCTCAACTCTGCCTCGGACTGAGATGAACTCTACATCGTGACGAGATTGTGTGAATAGGTGAGTCTGTTACCCAGGTTCTCCATGGAAACAGATGGGAGTGGCACAGGCAGAAACAAGGGTACGAGTTGGAGAGAGATTTATTTTAAGGTTTTGGTTCATAGTTTGAGCGTGCTTGGCAAGTCCGACATCTGTGGGTACCACGGCAGCCTGAAGACGAGGCTAGTGTAGTCACTCTGGCTCCGAGACAGACTGGTTCTGAGAAGGTCTACTTAGAAAAGGCTTTTCTACTAAGGCCCTCTACTGATGAGCAGAGGCCCACTCACAGTAGAGAGGGTCATCTCATCGAAGTGTGCTGGTTTAAATGTTAATCTCACCTTTAAAAGATACTCTACAATAATATCTAAAACTTATTGGGCCAAAGATCTGGTTACTCCAGTCCAGAGAAGCTGTCACAGACCCATTTATCCTCCCAAAGATGAATAAGGCTTCAGATTACAGGAGTGCTAGGTAGCTGAGGCCTGGGCAGAGAGACCTGGAACATGCAAGGGTTCACCTCAATAAGGACTGTATATAAGTTCTCTCTGGACAAAAGCTGTGATTAGGAGTCAGGCAAAGGTACCTTTCTCCTTTTCTCTAACTCCCGTTGCCCTCTTACCCATGAGAATGTAAACTCAGGCCAACACCATGGTGACCAGGCTTAAGGGCGTACGTAGAGTTGAACAGGTCTTCGGCAGGCTCAGCCACGGACACACCTATACTGTAGCTGTTAGGAGCAGGGCATTCCAGTTTTGGAATAACTGGCAGCTAATGAGAGTTTGGGTTTTTAGCTGGAAACTCTGTATGTAGTGACTGAGTGAGACACTTGAGAAACAGCCCCAGCTAGGATTAGGAAAGATCCAAGGATAACTTTTCTTCCAGCTCCGGGCCCTGGAGATTCCTCCAGCCCAGTTTCGATACTGTTGTTTATTTATTTTAATTTTAAGAAGGAAAACCAAGATCATAGGGCTTTAAAAAAAAATATCTCATGAGGGCATAAAGCTTAAAGCATACAGAAAGGTCATAGCGTCAGCCTGGAATCCAGGAACTCACACTACACGCAGATTTTGTAACTCCAGTCCCTACCACGGAAAGTTCTGCTGGAAGCACTAACTAGGGAAGTGCTAGCAAGGAAGGTTTTCTGATGCTCAAAGTAGCTCTAGGTTGGCGACCTCATATTTGCCTGGGAACTCAGCATGCAGCCCAGCTGTGGTTTGTAATTGCAGTGTATCTCCATTCTCATAGCTGCAATGAGAGATCATCACTGACTATCGTAAGGAAAAAAAGTCATAAGAAACAGTGATTGAAATTATTGACACACCTTTATTCTGTAGAAATGTCTTCGGGTTCGTTAAGGGTTTGTGATAGAATTTTGCTTCTCTGCTTCTGTCAAATGACTTATGTCAAAGAAGAGAAATACCTTCTGTAGAAAGCAGAGCTAAACGTTCTGCATTCTGTACTTGCTTATGAACGCCCATAGCTATTATAGTTGGCCCAGAATCCTCCTTTCTCCTCCTACTCTGCCCAAACAATGAATTCTCTGGGCCATAAGCTTCCTAACCTGGTCTGATACCCAGAGCCTCCACAGGGAGGCTGCAACAGCAACCCAACCCTGCGTGATTTACACTTATCCCACGCCTACTAATGCCTGATTTATGAGGTGAGTTGGCTGTTCTCAGCATTTCTGGACAATATTGTCAACTGAGCAACCTCTGGTATCTATGTTTGTTTGAAGCAAGATGAACCATCCTTCTTCACTTGGCCAGAGCTAGATGGCCCTGGCATGTCACTAACTATGTCCTCCCTCTCTTCATTACACTTAACGGTTCTATAAACACTCACTCTAAACAAATTGGGATCAGTCCTCCTAGGGGCCAATTTTAACCTTGTAAGAATTAGAGCTTGATTATCATACATTTGATTTAGGTCAGTTAAACTGTAGTACAGAATTAATTATGTATATATGTAATAACATTATATAACTAATCATACATATTATTGATCTGAATACCTGCTTATCTTCTATCTGTTGCTACCAGATAATTTTCAGGAATCAACATGAATACAGACTATATTGCCTATGAAATGTTTGCTGTCCAATGAAGAGTCAGTTTTAATATTTTAAGAGTTTTGTTTTTCTTTTCATCAGGTATCCTCTGATTTCTGTTTTTCCATCATGACTTAATTGATTATTGCTGGGGCTACATATGGTTTTCTCCTCCAAATTCATATTGCCCTTGATCACCTTTGCAGCTGAGGCCTTTAGTATGTGAGAGGGTTCTGCGGAGGGTAAAGCCTGGGGCCCCCTCTTGCTTGTCCCTTTCCCAAGCACTCAATGGACTCTACTTACCCTTTGGAGCTGAAGTAACATGGAGCTTTCAACAGAAGATTGGCAGGTACCAGTTTCATTATCTACTTCCCAGCCTCTAAACCCCTCAACCAAACAGAACCTCTGTTCGTTACAAATCGCTCAGCTTTAGGAATATTGTTATTACAACAGAAAGCAGGTGACCGTTAAATATAAAATCATTGAAATGATTATCTTGGGGAACGTGCACAACCTACTATCATGTTGACACCAAACCATAACAGGGATGTGTCTTTTGTAGAGAAATTAGTTCGTCAGCTTGGTGGTGTTCTTCCCTATATGCCATACCCCTTGTTTGGGGGATAGGCTCTCTCACCAGCTTGAGGATGACAGATTTGAGAGGTTGGATGCCCAGGGAGCCCAAGGGGTGTTTTTGTCTTCGCTTCCCTGGCCTGGTATGTGGATTCTGAGAATTTAATTTGAGTTGTCATGCTTGAACAGCTAGTACTTCACTGACTGAGCTATTACCCCAGCTCTGAAAGCTGAGAAATCTGAAGAAAGAGGTCATATGAGAAGATGAGTTGTGTCAGATGTCTTACCCTTGACTATGTTCTGAAAATGATTTGAGGCACTGTCCATTCAGCTTTTTAAAAAGAATATATTCTTCTATATACGTGCATGAACATGTATGAATATGTGTGTACGATTTGCATGCAGGAGCCTGTGGAGACCAGAACCTCTTCTGAACCTCTGGAAGTGGAGTTACTGGTGCTTGTGAGCTACCATGTGGGTGCTGGGCCTGAACCCTGGTCCTCTGCTAGAGCAGTAAGTGCTCTTAACCACCGAGCCATCTTTCCATTTGCTCCATTTTAAGCATTAAAAAAAAAAACATGTGACTCATATCTCCTTTTCTTTAGTAGATAATGACATTTTAGTTTATTATAGTACTAAGATTGTTGCATCATGCAAAACATTTTCCAATAGCATTTGCCCAAATTTGGTATGTGTAGATATTGATGTAGGCATGTGTCTCTCTCCTTTTTGGAGCCAAGTTTTGTTAGACATGTATAATGTGGTTAGTAACTGGGGGAGTGATATTTATTCACGCTATTCACACTCTTAACCTTGTAATAGCGTTGAACGGCATGAGAAGCAACCACCACATGGGAAAAATACAAGTGCTGGATCATTTACCTAAGAACTATTAGAATCATAATGTTCAGTCCTGTCACATGCAACTCATAAGCACACCACACTAATAATTAAAGAGTTATTGGCATGCAAAGAATTATCTTTGTTGCAATTCAATGTCATTTAATTTCTTCATATTGAACTTTAAATATTTAGGAAATACTCTGAAACAATGTTGGTAAATGAAACAGAAAGAAAAGAGGGGGAGAGTAACCAATTGATTTGTCCTCAGACACACTCAAGGATGCTAACCTGTTTAGAGCCAATAGAACTGGAACAGTTTATAACAAAGAAGAAGAACAGATGTGGTCGTTTTCTCCCTTCAGAAAATTGTGGAGTCCCAGAAGCTCCTAAGAGCCTCGATAAATGGACCTCACCATCTGTCACTGCTGACACCTGAACAGGACATTCAAACTTGCTTCAGGAGCCTGTGTGAGTTCTAAGCTACACAGCAAAGCTCGGCTTCATCAGTTCCTGGGACCTGAAGCACAGGCTTGCTTCTGTCTAACCATGTGGCTTCATTTTCTTTTCTGTTAAGGATGAACGTGTAAAGTGAGTACCTGGTTACCAGATGAAGACATTATTAGACTCAACTAGTCAAAACGCTGTCACAGATGAGGGAGAGTCTGTTCAGGCTCTGCCCTCGCTGAAGAGCTTGGGCAGTTAATAACTGCTGAAAGAGAGAGAATCATTCTTTTATGGAGATGTTCCCACTCCTCAGTTTTCTGTTCTCCAGTGAACAGCCCCACTCTCATGCATATTGAAATTAGTGGATTGCCATAGGGTAGGGGTGGGATTGAGAGATAGCTCAACAGTTATCAACACATAGAACACACAGCAGGCAATACACATCTACCTGTAAGTACATTTCCAGGGGATCCAATGTCTCTGACTTCCTTGGGCACTTGAACACACACACACACACACACACACACACACACACACACACACACACACATACACACACACACACACACACACACACACACACTTTTTTTTTTGGCTTTCTGAGACAGGATCTGACTTAGCTAGGGTTTCTATTCCTGTGAGGAGACACCATGACTCTTGTAAAGGAAAACAACTTAATTGGTGTTGGCTTACAGTTTCAGAGGTTTAGTCCATTATTTGTCATCGCGGCCAGATATGGTGGTATGCAGGCAGACATAGTGCTGGAAAAGGAGCTGAGAGTTCTACATCTTGATCCTAAGGCAGACTGTGCTCCACGCTGGGTAGAACTTGAGTATATATGACCTTGCCTGGATAGTGACACACTTCCTCCAACGAGGCCACACCTAGCCCAACAAGGCCACGCCTCCTAATAGTGCCACTCCTTATGGGCAAGCATTCGCAGAAGTCCATAGGGGCCATTACTAGTCAAACCACTACACTTCCTCGTGTGTGATTACGTGTTATTTTTCATGGTTTTGTTTCTAAGGCTAGGTGTGCAGGAGGCATGCTGGCATGGACATGGAGGCTGAGGAGGTCGTTGTATGTCCTGCTCTATCACTCCCTGCTTTATTCCCTTGAGACAGGAACTCTTATTTAACCTGATGCTCTGGTGTCTGTCCTCTATAGCACAGGGTTTACAGTCACAAGCACACTCGGACCTCTATTCAAAGTATGTATACATGCATATGTATATGATGTATATGGGGGCACAAGGGCTACAAAGTATATTGAGGGAGGGAGGACAACTTTCAGAAGCTGACTCTCAGCATCCACCTTTATGTGGGTTCTGGGGACTCAACTTAGGGCACCTGGCTTGCACTACAAGTACTTTTCCTCTGACCTCTCCCACTGGTCCCCATAATATTCCTTATTAACTTTCTCACGTAAAAGATTTGATATGGAATTGTACTCCAAAGCTTAAACAAATGAAGTCTCCTTAACCCTCAGTTTGCTATGTAGCTGCTAGAGGGATTTCTTTCCAGAAATTTGTAAAACCATATGAATGAAGTAATAAAGAAAAGTATATTTTAATTAGGAGGAAACATTAGTAGGAATTTGAGATGTATAATGGGAGAGGAGGGCTGTCAGAGAAATTACAGTAAGTCATCCTTTTTACATAGAGTTTAGGCACAGATGATCATCAATCTATAGCAGAACTCATTTTTATCAGATCGCTTCAGGTAAATAGAAAGTATATTCTCATAGGATTTAGGTCACCAGGGGATAAACAGTGAACTGGCATAAAATCAGTTGATGAATCAGACTTACAAAGACATAAAATATCAAAATTGCATTTGGAATTCCCAAAATTACAGTATCAGTTTGATGTTAGTAAATAGAAAAGTATAAAGGTTGGTATGATTCAGCCAACGAGTGGCACTAATCTGCAAGATGATGTTAAGCCTTACACATAATAATACTTTTTTTTTTTTTTTTACTTTTTAAGAATCTAAAGGATAGGTAAAATTATTGTCACTTTATTTCTAGGCACCCACTTCGCTAAAATTACTTGCTAATTGGGACTCAGAGACTCACATATTTACTTGTTAACAAGTCTATATGATCCCAGATTTGTGAATCTATAAATACCATTCCTGTGTACATGTATCCAATCATATGGCCATCATTCAGCATTCATAGAACCCTGCATGCTAAGAAATAAAAGAAATCAAAGTTGGTCAGATACATACTACTTAGTATGCTTGTATTCTATGAGCGGTAAGTAACTCCTAGGCAATGTTATTACAATATAAAAAGTGAATGTCAGTAGAAAGGAACAAATGCAGTAAGGGAAACTGAAATGGAAAAAAGGTGATTTACATCCTGGGGTGCTCAAGAGTCACACTGAACTAGAATATCAAGAATCTGTAGCAGTTGTTCCTACAGTAACATAGAGATTCCAGGAGAAGAAATCAGCAAGGATAAAAGAAATAAGGAAACACTGTTATTTTATTTAGTAGTTCCATTAACAGCTGCAACAAACAAACAGACTGGGAAATAAGAAAAGAACCCATAAGAGAAAACTAAATTAATACTCTCTTGCTAAAATGATAAATAACTTTTAAAAATAATCTTCAAAAAAAAAGTATGGGCTTTCTGAAATTAAGTGGCTATTTCTCTTGTCAGCAAGGAGAGATAGCAAGTGAAAGCTCGTTGGCTTTGGAGCCTAAGAAACCTAGATTGTATGTTATCTGTTCTTGTCAACAGTGTGTGTTCTGGGCATAGCAGACACACCATCCATGGTTCAGCTTTGTTCATTAGAAAAGTAGTTAAAAATCCCGTTTCAGCATCATGCTGAACCTATAGGCAAGGAGGATCATAATATGACCAAGCACAACAGGCTCAGAAAATGGCGCCTGTTCAGAAAATGGTGGCTGTTCAGAAAATGGCGGTTGTTGCTACCATTCCCAGTATTAACTGGAATGTGTTGGCTCAGCAGCACAGAAGACGGTTCACACTGGCTTTGCCCAAAGAGATCTTGAGACTTATATTGACCACTGGTCTCATCTTTCTACAGAGGAACTTAAACAGAGTGTGGCATTTGAATGCCTAAACATACAACAAACATTAAATATGGCCAACACAAGTAAGGACATTTATTTCCTAATACACTAGATGCAGAGGTCTTCATCTTGTGAGATTTGTTGTTTAAAATACTATTAAGGACTTGCCTTCCATTTCTCTGTTCTGTCATCATCTTGGTGAGGCTCTCTTTCTCAAATTGCAGCACATCACACTTCGCAACAATGCCCCGAGGCAGAAGATTGACCATCTCTTCCTGTGGCTGGGAAGGACATGTTTCTTAGAAGATTTCTCTTGCATCTCATTGCGAGGACTGGGTTACATACCTATTCCTATGATCGTCTTTGATCTGGTTTAGGATTATCATCCAAAATGGAAGAACGGTTGGAAGCAACCCAGTGTTCATTACAGTTTTGTGTGTAATATGCAAATTGGAGACGAACAGCAAGCATGCTTGTCATCTTGGTCTTAAGTTCAAAATTCTTTTCAGTGTAACACACACACACACACACACACACACACACACACACACACACACACTGCCAAAGTACCACGGTGCCATACATTGCAGCATGTAATTATTCTACTTAATGCATTGATAAGACAAGACTGTCTGCCTAACACCCCAGAGTCCAGAATCTGAAGAACAGTCTAGCATCAAGGAGTCATTACTCACTACAAAGCAAGATACTATGCCTACATTCATACAGAGGATCTGCTACTGCTGTCTTTATTTGGAAAAGTAGAAAACACGCTCCAAATTTATAACAGACATCTCAAAATGACACAACAGCAGCTAATACATCCTGGAGATGGGGGAAGGTAGTAAAAAGAGGCCCCTTCCTCCTCATTGTCTCCAGAGAGGTGGACTTAACCTCAGATCGACTTGGAGAAGAGGCACAGGGCACAGGGTTCCATTTACCCTGGGAGAAAGTTAGGGTCTGTGGACTCTCCATTACCTCTCCTCATGGCAGCTTCTAATTTCCCCCCTGAATCTGCCTGCCTCAAATGGCTCCTCTGCTATTTATCTTCATCTGCATTTGCACCACATTTCTGAATTCATGAATTACAATGACTTTATTTGACTTCGAAGGGATTTTCTAGAATGCTAAATTTATAAAACACTAACCCAAGGCCTCTTTTCTCCTCCTCATTATTTTATATTCAGATTTTTTTCTATAGTTTAGCCAGGGTTGGAGGTACCCAAGGAGAGGCTATCTGCCAGTTATTCAATTATCTGTCCCCCATATGTCCTCCTGTAGCACATACTAAGCAGGTGCTAAAATTCAACAATGGTGGTTTAAAGGGTCCCATAACTGCAGGTGTCGAATTCATGAGATGTGAACATTTTTTTACACAAGAACATGGTAGATGTTCCAATATAGCTGGAAATTGTCATTATCTCATTTTCCTAAGCACGTATTAAATTTCCTGCTGTAGGCTAGGCACTCGAGACATGAAAACAGAGATGGCTTTTGGACCCTCAAAATTTGTACAGCCCAAGAGAGAAAAGTACATGTTTATAGAATAGCATCGTTTTGCTGTGGTAGTAAGATGGTAGCTATGGTGACGGATGCAGCACAGTAGTGAGGAGCAGGAGCTCAACGCAGTATTGATGTTACTGGGGAAGAAATAAGGAGGTGATGACTGCTGAGCATGGCATTTGTATTAATTTCTTGTGGCTACCATAGCAAAGTGCCACTTAATGTAATAGACACTTATTCTCTTACAGCTCTGGGTTAGAAATCGAGGGAATGTCCAACCAATGCCTGGTCCAACCAAAGACCCACCCCATGGAAGAAAGCCAAACCTTGACACTATTAAGGATACTCTGCTATGCTTGCAGACAGGAGCCTAGCAGAGTTGTCCTCTGAGAGGTTCCGCCCAGCAGCAATTCGAAACAGGTGCTGAGACTCACACCGAGATCTCTCAGTGAAATAATGAGATCACCCAGCTCTCGAGACCCCCAAAAAGACCACCAGGATTCGATACCGATGCAACATACACAGAGTCTTGTATTATGGGCTCAGAGCTTCGGGCCACAATCCTTCCTGATGCAGGAGGATAGGAGAGTGACCCCGAGCTTCAAGGGCAATGGGCTTATAAAGGGAAGCAGGTGTTGTGGGTCAGAGGAATGTTGACCCTTAGGCAGGTTGGGTGGAGGCTGGATCTTTAGCGAAGTTGTAGGTCACAGGAATGTCCACCTTCAGGCAGGTTGGGTGGAGGCTGAGTCTGGAGGGGAAGTCTTTTTTTTTTTTTTTTTTTTTTTTTTTTTTTTTTTTTTTATCTCAGAGGAACGTTGGGATCTAATTGTGTGTAATTGCTGCAGTTGAGTTTCTGGGGACTGCTGGCAGGTGTCATTCCCAGAACAATGCAGGGAGAAGGCTCACCTAGAAAACAAGTTCTCATACAAAGCATCATTAATTGCAGGATATGCAGTACATATAGAACATGGCATTAATTTTGCCCTTACAGGGTGAAGCATAGGGAGTCTAGCGGAAAAGTAGGGAGAAGCATAAAAGGACCTAGAGGTGACAAGAGATCCACAAGAAGACCAACAGAGCCAACTAACCAGGGCCCAAGAGGGAGGAGGCTATGACCAGGATGTAAAGTGAATAAATTTTTTTAAAAATCTAAATTTGAGATACAGGCATGGCCATTTCCCCATCGACAGCTCCCAGGAGGAATCCTTTGGGTTGCCTCATCTTTGGGGCCAAATGGTGTTGCTTGGCACCTTTTGGCTTATAATTCTATCAAGCTCATCTCTACTTTAATTGTCATTTTGTCATCTCTGTCTGTCCCCCAAATATGTGCATTCCTGCAAAGACTCCAGTCCCTGATTTAGAGCTTGTTTGAATAATCCAGTATGGCCTCATCTTAACTTGATCACATCTAGAAATATCTGGTTTCTACTGGTATATTTCTGTTGTTAAGACTATATCACAGCTTCTGTGGGGATGCAATTCAACCCCAAAAGGACTGTGGTGAGACTGGTCATTAACAAGGCAAAGATGAGGATGAACATGTCTGCGTATACAGGCTGGGAAGAGGGCAAATATGGGCTTACAGGGCATGTAACAGGGAGGGCTTCTGGGAATTTTCCCATATCAGATCCTCTGTCACTTTTTCTCCTTTGAAATCTGATCAGCTTTTGTCTTTGACATTTTCATTTCAGGGGCCTTATAGAACATAATCGGCTGAAGCCATCCTTTATTGATTAACTTCCTCTTTAAAAAAATGATAGCATCCAAAATTAGGTGCAAATAGACGAAAGTAGCTGCCCCTTGGATGCGATCTGTATCTTTTCACAGCACGTACTCGAATGTTTCACCAAACTAAATGTGTGATTGCAACTAAATAAGAGATGAGCAAGAATAATTTTGCTGAACAATTTCTACTGTTTCTTATATAATTTTCTCTGCCAATCATTTTTCCCATGCCAACACTACTTCTTGAGCCCATGAGAACTGGAGAACTATTAAAAAAAAAAAAAAAAGACGGTGCTTGTTTAGTGCATTTCCACACATGGAAAGCGAGTCTGTAGAGGGAAAAAAACGAAGGCAGAACCTCTAGATAAACAAAGATAAAAAGGACATCTGGTCTAGAGAGACAAAGATCTCTTTTTCTCAGAGGTGAACCACTTGCCTTTGAGTTTTTAGTTCCTCTCTGCTTGACTTATCTTAGTTGCACTAAGCACACTTCTGCCTCTGCTGGGGCGATCTGACTGACACTCTTCCTGCACTGCCTGGACTGTGTCCAAACCTGGATCTGGGTAGGTCTGAAGATGTGAATTTCCGTAGCTGGCCCTCTAGTGCTCCTCTTTCAGGTCTATGATTTTACCTTCTCCAAATGTTGCCTATCAATTGTCTCTCGCACAACACACCCATTTCCACCCCTGAGTGAAACAAGTAACCCACCCGAGGAGAACACTCTACCCGACATGAAACTGGGAACTCTCTGCAGAAAACTTGGACATGTTATATTGATATGGCAAGTATCATCTCTATATTTTTAATTTCTTTCAAAAAAGCAGTCCTGTTTATTGTTAAAACTGGGGGGGTGGGGGGGAAACAGCTTCCAAGGGCAAAAAGTCTTGATGCTAGAGTAAATCACCAGCCTAATTTACACTGTCCTCAAAGGAAGTTGCAAGATTAATTTATACCTTGAATTGAAATATATTCACTTAGCTTTTGGCCTTCTAGAAAAAGACATGAGTCATGTTCTACAAACTTAAATATAAAAGGATGACTATGAGGAAGTGACGAATATATAGTGTCTGAGAAAGAAGCAGTTTGTAAAAAAAAAAAGACACATAATTACTGAGGCTTCTCAACTAAGAAAAGAGCACTTTGCCAGTGTAAAGAACGAACCGAGTCGGAGTTGGCTGAGCTGGCTCACTTCTAGACCCTCAGCTGAGTACAGTGGTTAAAATAAATTACAGTTAAAGTTTATTTGGCAGAACCACCTTCTATGCTGAGACGTCTGTGTGATTAAACTGTCATCCTGTGGGGCTGAGTTCAAGTCCTAAATATCTCTTAACTGGCAACACGTTCTCTTCCTTCAGCGCCTTGCTCTTTCATCTTAAACGTCCTCCTCTGGTTTTGAAGATCTGAAGGGCTGCTTGAACTCATCACAGACTGGGTCTTTGAGAAAACCTGGCACAGATTAGACCATACCTCATTGGACCACACTCTTCTCATGCCTCATCTGCCATGTCACCTGTGTTCGGGTCTCATACAGTTTATGTGACGTTCCCCCATGGGGCTGAGAGGGGAGCTGGAGTCTGTCTCCTTCCTGAAATGGCCTGGACAGGGATTAATCTGACTATCTCCAGACTTCCCAGAGGGCTTTAGGAAGTATCTGCGTTGCCTCCAAGACCTGAAACTGGACGCTGTTCAAGATTCATTAAAATAGGAGAATTTCATGAAGTAACGATAGGTCTGATAATGCTCACTCTCTCTCTCTCTCTCTCTCTCTCTCTCTCTCTCTCTCTCTCTCTCTCTCTCTCTCTCTCTTTTTCTCTTTGCAAGAGCTAGCTTATAAGAGACTCTCAGTAGTGTTTACTAAATAAACTATAGACCTTCTTCTGACTGTACTAACACTGTACTTCTCTGAACTGTCTCCATTTCCTCCTTCCTTTCTTCCTTCTCTCCTTCCCTTCCTTCCTTCCCTCCCTCCCTCCTCCCTCCATCCTCCCTTTCTCTTTTCTTTCCTTCCCTTTCTTCTTCCTTTCTTTTTAAAAATATACTTTAATTAAAGTTTAATTACAACCCTTACATTCCCCACTTTCTTCCTTCCAGCCCCTCCCAGCTTCTCTTCCCCAAACTACTCCCATGGCCCTCTTCAGCTGACAGCTTCCTTTTCTTTGATTGTTATTGTTACATATTCACACACATATGTACGTGTGTGTGTGTGTGTGTGTGTGTGTGTGTGTGTGTGTGTGTGTGTCTGCCCTGCTTAGATACAGTCTTGCTATCACCTAGCTGGGCCTTGAATTCACTGAATGGATCCAGGTGGGCTTCAAACTCACCATCATCCTGCCCTCAGGATGCTGCATCCTGCATGCTGGTTCAATAGGAGTGCGCCCACATTCATGGCTACTCCCTGACTGTTCTTAGACACAGCCACCTTGCAGATTTTGCTCTCCGTGTGCTGAACTTGACCAGCCCCACTTGCCTTCTAGCCCTATGCATAGTCCTGATCCATCTTTTCAGCCATGCCCTCCCTGAATCTCTTGTGAGCTGAAGAGACTCCCCACAGCTGACTTTCCCAAAGTGTTTGAACTACGGCAGGCTTAATCCATCAGTAATTGGTAACTTTAGTTCAAGATAAAAAATTAGACCAGCTGCCAGGCTCAGGGGTGGGTAATCTAAGCATATGGGTATCCTACCCAGCCTATTTCACTCATCTCTGTGTTGCTCTTCCATTCTGAACTGATTAGATGGATATAGTAACCAAGAACAGAAACAAGCCATGTGATGGGGGAAACATGCAAACGAACTTCATTTTATAAGTCCTTGTTTTGAGCTGTATACATTTGGGAGAAATCATAATAGGAGCTAATGTGTAGCGTAGACTTACTATAGTAGAACTCCGTGCTAAATACATTGCTACAGCATTCTCTGTTGTAATCAACACAACACCCTCACGAGTTACATGTTATTACCGCTCTCGAGTTTTACAAAGTTGAAAGCTGAAGGATAGAGGTTAAATGACTGGCCCTTGGCTAGGGAAGCTGTTTTGTTCAGTGCCAGGAGGTAAGTGGTTCTCAGTCTATGGTAACTAATAGTAGGCTATAATCCAGGGGGTACCTTTTGCAAAGTTCCTAAAATGAATGTGTTCCTGGACTTAAACCAGGCAGCTGTCCTGTCCACCACGGCAAAGGGGGAAATCTGAAGCCAGGTTGAGTGTGCTTGACTTCAAGCACCAGGCTCATTACTGCTGAGCCTCGCTGATATAAACATTTGTGTCTTAGAAATAGGATCTGTCCTTTCACCAAGTGACTAGAAGGATAAATGGGGATATATAATATTACAGTTGCAGTTGTGTGCCTTTTTATGTATGCAACAGTTAATGCAAAGGATCCTGGGCCTTTTCACAAAGAGTCACTTCAAGGCTTCATGATGTTAAATGGAGGAAAAGTGTCCCCATTGTAAGATGGAGAGGATCAATGTCTGCCATCTATAAGTGGATCAGGCTTTTATACAGGATTTATAACAGTAATGCCTTGTTCCTCTGGGGAGGTAAATGACATCATGCATTTCAATAACTTGTGTTTATAGTAGAAATGGGAAATTTAGATGCAAAACAAGAAGCAATTTAAGCTATGATATATCTAACTAAATGGAATTGAATGTTACCACCAAATAAAGCATATGAAATACATGAGAGAAGACTAAGGAAATACATGAGTGCTTGCACACATGCGTGCACACACACAAACAATGATCGTAAGAGTTACTACATTAGAGTTTCTGATCTACTTTGCTGTCTATGCTTTTATCAATTCTGCATTGTTACTCTAGTGTTTATAGGTTTTAAAAGTAAAGGGAAAATTGTTAAAATAAATTTTGTGTAGGAGGGAAAAACAATTTAACTTTAGGCACGTGTTTAGTAGTCCAATTCCTCTCTACAAACAAGGAAAAACTCCAATTAGAGTTGTTCGTTTCATAGACTCACCCCACACTGAAGTTTTTAGCAATTGAGGCAGCATAATGGCCAACTTCTCTGAAGATCACCACATTCATGCGCACATTATAAGCCATAAATTATTGTAACTTCTAAAATGCAGAAGAGTAAGATTGTATTTCCCTTCCTAAGTATCCATTAGGAAAAATATTGGTGATTAGTTTGCATCCAATTTCTAATTTTATTTTTTAACTGCTGCTGCATTCAACATTCTTGGTTGTTTCATTAAATTGCCACTTTGAAAGTATTTTATTATAGAGTCACAACTCATACATAATATTCTAAGAAAAATTGATCCGCCAAAAAATATATCTGATATCTCAGTCCATTTGGGCTGTGATAACAAAGTACCATACAGTGCACAGCATAAAAATAACCGAGACTTTTTTTTTTCACAGTTGGAGAGGTTGTGGCGCTCAGAATCAGGGTTCTGACAGATTCCCCATCCACGGAAGGCCTGTTTCTCCTTCATAGGTGATGTGTCAGTGAGAGCTAGTTTTATGTCAACTTGACATAAGCTAAAGTCATCTGAGAAGATGAACTCTCAACTGAGAAAAATACCTCTATAAGACTGGCCTGTAAGCAAATTTGTAGTAAATTTTTTAAATTAGTGATTGATTCTGGAGGGCCCAGCCCATTGTGGGTGGTGCCACCCCATGAGCTGGTGGTCCTGGGTTCTATAAGAAAGCAGGCTGGGCTGGAGAGATGGCTCAGTCTATAAGAGCACTGTCTGCTCTTCTAGAGGTCCTGAGTTCAATTCCCAGCAACTACATGGTGGCTCACAATCATCTATAATATTATCTGATGTCCTCTTTTGGCATGTAGTTGTACATGCAGGTAGAGTACTCATACATAAAAATAAGTAAATATTTAAAAAAAAAAAAAGAAAGAAAGCAGGCTGAGCAAGCCATGGACAGCAAGCCAGTAAGCAGCACTCCTCCATGGCTTCTTCTTCGCTTCACTTTTAAAGTCTATAAACACTACAGTAACATCACAGAACTGATGAAAACAGAAGGCACGGGCCTCCTTCTGGATTCCTCCCCCTGGCTGGGTCCCCTCTCCTGCTTTTCCTTCCATGATGGAATGTGGTGTGGAAGTGGATGCAAACTAAACCTGTTCCTCCCAAAGCTGCTTATAATCATAATGCTTTGTCACAGCAACAGAAACCCTGATTCAGTCAGTCTCCTTGTATCTTTGCATGGTGAAAGGAGCAAGGCAGTTCTCTAGAGGCCCCCTTTGTAAGTGCATTAGTCCTATGAACAAGGGAAGCCCCCTCGTGACCTAATCACTTTGCACCTACCAACCTGCTAATACACTGAAAAGGGTGTGTTTGAGAAGTGCAACATTTGGATTTTGGAGAGACATGGACGTTTGGAGCAAAGCACCTCAAAAGAAAGTTCAGTATTTTTAGACTCACATCAAAAGACAGGAGAACATTTTGTCTCTTCTTTTGTGACAATTGGATTTGGCGCTGAACACTCTGAGTTTTGATCAGGAATAATTTTTTGTTGTTGTTGTTTATAAACCCAAGTCATAAAAGCACTGAGCCCAAGGCAGAATAAATTAGTCTTGTCTCTACAAGTAATAGGTCAGAATTTCTTTTCTAGTCCATTTTGGTTACTTTTCATGAAAAAAAAATATTGAGAAATGAAAGGGCTTTCTGAGGTAAAAACGGTTGTCTTCTCTTAGTATTAAAGATACAGGTTGTGGTGGGGGAAAGCAGAAAATGTTACCATCACCACAGGTTTTATTGGAGTGAATATTTCTCTGGCACGTTGGAGAGTAAACTCACCTTTATTTTGGAAGTTCAGGTACAGAATAGGACCAAAGTTAAAGGGCCTAAGTTGGGGGGGGGGGTCTCGTTGCCTGATATATTACTATGTGACAAAGAATATATTCTTAATTTTTTTTCATTCTTACAACATAGTTTTATTTCCCAAGAGAAGGTGGGGAAGTGTTTCATTAAGCACTGACTACCCTGCCCCACCCAAACATTTTTATAGTTCTCAGTAATCTGTCTCCATTCACTGATCTTGTCCAGTCACTTTTCCTAGACTTCTTATCTCAAATTCAGTCTCCACACACTCAGATTCTTGGCTGTGAATCTCCTTAGTTCTGGCATCTGGTCAAACATCCCCACTTCTGTTCCACAGCATTCATTTCACACTTGATTATTAGCCGTGCGCACACCCCCAAGATTGGTGTCGGTGTTGACCTCAACGTACTTGTCTTTCAGGTTTGGGCCTGACTTCGTGGGAACATTCTTTTCTGTTTGCAGCCACATCGGTCCTACCATGGGAGAAATGTGCGGACAATACCAAGCTAGGGAGTTTGAGAAGAGCAGGTCTGTAGAGATAGAAGATGAAAAACTATCCAGCTAAGAGCGAGCCATGTTGAGTTGGAAGTTCTTGCAAGGACACACATCGAATATAATTATGAGGCCTTTGAAGTTAGGATTATGGACTAAGACATCAGAAACCTCTTAATGAGGTCTGGAGCCGAGGATGTGGCTAATAACCCCTGGGAGAGCAATAAGAGGAGGAATAGGAGCATAAGGTAGGTGCCTCGTGGAGCAAGGAGCGTGCTTCCAGAACAGAACTTACATTTGGAAGAGCAACACTCAAGGAGAGGCAGGAGTCTATTCAGCCAGGCTGCAGGAAACAGAAGAGCTGTGCCTGTGCAGTCATTTGTCTGCTGTTATCTGTGTGTGTGTGTTTTTTTTTTTTTTTTTGTGCCATCCAGTCATAGTGGCAAGAGGGGGTGGGTGGGTGCTTCATAATTTTTACAGTAAAGAAAAGATAGTGGTGCCAGGATTCCTGGAAAGAGCCACCTGGAGACATGCAGAAAAAACGTTATTACTTGTAGTACTTGTTCCTCCTTGAGCAAACCTATTCCATACGTGGTGATTTTTCCCCTAATGTGTATTAAAAGCTTTTCTGTATTTACTTGTTTTGTTTAATACAAGGACTCAAGGCCCAGAGTGACCACTGTCTCGTCCTTCCAAAGTTGCCACTAGAATGACTGAAGTTTGTCACCATGGCTACTTCCTGGAATTCTTCATCTTGAGTTTGTTATTCATCAGAAATGGAGAAGATGCTAACTTTTTCATGGCTTTCGTAAGAACAAGGTGTGTGTGTGTGTAGGCAATGCAGGCATGGAGAGTAAATATAAATGCTGCCAGGTTGCGGCAACCTGCATGGTTTGGGTCCAGGAACCCTAACTAGGGGTAGTAAGAGAATGAATAAAGGACAGACGCACAGACATAGGGACGGGGGAGCTGTCAGGTGGGGTTAGCTACCGTTACCCACAGCAACCTGGAACCTCAGTGCGATTGATCAGGTGCAGTGCAGGAGGTTAGCTAGTTGCCACAGGCAGTCTCTGTAGGGAGGACATCTAGGCTGCAAGTATCTGGAAAGCAGTAACAGTTGCTAGTCTATGTACACACTAGTGAATCATCTCTAAACACCCATTCTGGGACTCCCGAGGAAAGCTTTGCCATTTCTCTTGGGCCTGAACCATATGGCTAACAGCTGTGCCGGTTTCCCACAGGTCTGAATTCTTGATGTCTTTGGCATGGCTGTGTCCATGTCAATACCGCACAGTCACTCGCAAGGGGGTTTTTCTCCCCCTCGCCCAGGTAGGTCTTCGTTCTCAGAGCTGAGTATTGGACCTGGGCCTTCATGTGCCATTTGGATGCACCAAGAATGCTAATGAAATGACGTTCTCAAAGAAGCAAGAAAAGCAAGGCGAAGGGAAGAGGATTGGCTCATGGACACATCTCGATGTCATGAGAGGAAGGCTAGTGCCACCGACAGTCCAATAGGAGCTGGTCTGAGGCAGCCTCTATAGGGCTGGGAGGGAAGCCGGCTGCACGTGAAACACACCCATGCAGCCAGGAGATCTGGCTTTCCTACATTCTTAAGGTGAGTCCCCCCAAGTTACCTTTCTTGGAATCCATCAAAACAGTCATGCTTATTCACAATCTTTAACAGTCCAGGTGAGCCTCCTCCGGTTGAGGCTTCGTGAAAGCTTGAAAGTAGGACTTTCTCAATGGGGTTATTGAAGAGTCCATCTTGCTTTCTATAACAAAAATATGTCTAAACACTAAAAGTGTGATGCCCCCTTTTAAAATGGAATAGTAAATGTTGCAACATTTAGGGGTTAAAAAGCATAATTACTGACATTTTTCCTTTGATATATAATGACATTCTCAGTTTGTGCAGAATGCTGCTCGGCCTATTTTGTTATACAATTTATAGTGATTTATAAGGGAACATAGAAGTTTCCAAAATAAGTTATTTGAGGGCGACATCATTAACTGGCATCCTAGCTCAAAGAACTTATATAGTTGCTCCTAGTTGTTTTTATATGTTGCTGAATGGATTTCCAGAGGTATATGAGGGAAAATGGCTCCTCAGAGAGTGTCCTGTGACATGTAGAATTCCAGACATGCAGCCATCTTGGCAGACAGATAGTGCCCAGCTCCCTCCTTGGTAGGCATCTGAGCAGTGTCCCCAGGTGTGGTCTGTGGCTTTGGGTACATCAGGCTTCCGAGGATGCCTAGATAGACTTGTGGTTTGAAGTCAGTCTCTTCTCCTATGGGCAGCACAGCTGTGTACCTCTCCCCCCCTTCTGACCCCAGCCCCAGGGAGAAACCTCCCTCTTTCCTGTCTGCTTTTAAAATAACATTTTTTTCTATAGATACAAATCTTTCTTCTTTTAAGTCCTCTCCCTTAAAAAAAATCTTTTTAGCATCAAAATCATTGCTTTAGTCAAAAGCCAGTTCTTTTATGGAGGGCAAAGACATCTTAAACTTCAACTGCTTCAAAAGAAGTTGGGAAAGAAAAAAAAACCCTAGCTCATTGTCATATGAAAGCAGCTTATTAACAGCATAAAAAAGTAGCAAAAATCTATTTTCTGTCTGTTTTCTCTGAGAGGTTAGGCTTCTGAAAGACCCAAACAAATATAATACTTCAGGGGAAAACCAGAAATTATCAAAAACATTGTTAACTTGGCTTTGTACAGCAAAGGCATTGCCTCCAGACTCGGCTCTTCTTTTTGTAGCTCCCACAAGGGCCCTGTGAAGCCTTTCTTACTTTCGTGGATTTCAGTCTCTATTTGAGTCAGTCCTGTGTTTTCCTACACCAGTATGTTAATGCAAATTTTGGATCAGTAACCCTTAGTGTATTTATTTCATTCACTGAAGAATATAATGATTTTCCATGAAGAATCAAATATTACTTAGATAAAACTATAAAGTACGAGTATTTGATAAGAGACACCCAATCTTGATATCCTCCTAGCTCTGATACTGATTCAAAAACAAATACTTGTTTTTCAAACGGCACCACATGATTTAGATAGTGGAACAGTGTGGGACCCAGTACACTCTTTGCTTGTAGCTGTCACACTTCCTGTTGGAAGTCAGTGCATACCTTCTGTTCTTAGCAGACACCAAAGGAGAAAGAAATAACACTTTTCATGGTCACTGTGTCAAGACTTCTCATCAAAAGCCTTTTCACGCTGTTGAAAAGAGGAGAAATACTCAAATAATCAAGTTTACTCCTTCTCAAGTCTCTGAGGGAATTGAAGACCAGGTAGCTTAGTTTTACAATGAGGCTTAATTGTTTAGGGGTTAAGATGTTTTTAGGTCTAGGTAGGTGTTCTAAGTTGATAATGATAATATGTGATGGAGATTGATTTAAGTTCAGAAATTCAGATGCACCAAGAACGGAAAGATGTCTTTTTCAAGGCTGTCAAATACAAATAGCCAAAACATTAAGAATGTAACATTTATATAATTTCTGATTGTGTCACAATTCTTCTTGCCATAGGTAATCTATTGTATATATGTGTAATAATATAAATATATATGTACAAAAGTAAAATAATTTTAAAATAAGAAAAGAAAAGAAAAAAGAGGAGAAATAACATTTTCCCCCAAATACAGAGAACTACATTTACTTCCTGAAAGCTTCTGATATTTGGTATTTTCTTTGCTTTGCTTTACTATCTTTTGTGGTATTAGTTATGTTTATGTTGCTCTGATAAAGAACCCTACAACAAGAAGCAACTCATTGAAGAGAGATTTTCTTTGAGGCTGATTGTTCCCAAGGGATAAGAGTCTGTTATGGTGGAGAGGCATCACAGCAATCCACAGGCATGGTAATAGGAGCAGGAAGTCTAAAGATCACATCTTAACCACAAACATGAAGCAGCGAGTGAACAGGAAGTGGTACAGGGTTCTGAGCTTTCAAAGCGTGCTCACAGTGGCATTACTTCCTCCAGCGACGTTGCAACTCCTCCTCAGATAGCATCGCCAACTGGGGACCAAGTGTTCCAATATCAGAGCCTATGGAGGACAGTCTCTTCATTCCATCCACCACCCTAACTGAGACGCTTCTTCTGTTGTGTGTGTGTGCACATCTAACTTGCATATCAAACTGTTAGTCAGGATTTCCTGGACTATTTCCAGAATTAAGTCAAGAAATAATTTAGGAAGCTTTTGAAATAGAACAGGGTGGTAGCAGCAGAGGTGGGAAGGGTAAGACTTAAGGTACTTAGGGTACATAAGTGAATGACTAGATTATAGATTCCACTTGGTGAGCGTTTGCTATGTGGTAGACTATGGTATATATCTAGTACCTCACTCGTCCTTAAGCCTAATAAGACAAATGTGTGGTATAAGTGAGAAGACAGATTTGCATAGAGATCTCATAAAATCCCATAAATCATTCTTTATCATTTGGGCAGGGATTTGGCATCTGGTGGGTTTGGTAAGGACAGGAGGAAAAAAGAGAGAGTACAAAGGTATGTTTATATGCTTTCATGTATGAGCAGATGTCTCTACATCTGTGATATTTAGTTTTATGGTCATCTTAGCAGTTGGTTGGGTGAGTTAGCACTAGGCAAACTTTTGGGGAGAGCCGATTGTCTTGCCAGATTCATCCAAAGAGCTGAAGACCTTGAACAGACCAAAAAGATCAGGCTCCTGGGGGAAAAAAAGAGAAAACTCTCAAAATAAAAACGAAAAACAAACAAACAAACAAAACTATGCTGTATTTCCTCTGCAATCTCAGTTCTTGATTCCCCAGCGTGTGCACACACTCCGTTTGGTTGTATTTCTCTGAAGAACCCAAATGCATTATCAAACAAAGCAATGTACATGAAGCTACAACTGAAAGATGATTCTGAGGCTGAGATTACAAGACACTAGCCAGGAATTATAATCACTGAAATGAATTATGGAAGAAAACAACCAATTAAAACTGTTTACCATTACTGTGAATGTTCTTTCCTCATTTCAGGTGACTGCCATTGTGGAACACAGTTCTCTATATGATAAATTAGGTACCTTATACATGTATTTTTAGGTAGCGTGCATGCATACACACACACACACACACACACACACACACACACACACACACACACACTCTTCTGACCAAGAATCACCAGATGAGTCTGTAGGGGAGAAGTAGACATGGAAACCATGCTGCCTTTTGTTCATCTAGAATGACATAAGATGAGCCTGACCGCTCAGCTGAGAGCTGGAAATTGTAAACATCCCTCTGTTGCAGGCCCCATGACTGAGAGAACATTTCCTTAATTTACGGCAAGCTTCATTTCTCTCGTAGAGGCATAGGCAGCAAGAGGGCCTCCCTCTAAGAGCCTGGGGTTTATACTGAAGGCCCAGTCTGTTAGGTACCAGAGAACATGGCCATCAGCAGCACTCGCTGCAGCTCTCCCAGCTCAAGGGGACCCAGCTCTGGGATGGTACCTCAGGGACTCAATAAAACGATATTAAAAGACTGAAAATGTCATGGTGACATTATCTTTTGGAAATACCAGACCATCAGTTAAAGTGCTGTTTCCCAATGGTACCGTTTGCAGGATTTGTAGCTGGAATTTGCGGGCTGTCGATGGCCGTTCTCAGAAGATACTTTGCTGGGAGCTGCACAGCTGAGGCTCTTCCTCCCACCCAACTCAGCGGAAATCATATGGAAGTGTGCCGCCTATGCACATCCTGGCACGGATTTTACTGTTGGTAAGTGGCCATCAGTCAGGGCCATGTGACAACTAATTGCATTTAGTTACAGAGAGATGTGTGAGAGTAAAAGCACATGTGCCTAAGGCGCCATGTTTCCTATGATGAGTGTCATTGGTTTTTTTATAGGACTACAGAGCACTTAAAGCAGAAGAGATTTTTATTTCTTCTGGTGGAGGTTTATAAGAACTCCTTCAATAGTGTAGATCCCCTAGCCACACTGAGAATGAGGAGACATGGGGATATTTTTGCTAAATGGTATAAATGCCTTCTAGCAAATGCAGCATTAAAGCTCATCCCATGTCTCTTTGGTGTCGTTTAAGAGTTGGGGGATGATTCCCCAAAGGGACAAACACTTTTAAGAATCCAAACTGCAAAGTTCAGTGAAACAATGGATAGATGTACCAATAGCATGGTGGATATATTAGGATATATTAAATATTTTGTTGGTAGATTATTGGCCCAGATTCAGACACTTAATTTTTTCTCCATTTTTAAAACTGTCTTACCTATTATTATTTATTTATTCCCTTTTTACATCTATTTGATGTGCATGTGCACATGCCACCATGTGCACATGGAGATAGGAGGACAGTTTGCTGGAGTTAGTTCTCTCCTACCATTGGGATTACAGGAATCAAATCCAGTTCTTCGGTCTTGGAAGCACACACCTTTACAAGCTAAGCCATCTTGCCAAGACCTCTTTCTTGGTTTTAGTACATTTATTACAAATCACAGATATTTCCCCAAATTACTACATTATTGTTATTATTCTCATGTTGTTTTATTAGATAAGGTTATTATTATACAAACATGGGCTAGATACTTCTAGATGGCGGAAGACTGCCTTTATGAACGTTCAGTTTGTAATAATAACACATAACTCCCAATTAATTTTGAAATCTATATAGCGCTTCTTAGATTTTAACATATTTATATATAATAAGTATAAGCTATTTCTTTGATGCTTTTGATAACAACTTTTATAGAGAGTCACTTAAATTAATATTTCCATGTCTATATATATGGTGACTGTTTACATGTATGTTTGCATGTGTGGACACACATATGTATGGAGGGCCAAGGTGGATACCTTTTTCTTTGAGGCAAAATCTCTCAATCAAAACAATAGGTGGCCTGTAAAGCTAATCTAACTGGCCATTTTGCTTTGGGATTCCTCTACCTCCCTTTTCTAAAACTTGAAGTATAGGAGGGCTATCATGACCCCTTGGCATTCACACAGGTCACGTGGGTCTGAGCTAGGGTCCTTTTGCTTGCCCAGAAAGTGCTTTCACCAGTTAGTCATGTCTCCAGGCCCAGGTTAAATGACCATTATTCTTCTAAACTTAAAGAGATTAAGTAAGTTGTACTTTCTCTTGTCTCTGCCATCCTGGATGAAGCACCTTGCTGCTTCACACCTTGTGCTCTCTTAGCTATGCTGTGCTTTATTGAACACATGCTCCTTTTTAAAAAGTAAGACCATTATCACTACCAAGAAGAGACTTGATACCCTATGAGCATATACAGGGGGAGGAGGTCCCCCTCAGTCACAGTCATAGGGGAGGGGAGTAAGGGGAAAATGGGAGGGAGGGAAGAATGGGAGGATAGAAGGGATGGGATAACCATTGAGATGTAATATGATGAACAGGACATTCTCCACTGGTGAGTGGAGAAGGAGATCTAACTTCCACACAAACTCTGGTGCCCCGTATTTGAACATGTCCCTTGGATGGAGATGCCTGGTGGCACTCAGAGGAAAGATAATAGGTCACCAAGGAGAGACTTGATACCGTATGAGCATATTCAGGGGGAGGAAGTCCCCCTCAGACACAGACATAGGGGAGGGGAGGGGAGTAGGGGGGAAGTGGGAGGAAGGGAGGAATGGGAGGATACATGGGATGGGCTAACAACTGAGATGTAATATGAATAAATTAATTAAAAAAATAAAAATTAAAAAGAGATGTAATATGAATAAATTAATAAAATATTTTTTTAAAGAGGAAGACCATGTTTTTCTTTTGGCCTATTCTGTCTGTCTAATGGAGCAAACATGTATGCGTACCATGCGTGGTGAAGACGGGCTGCGATACCTAAAATGTGGAAGTCAGAACTATCAGCTGACTGCCTGTGAGGAAAATAGTCTCGGTTTACCGGTGTTCCCTTCCAGACCACTCTGAACCCACAACTCGCCTGAGTGAGTGAGGAATCACAGGGGACACTGGTAGTGAGTATCACAACAAAGCCATGAAGGTGGCCCTCCTCAGAATGACGCCAACATGTAGCAGCACATGTTGAATAAACTAGAGAAATGAGGCCCAGAATCCTTGCTGGAAACATCTGAAATTCACTGCCCAGCTGGATATTTTTGTTTTCATGTCAGCAAATTACCCTCCTCCTTGCCACCTCCGTTCCCGGGTTTTCTCATTTGCAACTAACAGTAATGCCTGAGACAGCTCATTTGGGATATGCATAGTTAGAACTGAACGTCAGGGATTCATATCTTCTATAAAACTTAACTCAGGAAGAATAAGAGTAAAATTTTTCCTCTACATTCATTTTAAAGAAGACAGAAAAAGGCATAGAAATAAGCGTGGAACATAAAAAATGAAAGACTCAAGGCTACTTTAACAAGTGTTAGCTTCCTTAAAGGCTAGAAAGAAGATTAGATCTATAACAAGATTTTTACTCAATAGGAAGCTTTCTTGTTTTGAGCTAATATCAATCCCATAGAAAAATGAATACCGCGGTCCATTACAGCAGCCTAATCACTGTACAAATTGGTGTGCTCACAAAGTAATTGATTTCCTGCCACCTTTGGGACAATGTTCTCCACAAACTAATGAACTAATGTCCTTACACAGCATGTTTATTTTTCCAATGAAGATGGTCACTCTTATGTTAAATAAGAATTACTATTTTCCTAAAGACTATAATTACATAGAAACATTGATTGTGGATAGGAACTTGATTTAAAAAAATTCAAGAAAAAGTACGGATCACACAAATGATAAAACCCACTCTATTGCTAAGCGGGAATTTTTCTACGGAAGTAAAAAAAAATCAAAATTTAATCCCAATCTATCCGTTTTTGTCATGGTTCTCGAAAGTCACAAAACTTATCGAATGAATATACATAAAGGGAATTTATTGGAATGACTTAGAGGCTGCAGTCAACAATGGCTGGCTGTGAACGGAAAGTCCAAGAATATAGTAGTTGCTCAGCGCCACCAGGATAGTGTGTCAGCTGGTCTTCTGTATGAGCTGGGATCCTGAAGCGGTGGCCTCCGGTGGGCACGCTGGCAACGAAAGTGCAAGCCGGTGGAGAAGGAGCAAGCCCTTCCTTCTTCTATTGCCCTTTATAGGCCTCCAGCAGAAGATATGGCCCAGAAAAAAAGGTACGTCTCAAGATTTGGATTAAAGATGTGTATCAATCCCGATGAAGAGCATGAGTCACCCCACTTTGTGGGGGTTGACCTAGAGCCACCATGTATTCAGATGTTAATTGCTGCCCCAAATTCTTACTGTTCTACAAGCAAACCCTCCTTTTTCCAAAATGATACTGTGTGACCTTGCCTCCAAATTATCCCTGGCTGGCTGAATAAATGCCTACACCTGGGCAGGGCAGAAGACAGGTAGGCGGGGCCAAGGTTCTTGGTCTTGGAGGAGAGAAGGATCACGGGGAACGAGGCGGGGCTTGGGGGTAGGGATGGGACGGAGTGGGAGGGGTAGGGGTGGCATGGGGTGAGTGGGGAAAGGGGTGGGATGCGGTGGGTGGGGGTAGGGGTGGGATGCGGTGGGTGGGGGGAGGACGGGGTGGGCAGGGGTAGGGGTAGGATGGGGTGGGTGGGGGTGGGATGGGGTGGGTGGGGTGGATTGGGGTGGGCGGGGGGGGGGCGGGGAGAAGGTAGAGAGAGGATGGGAGCAGAGACCTGAGACCACCATGGGTTAGGTAAAGAAAAACCAAGTGGCCAGGAGGAGTTTACTCCGAGGTTCGGTGATAGAGAGAAAGAGCCTAGATGATAAACATGGGTTAATAAGTGGGAAGTAGCCCAGCTAGGAATTATTAAAGCAATTGACATGGGCTGTGGGGAAGGGAGGTAAAAGATAGCTTAGCGGGGTAATTTCTGCCCAGCTCCATATTAGAAGTCTAACAGGTGACTGTGTATGTCATTGATATGGTAGCGGATTAAATGTAACTACCGAAATAATCATATGTAATTAATAAATAGTTAATAATAGACCGTTTTTATATAACACCATATCAAGATCTGGATCAAAAGCTTGTGTCTACCAGATTGAATATCCCATCAAAGGCATGTTGTCTTCCTGCCTCAAGATCTGGGTCACAGGTGTGCTCTCCATTTCTGTACTGTAGTTCATTCCAGATATAGTCAAGTTGGCAAGCGAAAATAGCCATCGCACATTCCTAGTAGAGTGCAAAGCGTGGCCTGATGAGGAAATACAGCACAAACTGTTTTGAGATTGGCAGTCCTTGTCTTTGCATACTGCCTCTAAAGCAATAGTTCTCAACTTTCCTAATGCTATGACCCTTTGATATAGTTCCTCATGTGGTGGTGACCCTCAACCATAAAATTACTTTGTGGCTACTTCATAAAGGAAATGTTGCTATTGTTATGAATCGAAATGTAAATATATGATGTGCAAGATATCTTATATGTGACCCTGGGGTTGGAATCCACAGGTTGAGAATGACTGATCTCCAGGAACAATAACACATCCTTCACTCAGTACACAAAACTCTCTTTTGATCTGTCTGATCTTAAACCATAGATGTGAGAGTAAAGACAACCTCTGCAAAACAAACAAATAAATACATAGTTTCTCGACACAATATTCTTGGTGATCTCTCTGATTTTAAAAAAACACATCTTAGATTGCAAACATAAACAATAAAGAATCATTTCTGCACATTAGTGATTCTCCATCGAATATATAAGCCTACAAGGTAGACACGGGGGTGGGTGGTGGCTCACAGCTGCAATCCTAGTACTCAAGAGGCTGAAGCAGGAGGATTGCCAGGATTGCCATAAATCCTAGGCCAGCCTTGGCTCCATGTAAGGTTTCAGGCCAATTTGGGATACAGAATAAGATGCTTTTTTAAAAAACCAACAGAACAAACACCTCCCTCAAATTGGTAGTACAATTTAAACATAACATATGAAGTTATAAATTCTTAAATTACATATATCCAAAAAGAAATTGTCGAGTACAATGAAGTTCTTTTTGATTTTTAATTTAAATTGAATTGCATTACTTCCCTTCTCCCTTTCCTCAAGCCAGCCCCTTCCCTCAAAGCCCTCTCTTTCCCTACTCTCAAGTTCATAGCCTTGTTTTATTTGATTGTATTGTTACATAAATACATACATACACAAACATATGTGTGCATGCATAAATATACAAAAATACAGCATACTGAGTCCCCTTTTTATTGTAACATTTTTTTCCTAAAGATTTTAATTGTTTGGCACATACATTTATATCATTACACGTACATAAAAAATTACATACAGCAAGAAGAAACATGAAACAATCAGGGATTAGATGAATGCTACATTCATGGTGTTTTGGCTAATTGTATTTGGCAACCTTGTAGACAACATCTTTCCTATCTTGGTGATCCTGTTGTAGGCTGTTTAGGATAGTTACGTCATACAAGCTAATTGTTAGTGATCAAATCATCTCATGTCAACTACCAGCCAATTTTTATCACAAGAATATACATGCTAGGCTTAATAGATAGATGTGATCCTCTAGATAGATAATGTAAAATAGTTAGATGAGGTCTTCAAAGCCTCAGAGACCTGTAGAATAATCTAACATTTTTATTGTTTTGGCTCTCTGGAAGCTTCACAGCTTGCATTCAGATCACACTCAATTCCCAGACCTTCCATATCTGCTCCTCCCCCCAAAATAGTAAAAATAAAAATAAGAATTTTTAAAAGTCCAATCTGTCTTATCTATATACTCACTTGACCATGGGCAAACTATCAGTGGTTAAGTAAAGCTGAATTCTACCCCTCCCTCACCCCTGCCAGAGGCCATCAGCCATGGAGAACCACGCTTCAGCATCCCACAACACTTCTTAAGAGTTCTCTTTGCTGGCTTCCTGTCTAAGCTGGTAGTTTTTCTTGGAGCTGGGGGGGGGGGGAGGGAGAGGGAGTTCAGATGGGATTAGAGGTTCTTGCAGATGCCTTTCATGTCCCTCTCTCTCAACTATGGGTCTGCAGTCATCGGAATCACAGCAGAAGCAGCCTCGGTGCTCTTCACAGTCAGCAGGAACACAGACCTAGGCTGCAGCAGGGCCACAGCCCCAGACATGGCCCTCAGTGGCAGCACGGACCTGGACACCACCACAGCCTCAGTTGGTGGCGCAGGCCACTCAGATCAGTATGACCCATGGCAGCAGCATGGCCCAACATGGCTTCGGGCTACAGCACAGATCACAGACATCTGAATGGTCCTCCGTGGTAATACTGGCCACGATACAGCCCCCAGCAAGAGGCGAGCATGGCAGGTGCCTGGCCAGCCAGGTAGGGGTGAGCACAGCCCAGTTGAGTCCCAATTTTTTGTTTGGGTTAGTTTGTGTATATATGCTCTCAAGACTGACTACAGTGAATTAGACCATCAATAAAAGGGCTCATCCCAGGGAGAGGCTAGTTCTTCTTCCCTCAGTAATCAGTAGTTGGCTGTAGTTCTTTCTGTAAGGAAGGGATCCCTTGCAATTGCTCCCCTTTCATGTCAGAATAATGATATTGCTATTGTTCTAAGATTTTTAATGTGTGTGTGTGTGTGTGTGTGTGTGTGTGTGTGTGTGTGTGTGTGTAGCTGTATCTAGGAGATACTGTTTCACAGCAGACTTCCTGGCATTCTAGCTCTCATAATATTTCCACCTCCTCTTCTGCAACGTTCCTAGAGCTCTAGAAGGAATGGCTGTGATGTAATCTATTTCTTGGGGCTGGGTTCCCTAAGATGTGTTGAGCTGTGTATGGTGTCCAGTTGTAGTTTTATGTGATAATCTCTACTTTCTGTAGAGAGAGGCTTCTTTGATGGGAGCCAATAACCACCCTTAATTCTAGGTATAATGATAAGATTGAGAGTCTAGTGAGGAATTATGCTGACCTAGCAAAGCACTGGTAGTAGATTCTTTTCAAACGACCATTGCTTCACTACGCCCAGGAAGCTGGCTAGGTTTCCATCTGGCCTTAAGTCCAATTAGACAGCTATTGGTTGACACCAACATATTGTTGTTATAAGAAACAAAAATCCCTCAATAATTTGACTTTACCAATAAAGATTTAGGAGCCTGATACTGGGGTAAAAACTTGCTAGCTCAGAGAGGCAGAGAAAGCACCCAGCTGATCTTCCTACTCAGCTCACATCCCAGAAGGAAAAATCCAAAAGCCCCTCTTCTTCTCCACTCTGTTTTAAATCCACTTCTTTCAATGGCCCTCCTTTCTGTTTACTTCCTGTTAGCTGCTTTTTTGCTCAGCGCAAGCTGTTGTGCTTGCAGCGAGTCACACCATAACCACCTATTTACAATAAACAGAAAGTTCTTGGGTTAAAGGTGTGTGTTAGGAGATACTCCACAACGAGAAATAGGTTTTTACAGTTCATAGTCTTGGGGTTCACAATGGGATCAAATCTTCTGCAATATCCCCCCCTTTTGGTAGATAAAAGACTTTTTCTTCAACATCAGTAAACTATATACTATATGGTAAGAATTGCATTCACAATGTCCAGTTCTTTGGCTTTGTCAACCTTGGTTAAAATATTCTACCATCTATCCTATCTTGGTGAATCCAAAGTGCTATACCAAAATCACTTTCTATCATAACTTGCATTTATCAACCTAAAAAGACCTTTTTAGACCTTAAAATTCTTTTAAACTCTAAACAACTAAGTGAAGGAGAGATAAACCTGTTTTTTATGATCCCAAGTGTGGGATAGGAACGGTCTTGTGAGAGAACAGGTGAGGTTAATCTACTAAAAGACCAACCACCTCCTGAGGGAGTTTGATTGTTGCCAACTGAAAAGATCCTGTGAACAGACTCTGGGAGGAGATATATAAATGAGCCCAGAACTGGGGCGGGGCTTTTGGAGATAGTTTTGGCTGTTTTCTCAGAGGGGAGAGAGAGAGAGAGAGAGAGAGAGAGAGAGAGAGAGAGAGAGAGAGAGAGATAGAGAGAGAGAGAGAATATCACTCCAGAGAAGGCTTCGGGGCTCTGGGCTCCTGCTGAGGTCCTGGGTTCTGGTTACTCCAGGTTCCAGCAGAAGAAATCCTGCTGATTACACCAGGACAATCGTTCCTCAGAACTGATATCCTTACAGTTTTGTTATTGTGTTCATTAATCCTCTTTTCCTATTGTTTTGGTTAGTCAGGTTGTAAGTGACATATGCTCGGTTAATAAGTTTATAATAATAAAATATATTGGTTAAGAAAATTGAGCCTACAACTAAGTGTAATTGTAAGCCCATAACTATCTAATTTTTCAAGCTCATCAGAGACTTGAGAAGGAGAAATATTATCTCAATAAACAGGAAGTACATAGCAAGAAGCTTCCAAAACTATAGAAATGAGAGATACTTGGTTGTCCGGACAGTCACCCCAAATTTCTCTATAATGTTGGAGCATCATCTTCAGCCTTCTGGCTCAGAATATCTGACAGACTTTTCTGTGAAGCATGAATTATGAAGGACTTGCCTACTATGTCCTTGCAAGGCTCAACAGTTAATTATCCTGAGTCAAGTTTGTCACTTTGGACAGTATTCTGTCTGCAGTTGAAGCAAGGATATTTTCTTGCCAAAAATGAAGCAAATTCCAAAAGAATGTTCTTTAATGCTCATCATCTTCTTTGAAATTGTATGAGGGTTCTCCCAGGAGCTGACATGTCTCATTGTCAGAAAGGTCTTAAATTAATTAAACATGTTTAAATACCATATGCTTTAGAACTCTGAGGTTTTTGAAGACAGTCTGTCTATCTCAGTATATCTGAACAGGCAAATGCTGATCATCTTTAGCTATTTACTATCTGATTAACTTAGAAAACACCTGTGATTAACTAAACTAGCATCTAACCAAACCACAAGTTTGATTAACTGACTTAATATGCATTTCTTAACTATACTGACCAGTTTGTAATAGTAGCTTTCAAAAGGACAAGAACTTCATATTGCATAATTAAGAATTATATAGATACTATACCTTAGAAAGAATTCTACATAGCATGTTGTAACCAAAATATAACTTAATTTTATGTCAATATACAAAAATATATACCAGTATAATCAGATAAATATAATCTTAATATTGCATCAATATGCAAAGATCTGTAAGAGTAGATTCAATAATCTACCATTTTTTCCTTATTATTCCTATAACATATAAGCGCCACTTACTGCACCTCTTTGAGTACTTTGCCATAATGATATGCCAACTACCATGGCATGTAAATGTTGCATTGGGGTAGAACTGTTTAATTGCTTCCCTTCCTTGGTAGCTTGCATAGTATATTCTGGAACCATGGGAGCTAGACTGCTGGGAAGGGGGTTTCCAGTCAGATCTAGCTCTGCTCATTGTGTATCCTAAATGTGTAGTGTCTTCAGCAACAGAGTCCCACCTACGACCTTTGAAGTCAACCAAGGGCTACATCGATAATAATCTATGTTGTTTGACGAATCTCTTGGATTACCATGACCAGCCCTACAAAAGGCCTTTTGTGTCTGGTACCGGGGGTTTCATTAGTCTGTGATTCTTGTGGGGAACACTGTCAACCCAAGTGGCTTAACTTCCATTTAATATATATCTCCATAGACACACAGATATGTGTAATTTTAGGTAAATATAAAATAACTTAATTATTAAGACTTTATCAAACAACCAATTATTTGTCCCTCCTTCTCCTTCTGTATTGACCTGCCATCCTTCTCCCCAATTGGAGTTCCTTCCCCGTTATTCTGTTTCCTTTTTCATAGCAGCTGCATGGTGCCATTTGTTTCCTTAACCATCCCCACCATCTATGGTCCCTGTATGCATTACTCATTTCTGTGGTTACTCATATTATATACTTACACCTGAGGATTTGAAACTAGGAAGCACAGATAAGAATTATTTATGGCATTTCTGGGTCTGGTTTGCTCACTCAATATAAGCTTTTCTAGGGATACCAATTTATCTGCAACTTTCATTATTTCATTTTTTAACAGATGAATAATACTCCATGGTGTGTATGTACAACATTTCCTTTATTCATTCATCTTTTGAAGGACCTTTAGGTCCTTTCCATTTCCTGGCTATTGTAATAGGGCAGCAATTGTTGAGCAAGTATCTGTAAAATAGAATATTGAGTTATTTGGCCATATTTGGGCATATGGCAAAGAGTAGTGCAGCTGGGTCATGTAGTAGATTTGGGGTGGGGGGACTCCCCATTCCTGAAATTAGTATGAAAAATCCTAAAATGCAATTAAAATTTATCTATATTTAGGAAGTTGGGATTTCTTTTTGGTGAAAATGTTATGCCATTTTACATTTTTTATTGTGTGTGTGTGGGGGGTAGTGTTCATATATAGAAGCACATGCCACGGTACATGCATAAAGATTAGAGGAAAACTTGTGGAAGTTCTTATGCCCTTCTATTGTGTGCATCCTAGGGACCCAACACAAGCCACCAGCCTTAGTGGCAGCTACCTCTACCCTCTGAGCCATCTGTGGTAAAAAATTTTTGAAGATTGGTATTATTTCATGCATTTCAGGTTGACCTTTGATAATTTTTTAAATCATTGGGCCTGCTTTTTCACCTCTAAAAATGTCATTTATTAAGATTACTTTCAATGACAAGTTGCAATGTAATGGTAAAGGCATCAACAGTAAAACCCAAAATCTCAATGATTCTAGGGAATAGTGTGGTATAAAGTATAAATACTGGTCCTCATTGTAACTATAACCACACTTAGAAACTGGGTGATCACTGATGACTGTTAAGAATCAGTCCCATGATTTTCCATAGTTGGAGTTTTTGTTGAACTTGGCTCAGACCACAGAGGTAAACTACACCAAGGAGCACAATAATTTCTCCTTATTTTTCCTAAAACAGAAAGAAGAGTCCAGTACAATCCAATAGATAAATGGACAGGCAGGCTACACCCCAAATAGCTTACTTTTGGCAACACCACTGTTCTCTGGTTGACAATGAGTTTTACCCAAGTGGTGGGAGTTAAAGAAGAAAGCCCTCTAGAGAGAGAAATGCAAACATATTGGTTGGGTTCAAAGTGGTCTATTGATATCTTTGCACATTGCCATCAAATTGAAACAACACAGAGACTTCTTTCTGATAACTGGAGAATTATTTAGATTTCAGAGCAAGTAAGTGGGAACCTGACTTTGAAGAAGAAAAAAGATCAAAATCCACATCAATTTCTGCATAACTTGTTGTCCCTCTTTTAGATACAAACCCTCAATATACAACCACTCAGCAGAGGGGAAATAGTTGAATGTTTTAAAAAGCATTGTTAGTGCATTTTATATGAGTGTTTCCCTTCCAGCAATGTATTTTGTTTAAACAAAGGAAAATTGAAACTCAGGATAACTTTTCCTAGCTAAGAAAACAAACGAGAGACACCTGTCTTTGACACCAATATTATATTCTAGTTTTGGTGAAGTTAGGATAAAATGGAAAATTATTATTTGATGTGACTTAAAGTGATAATTATTATTTTATTTTCCCCTGTTACTATCTCTAAGATGTGAAGGACACCTGTGACACACAGATGCAGCCTTTTGGTTCTGCCTTGAGGAGCATTTTCACTGGTGATTAAAAAAAAAAACATGTTTCAGTCAGTCTTTCTAGGCATGCAATCATTTTTCCCCAAGAAAATTCTGTTCAGACAACACAATTTGACAGTTGAGAACTAGGATTCTGGAGCCCAGGAAAACACCAGCGTGTGGCTTTCAACACTCATTTGCCTCCTCTATATTACATTTTCTTCTCTTCAAAATGGAGCCAGCTGTAGCACTGACCTGAATCCTTGTTAAAAAGATCGAGACGATAGTACAATGTAATTGTGTTTACTTACTTCAGTATTAGTAAAGCAACCAGAGCACAGGAAGTGTGCGACAGACGATAATGATCATTGCTGAAAAAAATGTTTCTGTAGCATTAACTATCAGAAATATATACTGTAGTCTTAATATAGTTATCATCTCTGTGTGGGTTCTCATTTTTCATCTTTAATATAATAGTTTGTCCTAGACTGTTGCTAAGGAACCTTCCAGATGAGGCAGTCCATAGAGCGATTCAGTTTTAACGCCCATGATTTGCAAGCCTGTTGCACATATTTGAGCAACACACAATATAAGCTAGTAATGAGTTACTGTGAATATTGACATATGACCGAACACTAGATCAAGAAGAAAGGTGTGCGGGGACAGAAGACTTTAAGAATCATGACAACTGTTTATTCCTGAGGCAAAGTGATATAGGGCTTAAAGTGATAAAAAAGGGAGCAAGACACCACACTGTTAGTTTGACAACATCTTTACTTTAGAAATTCTAAGCCTGTCACAAAGATGCCTCCTTTACATTTTAGAAACCTAGATGGAAATGCTGCACATTTCATTCAGCTCATCAAATATCATGTGAGGGCTTATTTTTATCCACAGAAACATATGGACTGGGCCCAGAGATGAAGACCAATTTCTAGGTGAGAAGCTTTCGTAAACTCTTAAATCTCCACTCTAACTCAGTGGGAACTGTGAGTGCCTGTCTACAGTGTATCAGAGTGTTAAGAAGTTGGGCTTGAAGGTAAGCAGAGTGTTGCTGGCACCAAAGTCATTCTTCATTAGCTCCTTATTAGTATTAGAATACCATCATTGACTCCATTACACTTAAAATGGCTTCACTCTCCGTTCCAAAGTGCTCGTGCTGAACAGATTTGCCAACCTAATCTCATGGCAGACGCTGAAATGTGTTTGGCATAATGTGTTCAAGTTTTGGGTAATGGTCCATGTTTCCTCAGTTTGGCAAAGCTATGAGTTTGTACCAACTACCTTTTCTGAATCTTTGAGTATGATCAGTGTGTGTGTGTGTGTATGTGTGTGTGTGTATGTATGATTGTGAAAAGATGGAATGTTCTGGACCATGAAGTCAAAGTTATCTTTGCTTATTTTTAGCCTTGTTTAATGATCCTGTACTATCAACTCTTGCATCAGACCTAGCACTTTTCCTTTTATGACTATTGTTTAAATATCCACTAGTCTTGGTAGACTTATAGCCTGAGCCAACCCTACAGCTAAGATCATGTTAACATCTAAGTCCTGTGAAATAGTTCATCCAGTGAATGACAATTCTTGGATCCCTATGCATGTGTCTGCCTTTGCCTCAGTTTCTAAGGGACTGGAAATAAGTCCCGAGTATGCACGATGAAGTGGTGTTACATAGCCCTTACAACTGAGTATTAACTAGTACGCTTGGGGGTGACAACTAGCTAAATATCACAAGCTCAAAATGATCAATTACCACATTTATCTCATTTCTCTCGTAAGTTTTTGAGCCTATAATATAATTAAATTATTTCTTTCTTCTCTTTTCTCTGTTCAAACTCTTCCATGTACCTCACTTACCTTGCCCTTTGTCAAATTCATGTCCTCTTTTTCTTTAATTAGGTTAAGTCCCGGGTAGACATGATGAGGTGTTACTAGGTCCTTATAAATGAGTATGAAGCATTATACTTGAGGGGTGGCAACAGTAACAAATATCACAAGCCAAGGAAATCTCTTTCTGTCCCTTCCTTCTACTTGCAGTGAAAATTCCCCCAATACTGTACCTTGAGTACTGTGTTTCCCTGTTGAATCCCATCAAACTGACCACTAAATATGCGATGCAAGATTATAATGCCAATCTTCATTTCTAAGGCATGGTGGTATCTGCCTTTAATCCCACTTTAATCCTAGCACTGGGGAGGCAAAGGCAGGATAATCTCTGTGAGTTTAAAGCCAGCTTAGTCTCCATAGCAAACTCCAGGACAGACAAATCTACATAGAGATACTATTTGAGACAACAACAAAATGAACAAAACATAAGGAGATAAACCTTCCTAGTACACTGCTGTCAATTGGAAATTTCTGTGGCAATAGTCACAGCCTATACCTATGGTAATCACTAGCCACAGCTGCATACTGAGCATCTTAAATATAGATAGTGTAACACAAACATTGAAGTTACACTTTAAGAACTTTCAAAGCTATGGAAATTCATTGAGCATGTGCAGAATTATATAATAAATATTATTGTAATGGATATTTGGTCTAAGGGAAAGAAATGTGGACTACCAATATTCTGTACTTTAGGATATTTTCATAACCTTATAGTTGTACATGAGGAATCCAATGATAACCATCAGATAGTTCATAAACTTGAGGCATTTCCTATAGACAAATAAAAATATTGGTATTAAGAAGATAAGTGTTTTGATTACTATTGCTCTATAGTACAGCTTGAGATCAGGAATGGAGATTCCTTCTGAGGATCTTTTATTGTATAAGATTGTTTTAGCTATTCTGGGTTTTTTGTTATCCCATATGAAGTTGAAAATTGATCTTTCCATGTCTTTAAAAAACATTGTGTAGGTATTTTGGTAGGGATTGCATTGAATCTGTAAATTGCTTTTGGTAAGATGGCCATTTTTACTCTGTTAATTCTCCCGATCCATGAACAACAGAGATTCTTCCATCTTCTGATGCCCTCTTCAATCTCTTTCTTCAGAGATTTAAAGTTTTTCTCAAACAAGTACTTCACTTGCTTGGTTAGAGTTATTCCTAGATATTTTATATTGCTTGTGGCTATTGTGAAGAGTGTAGTTTTCTTAATTTCTTCCTCTGTTTGATTGTCATTGTATATAGGAAGGCGACTGACATTTTTAGTTAATTTTTTCTCTAGCCAATTTGCTGAAGGTGTTTATCAGCTGAAGGAGTTCTCTGGTGGAATTTTGGGGGTCACTTATGTACACTATCATATCATCTGTAAATAGGGATAATTTGGTCAAAGGCACTGGCACAGCAATACTCTGGTTCATCAATAGAATAGAATCAAACACCCAGAAATGAATCCACACACATAGAGTCACTTTATTTTTGACAAAGAAACCAAATCTATTCAATGGAAAAAGGATAACATCTTCAACAAATGGTGCTGGTCCAACTGGATGTCTACATGTAGAAAAATGCAATTAGACTCATCTTTGTCACATGCACAAAACTCAAGTCCAAGTGGATTAAAGATCTCAACATAAAACCAGAGACACTAAATTGGTTAGAAGAAAAAGTAGGGAAGAGCCTGGAACACATTGGCAGAGGAGACAACTTCCTGAACAGAACTCTAACAGCCCAGGCCTTAAGGTCAACAATTAATAAATGGCACCTCTTGAGGCTGAGAAGCTTCTGTAAGGCAGGAGACACTGTCAATAGAACAAAGTGACAGCCTACAGACTGGGAAATGATTTTCACCAACCCTTCATCTGACAAACGTCTAATATCCAAAAAATATAAAGAACTCAAGAAATTAAACACCACAAAACCAAACAAACCAATTGAGAAATGGGGCTCAGAATTAAACAGAGAATTCTTAATAGACTGCTATCAAATGGCTGAGAAACAAAGAAATGCTCAGTATCTTTAGTCATCAGAGAAATGCAAATCAAAACGACTCTGAGATTCTATCTTATACCCATCAGAATGGCTAAGACCAAAAATTCAAGCGACACCACATGCTGGTGAGGATGTGGAGAAAGAGGAACACTCCTTCATTGTTGGTGAGAATGCAAACTAGTATAGCCACTTTGGAAATCTATCTGGTGCTATCTCAGAAAACTGGGAATAAGGCTTCCTCAAGACCCAGCTATTCCACTCCTTGGAATATACCCAGAAGATACCCCTGCGCACAACAAGGACATATGCTCAACCATATTCATAGCGGCCTTATTCATAATAGCCAGAACCTGGAAACAGCCTAAATGTCCCTCAGTAGAAGAATGGAATACTACTCAGCTATTAAAAGCAAGGAATTCCTGAAATTTGTGGACAAATGGAATGAGCTAGAAATGATCATAATGAGTGAGTTAACCCAGAACCAGAAAGACTCAAATGGTGTATACTCACTTATATCTGGACACTGACCCAAGGGGCACATCCCATGAAAGTCTTCACTTATCATGAAAGTGGGATAGAGGGGAGGACATCCTACTGGGACTCTCAGTGAGAGAAGTATGGGAGAATGGGGAAATACAAGGATCCAGGATGTCCTAGAAACCTCCAAGAAGAACATTATGATGGTGGATTTGGGCCCAGGGGTTCTGCTCAATCTATGGCACCAGCATATGTGCAGTACATTTTGAACCCTGAACCAGATCTAACCAAAGGACAGGACAGTCTCCACAACTGAGTGGAGAGGGAAGAGTGGGGACTAACTTTCGTATGAACTCAGGTGTACCATATTTGACCATGTCCCCTTGATGGGGAGACCTGGTGGCCCTCAGAGGAAGGATAGCAGGCTACCAAGAAGAGACTTGATACCCTATGAGCATATACAGGGGGAGGAGGTCCCCCTCAGTCACAGCCATAGGGGAGGGGAGTAAGGAGTAAGCGGGAAGGAGGGAGGAATGCGAGGATACAAGGGATGGGCTAACAATTGAGATGTAATATGAATTAATTAATTGAAAAAAAGAAGATAAGTGTTGCTCATTTTACATATACATACAAGTAACATTATACAAACTGTACTTCTCTCTCTCTCTCTCTCTCTGTGTGTGTGTGTGTGTGTGTGTGTGTGTGTGTGCAAGCGTGCATGTGCTCATACCCAGTGCTGAGATTGAAGTGGGATTAAAGGCAGATACCACCACGCCTTGCTTTGCTCATCTTTAGAAATGAAGATTGACATTATAATCTTGCATCACATATTTAATGGTCACTTTCATGGGATTTAACAGGGAAACACAATACTCAGGGTACAGTATTGGGGGAATTTTCACTGCAAGTAGAAGGAAGGGACAGAAAGAGATTTCCTTGGCTTGTGATATTTGTTACTGTTGCCACCCCTCAAGTGTAATGCTTCATGCTCAGTTGTGAGGACCTAGTAACACATCATGTCTACCCGGGACTTAACCTAATTAAAGAAAAAGAGGACATGAATTTGACAAAGGGCAAGGTAAGTGAGGTACATGGAAGAGTTTGAACAGAGAAAAGGGAAGAAGGAAAAAAATGTAATTATAGTCTCAAAAACGTAAAAGGGAACTGAGTTAAATGTGAGAATTGGTCACTTTGAGGTAAGATGTAATTTCATGCAAAAGTTATGATTTACTGTAGACTTTGGGAGATTAGGGGTAGCTATTGTACCACCTACCTCTAATAATGACACAACCAGTAGGATCTGGAAATCCTGTTCTGAAGCTTGCTTTCCTGTAGTTCACTTTCCTATTAAACCCATATACTGAGAATATTATGATCTACTCAATAAAATAAATTATTTTGTCTGTGGCTGCCACGGGACCTAATGAGAAATGCTGCTTGATCAAAGACTCTCTGAGCTGGAAACATGGGTGATATGAAAAAAATATGACAGATGTTTAAATTTTTGTTTGTCTATCTAGCAGGTTTGACAGCTCAACAGCTGCAAACACCAGTGACACTTATTGGTCCCTTACCTGCACACTCATCCTCATATATTTAGAGGCCATTTTTGTTTTTTTCTCATTTTTTACAATACCATTTGACCACTGTGTTTAGAGTAACATCTCTGAACTAAGAAAATACTTTATTCTATAATAACTGTGAGTGGTCATGCCCCAGAAAAACAAATCCATGCTCCTCAGAGCATTTTTGTTTCTCCTGAAAGAGGTCACATGATCTCATTATAGTTATACAAAAAAGAGGCGAGCCACCAACAGATGGAGTTCAAAGCAGCAGGGAAATGTCTAAGGTAGGGTTTAGTTGTCATTTACAAGGTGAAATCTTTCTCAATATTTAGATGCTAATATAGTCTTATGTTTAGGAATGATAGAGACTGAAGATCTGTCGAAACTATGTATTCATTTTAAATTTTTAGCAAGTAGTAACAAAAGAAAAAGTGCTAGTTCAGCCAGATACAAAGGTTGATATACATGGTTATGAAAAGAGACCAAAGATAACTCAAGATAATTTTGAGTCTGTGGTGTGCAACATTCTCTCTCTCTCTCTCTACAATTACAAGGCGCCAATATCAAAGGTCAGGTCTACAGGCTTTGAGCTATGGTTGTGACGTCGTAGAAGTATCCCAGTTCACATTTCAGCAAGAGACCACTGCACACTCTTTAAGATGACTACTCTCAAGGTAAATGACTAAATATAAATAAGTGATGGTGACCGTGTGGAGAAACTGGAACATTTATGCACTGATGCTTGAAATGGTACAGCCACTGTTTTGGATCACTGTGCTGGATCTCTTCCTAAAAATCAAAAATGCTATCTCTGTATATGATGCAGGAATGCCAATTCTGAGTATTTACAAAGTGGACTGAAAATCAGGCTCCAAGACATATTTGTGTGAATGTTTTCATAAAAGCATTATTAAAAAATATGTAAGGTTTCCCAGTGTCTATGTGTGCCCAGGCAGAAACGAAAAGCACAGTGCTTTCATAGTGTATACATACAATACAATACTACTCTCTCACATGCAGACGGGTGAACCTTGAGAAACATTACGGTGAGTGAGGTAAGCCAGTCACACAAAGACAAACACAAATTCTGCCTCTATGACATTACACTTGTCAAAATCATATAGACAAATGCTAGACTCATGGTGCCAGGCAGTGCGGAGAGGGGTAAACAAGGAATTTGCTGTTTCATGAGTAGAGCATCAAGTTTCCAAGATGAAGCGTTATGTATCAGGGTGCTGGTGACAACCACAGACATTACAGACGTGTTTAGTACCCCTGAAGTGAACTCAAAGATGGGCAAGGCGGCAAGTATTATCTTAAGTACATTTTAACGCAAAGCAAAGTTGAGTAAAAATGTCAGTGGGGCATATTTAAGGTTTCTTTCATTTGGCATCATAGTTTGGGAGGTGAGGTCTCCGTTAGAATTTGAAGACTGTGTTGCTCAGCTTACACTCCGTCTTGTATTAATGCATCTTTAACCTGCTATTTATGTTGTATTATGAATCACAAAACATTTCACACAGGATGAGAGCAATTGCCTTTTTAGCTGTTGGTTTTTTTTTTTTTTCACTGACTTGTCCCCTCCACGCCTAGAACACGGTCAGACACATGGTAGGCATCCCATAAGTATTTGTTGAATAAATGAACAAATCAAAGACAGTGCCTTCTTTTAAGGCAGAGCTGGCCTCTGGTATCTTGTTGTTTCTTTGATGTTTCTGTGTTGGCAGGGAGCAAGCAAACAACCAGGCAAATGTGGGTTTGGCTGGACAACTGAAAACAGATTACTTTTCCCCATGACTCAGTTCAAACCAGGCTGTTTCTCAGGCATCTGTAGCCTGGTTGTAGTTTGCTTTAAAAAAAAAAAAAGTGTGTGTTCATTGTGTACAGAAGGATTTTTATCTGCAGCCATAAAACCTCAAATTGCATCTCCTATTTTTGTTTTAGGATTTGGAGCCAGACTATGTTAGAGGCCAGAAGAAATTAGGAGCCATTTTAACATCTGAAGGTAAAAACTTCATAATTACAGGAAATTAAAAAACAAAATAAGTCCAGAGTCACCTTTTCTCCTTACCTTCCCTACTCATTGCTGGGTGCTCTTGTCTGTTAAGAAGTAGGATTTGATCAGGATGTAGAGTGAACAAATTAAAAATAGAAATAAAAAAAAGGATTTCTCCAAGCACAACTGACAGCAATATGATTCCCACTGTGTACAGCTCACAGCAATAGGGTTATGACTGATAATTTTTCCTTCTCATTTACAAGAAGTTTTCTTAGCAGTTCTTATGATGGCATTCGTCTTCTGAGTCTGTTCACAGATGGGGTAGTAAGACGCACGACAGGCTTGGGGAGAGCTGCCAACAAGAGTTACCCACACCACATCCTCTGGGGCTGAGCATAAGCTTCTTCTGCCAGTGAAAGACCAAATCCCTGGGTGAGGGAGCCCACCAAAGAGTGCCAGGAACCACATGAGGGAAAGAAGGGAAGAAACGGTGTGAAAATGCTTCCATTCTGCCAAAGCTAAGTTTGACTCTCTTGGTCAGACTGGAGGTGCGAGCAGGTCCCCGTTTACAGCAGGATTTTAGAAGGGGTAAAAAGAAAAACAAGCCTAAAGGGCCAGCTTCCGCAGCACAGTCACTGTGCAGTTTTGAGAATTATCATTCACCTCCATCTGCGAAGACAAACATCCAAGGCTCACTAGCATGGATGCTGAAAAGAGGGAACAGCCATCAGTGGAGCCCATCCTTGCTGTAAAAATAGTCAAGAGTTCCATCAGGAACAAAAGCAGAATCTGTCCGCTATTTCTTTACTTGTGCTTCATATTTGAGATGAGGCCATTTCAGCCAACAAGCCCCAACCTTATGACATCAGGGCCAGACATTTTATTATTTATTTATTTATTTATTTATTTATTTATTTATTTATTTATAGATTGGTTGGCTTATGGCAAGCATAGCCTACAAGTTGACAAAATAATTTTTGTTTAAAATTACAGGTGTGGAATAGCAGCCAGTTAGTAAGACACACAACTCCGAAATGTAACAAAAACATATTTTATAGATGCATTATATTTGGCTCATTCTAAGTTCCATGACACTGTTCCTAGTCACTATCCCTAAAAGAAGGGATTGTTCTAATGCCTTCATGAGAGATTGATTAGCTTTGCTTATTCTTGAATTTTGTATTTAAGCACACGAACACATGGGATGTGCATTTAAGTTGGAGAACTACTGATTAGAAAGTTTTGAACAGAAAGCAAAATGAAACCTTTGATCCAAGCCCTCTAAATAAGCACATAATATGCCTATACACACACACACACACACACACACACACGTGTGTGTGTGTGCTCCTCTTTGGTGTGATGATCACAAATCAGTATTTTCAAGTTCATCATGAAACCTCTATAAGAAAATGAAATGCAGCTTCTTGTCTAAACAAATCTGGATGCTGAATGTCAGAGAGCTCAGCTGAAGCGAGGCACTCAGGAATCCCTGTTATAAACAGACTGTGAAACTTCTTGGACCACGGTATACCTTCATTTGCATGGACAAGAAAAAAAATCACACTCAAGTCATTTTTCCCTGTCAGCTGTGGTATATATTTCCCTTGCAAATGTAAAATCTGTTCTATTTACCCTCGGGCGTAAACTCTATGGTTCACTGCCCTATTTCAATAATGAATGCACGTTTATGCTCTATTAGCAGGTCGTAGGGGGTTCACTTTCTAATGATTCCAAATAAGGCTTCAGATATTAAAACGTGGTGCTCTGTATCCATTTATTATGGTTGGTTTTAGTGCCAGCGTGCCACAAGTTAGAATCACCTGAATAGGGAGCTGAACCTGAGGAGTGGTGGGACTGCCTCGACTGACGTGGGAAAGCTCGTGGACTGGACCGCGGGTGGCACCTTCAGGTTAAGCACAGCTAAGAAAGGTGTTTAAAAAAGAAAGATGACCTTCCCTTTGACTCGGCCTCTTTCTGGCCTCTGAGTTGGTTTGTCCTGTTGCTTCTGCTGCCAGTTCCTTTGCTGATAGCAGAACCAAGTATTTCCAACCCTTCAGTGTACCTAGACAGCAGGGCCTCCCCGGGGACCGTCTTGGCCTCCTGCATCAGACTGAGACTATGGAGGCGCCACACCTTATAGGATGAGTGACTCCAGGTTGTGCAGCCCAAAGGAGAGACTGCTGTTGTGGGACTGCTATAACTGCTGAGGTATCGAGGCCCAAGGCCCAAGCAGCTACTGAGTCCTCAGTGTCTTGGCTGTGACTATTGTTTTAATCTCTCTCTGTCTGTCTCTCTCTCTGTCTCTGTCTCTGTCTGTCTGTCTCTCTCTCTCTCCCTCTCCCTCTCTCTCTCTCTCTCATACACACACACACACACACACACACACACACACACACACACCTACACACATTTATTAATATATAAATATATGTATAAAATATATTTATGTAAATTTGTATTACATATATATATATATATATATATATATATATATATATATATATATATATATATATTTGTTCTCTTGGTTCTGTTCCACCCTGACCAAATCACCATTTTATGTTTTAAATTTTTAAATCTTGGCTGAATAAGAGAATGATACTTTGTTCTACTTTGTTCATCTTTCTCTATCGCTTTAGCAACATCTTGCAACGCCATATTATTCTTTTACCGTTAGTCCTTCTTTCTTTCTGGACCAACAGTAAAGATTTCTTCCCTGAATAATGTACGTATCTCTTTTCAACTACCAATGCATTGATGTCTTCCCTTCAACTACTGAGAACATTTGCACAAGTCAATATTTCTCTAGTTAAATGGAATTTTGAACAGGACTATTTCAGTCTCTTCCATCTCCCACTGTGAATTGTGATGGAGTCAAGAACACCCAGTAATAATGCTGTTTGTGATATTTGTCAGCTATAAATAAATAGGCAAGTATTTAACTATCCAGAGTCCCCATCACCAAAAAGTTTTCACAGGTATCAGTGGCCAATGTTAAGAATCCCTAAATCATTGCAAAGAAGAGTTTGCTTCCACCCCAACTGAGTCTCTCAGAGTCTTTGAGATCCACAAAACCATCATAAGTCAGGCCAGAGGACCTGTGCTGTCGCAGTGGTACAAATGCTGTCACAGTTTGCTCCAACAATGTATATGACACTCTTCCCCATCAACTCTTGTAGACTATGACTTACAAGCGATACCGGTAACTCTAAAACACATATGACGTGTGTTGGGAGCACCTACAGATCCACAAAAGTCTTGCCATCCCCTTTTGCAAAGCATAATTTACATTGTAATGTGCAAAGGTATTGTTTTGCTATCTGTATCAGAGTTGTGTGTGGTAGCATAAAACTAAGAGAGGATCACGTTAATATAAATAACTCTCCCTAAAAACTAAAGCTGACTTTGTATTGCCAAATATGAAAAGACATGTGAAGGAAAACATAGAAAAATCATAAAATGTCACCTGAGTCATTCATACCCAGCAATTAGTACCCAGTGCTACTGTGAGATGTTTCTTTTTAGGTTTTTCTTCCCTGTTTAGCTTTGACAAAGTTTTTTATCACTTGGAAAATGGATGCTCAATCATAATAAGCTCCACTTTACTAAAACACTTCATAATTTTTAATAATTATATTGTATTTTGTTAAACTTTGAGCAGTAAATCTATCTTTAAAGTTTTTAGTACTATAAATAAAACTTGGATAAATATCTTTATTCCTAAGATATTTTTATGACTATTTCCTTGAAGAGGTAGTATGAAAATTAAATGCAAGCTAAAGGTAATTACCATCCTAGGAGTATGTACTTGCACAGTTTTAGCCAAAATTTTACAACAAAGGACTCAATCTGGGCAATATATACTATGTATGCCTGGTGTTGGGTCAACCATATCATGGCTACCTTTCTAACTACTGTTAGAAAATACCTCACAGATGCATGCAGTGGTGCACACCTGTAATCCCAACATTCGTGGAGGAAGAGGCATGCGGATCTCTGTGAATTTCAGGCCAGGCTGGTCTACAAAGTGTGTTCAGGACAGCCAAGACTATACAGAGAAATCCTCTCTCAGAGAGAGAGAAAGAGGAAGAGAGAGAGAGAGAGAGAGAGAGAGAGAGAGAGAGAGAGAGAGAGAGAGAGATGGAGGGAGGGAGGGAGGGAGAGGGAGAGAGGGAGGGAGGCAAAGGAAGGAAGGAAGGAAATATCTCACAAAACTAAAGGAAGGAAGAGGGCTCCTTTGGTCACAATCCAATGGTACAATCCTTTGTGATGTGCAGGTCTTTGTGACAGGAACCTGAGGCCACATTGAGTCCATAATCTGAAAACAGAGATGTGAAGGCCAGTGGTCAGATCACAGTCTCCCTTCTATGCAGTCCAGAACCTCAGCCCCTGGAACGGCGCCATGTGCATTTAGGGTGAATTCTCCTGCCTCACTGAAGCACTCTAGACTCCTTCACAGATGTGCCCAGAGGCTTGTCTTCCTAGACCATTCCAGCTTCTGCCGTGTGGACTATACTAACCATCACAGCAGCTGGTCCTCCCCATGTAGAATTCTTATACAGGAAATCGTACCTTCCTCACATCTTGGAACTTTAATATAGACAATAGTTGGAAAAAATGTAAATGGGAGAAATTTTAAGGAGACAGGGAAGGGAGAAAAGGAAGGAGGCAGGGAACAGAGGGAAGAAGGCAGGGAAGAAAGAACAGACAACAAGAAAGGATAGAGGTTGCAAGGCAGGAAGGGTGGACTCTTTTTTTATTAATTAATTTATTCTGATTACAATTAAAATATTTTCCCATCACTTGTATCAACTCATTCCTCCCTCCCTCCCACCCCTACCCTATTCCCCTCCCCTAGGTCCATGATCAAGGGGGGTTTCCTCCCCCACTTTATGGTCACAGGCTATCAAGTCTCATCTTGGTAGCCTGCCTATTCTTTCTTTGTGTGCCACCAGGGCTCCCCACCAAGGGAAGATTGTCAAATATGGGGCACTGGAGTTCATGTCAGTGTTAGTCCCTGCTCTCCACATAACTGTGGAGAATGTCCTGTCAGTTGGCTAGATTAGAGTACAGGTTCAGTGTTTACTACTTGTATTGTCCTTCGTTAGTGCAATAATTTGAGCAGACAACCCTGGGCACTGATCCAAAGGCTGGACTCTTGTAAGGTACAGGGAACATTCAAAGTTCTCCCTGTCCAAAGTATAAAATTTATATAAAGTAGATCTTGCCAACATCCCTTTTTTTTTTCTGGCTCAGGATTGAGAATACTTTCTGTCATGAAATAGATTAGAAACCCTCTCCTTCCTCACAGCAGCCCTCCTTTCTTAATCTAAGCTTGAAAAAAAAAGACAGAAATGGATGTAAAATTAGTCTCTTTCTCATTCTGTCAGTCTCCTAGTCTTCAACACATCACTTGATTCTCTGGTCAATTATTGGGAAGTAGATATTGACGTTGAAAAATGAAACAGTGAACTCAGGATCCGGACAGTCTCTCTGCTAATAAGCAGATATGAATGTCAACCGGTTCTCCTACCTGCCAGCTTGTTCTTATATCAGCTTTCATGGCTGGTTTTCCTTGGCTTCAAGGTCTCAATGGCTTCTTCATTTCAATCCACTTATCTGATTTCTCATGTGGGTATTTCTTGGGCATTCTTGGAGCTGTGCCTTCTAGTCTGGGCATCTTGCCTAGCTCCTTCCCACCGTTACTGCCCACATTTCAACTTGTCAATTTGCCAGATTTGTATTACTGAATAGTGTGTTTCTTTTAGTACAGTTTAGAAAGTTAAGAGGCTTTGCTAGAAATTCTAGTGTAGATATTTCCCCTGGTATGTAACCCTCTGACTTCCTGGTTCAGCTGTAGGTCTGAGCTACTCTTTCTCTTCCATTTCTCTTGTATACTTACATCACTATGCTAGGTAGAAGAGTTGTCCATTGATGCTCTGTGCTTCTGCACAATGGTCCACTGGCTATCCTACTGCGAACATACAATAAGATCTGTACTTCCCTTAAAAACATTGTAACGGAAGTGACAGCTGTCATTTCCAGGCCTGCCTGAAAATTTCTTGAGTGCTCCATCAATCCTTTATACTCACTTTCATTTCACTGGCTTGAAGCAGTCCTTTGAAGCCACATGTTCAAGATGACAGTGTAACGTACAGAAAGAGCCTGGATGAGTTGCTGCAGGAAAGTTAGAGCCAACTAGCCACCCAAAAATTCACCTTGGATTGTGAGCAAGAAAGAAACTTTTGTCTTAGGGCTTTGTGCCGTGTTTGGGGGTATACACGTTTCACCAGTTGTCATGTGCTAATTACATAGCTATAAATAGATCCTTGCTCGTGTTTAACTGTATAACATAATTAAAGGCACTCATTTTATCTTCTGCAGTGTCCAGAATTAAACCCAAGACTGAGTGTATGTATGCACTAGAGCACTGTGTGTGTGTGTGTGTGTGTGTGTGTGTGTGTGTGTCTGTGTGTGTGTGTGTGTGTGTGTGTGTGAGGTTTTTGCCTGCATGTACGTAAGTGTATCACCACATGCATGCATGTGCCCTCAGAGGCCAGAAGAGGATGTTATGTCCCCTGGGACTGGTGTTACTGATAGTTGTATGGCACCATGTAGATGTGAGAAGTCAAGCCCAGGTCCTCTGGAAGATCAGCTAATACTCTTTAACCATGAATCCACCATTCTACTCCAAACTCAAGACCTTTTATTTACAATACAAATACCCTACCACAGAGCAATATTAAGCCCTTAATCTTTTTGAGGCAATATCTCACTATGAAACTCAAGTTGGCCTTTTACTCACTAGTTCTGACTGGTTTCGTACTTAATAATCCTTCTTCTGCCAGCCCAAGATGTGGTACTACAAAATCGTACGGCCACACTGAGCCAAAACACTGGTGTGTTGTAAATAGGTGTGTGTGTGTGTGTGTGTGTGTGTGTGTGTGTGTGTGTGTGTGTGTGTGTAATAATTTGGGGGCCCTAGAATCATTACAGTTCCTGCTTCTAATCTATTAAATGAACCAGAGAATCTCCTGTTTAGAATGACATGTGCATCTTCTGTATTTCACACGATCTTGTTCTAGGGTTGTCAGGGAGCAGAGTCTAATGAGCAGAGGCTCCTGACACAATCTGCAATCTGCAAAGACACTCGCAGAGCAACCACAATTCTCAAGGAATCCCCGCCATTCATCAGGCAAGGCACTTAAGGTAGAATGGCTCTGTAACCCCTTTCCTTTGTAACCGTCAGCAGCAGGGTACCATGGGCCTAATATACCATTCTTTGCGAGTATGAACGCTAAGCCAATCAGAAAAAATTATTAACAGATCTTAGTGACTTTTGAGATGCATATAGAACCTATGAGGATGTTAAAAACACAAAAGCAAAGCACTTTTAACATCTAAATCCAGTGGACAAAAAGATCAAGCATCCAGAAGAAATGCTTTGTCCTGAGGAAGACAGACAGTGTACCTCACTATGGTGTTACTGATAGTAAGACCAACAGCCTGCTCATCCAGTAAGTATCCCCTTCTTTTCCCCTGTTAGGCTCATCCATCTGTTGTTATCTATCCATAGCCAAAAATCCCTTCATCTCTGCTTTTGACATGTGTTTAGCACATCACTGAGCAATCCTGCATAAGTTTCTAAGTATGAACATCTTTTAGAGATGCCTTGACAGAAACTAGAATTGTCATAAAGGAAGGGGGAAGCAGACAAATACAATTTACTCACTTTTTATTAGCTTTTTTTTTTCTAGAAAACATTCAAATCAAACACCTGCCTTGTCCTGCGGCTGGACAGTAGTTGACACCATTTATTTATCACATTCGGACTGGGATGCATACTTAGGTTTGTGGGGTTTTCCAGTTATACTGCCGAACTCAGAACAATATGACAATGCTGCTATCAAAAAGTACCAAACAGGTCCAACTACCAAGAGACATGGTAACCCAAGTAATCTCCCAGCTGTGTGTAGGAAAACACACCCTCATGACTCTGAATAAATAAAAATCCATGTTAAAAGTAGTTTGGGTTTATTTGACTATAGATCTAAGCATTCCATAGGCACCCCTACCCTGAGCTGCTTTTCTCCAGCACCTTTCCCTGCCGTTCTCTTCAGACACTCCATCCCCAGGGTCATCCTGAGCCACAGTCACCTTTAGCATCCCAGTGTCGCATCACTTTAGTATCCCACTCCAACTATAGCCTTGTTATTTTGAAAAAGTCTCACTCCATTGTTCTTGACTCACTTGAACTTTGCTCTGCATTTCCCAAACTGTGGCCACATCTGTCTGTAAGTCACCATCTATATCCCCAGTCTCCACCTAGACCTTGGGTGTCTCTTTGGCCATGAACTTTGTAATGAAGCAGAAAGCTATTTCAAAATATGTCCTGTTAAAATCAATTCCCTTGCCTCTACTCCAGCTCTGCTGATTGGAGACTATACTGGTTGGTTTTATGTCAACTTGACACAAGATAGAGTCATCCGAGAGGAAGGAACCTTAGTTGAAGAAATGTCTCCATAAGAGCTAACCAAAATGCATTTTCTCAGTTAGTGATTAACGTGGAAGGGTCCAAGCAGCTGTGACTGGTTCCATTCCTTGGCTAGTAGTCCCATGCTCTATAAGAAATAGGCTGAACAATCCATGTGGAAACAAGGCAGAAAACAGAACTCCTCCATGGTCTCCGCATCAGCTCCTCCCTCCAGATTCCAGCCTTGCTTGAATGCCTGTGCTGACTTTCTCCCATGATGAGCTATGATCTGGAAGTGTAAGTTGAAGAAACTCGTTCCTCCCCAACTTGCTCTTTGATCATAGTGTTTTTTCTGCAGCAATAGAAACCCTAACTCAGACAGAGACCGTTCTTATATTTATCGTGTACGTCTTGTCTACTTCTATGCTAACTTCTGAGGGCTTTATTTTTTTTAGTGGAAAACATAAGTATAAAGGAATTTATTGGGAAATTTCTAGTAGATGTAGGGGGGAATAGAAATTAGTAAGTTACGTATATGATCAAAGTATGTTATATACTCTATGAAATTGTCAAAAAAGAAATAAAAAATGTTTAAATGTTGTTTTCCTTTTAAAAAATTTTTTCATTAATTTATTCTTGTTACATCTCAATGGTTATCCATCCTTTGTATCCTCCCATTCCTCCCTCCCTCCCATTTTCCCCTTACTCCCCTCCCCTATGACTGTTCCTGAGGGGGATTTCCTCCCCCTGTATATGCTCATAGGGTATCAAGTCTCTTCTGAGGACTTGTGTAGAAACTTGCATGGGATATCCACTGCCCCTGGCCCAGCTGAGCACCTCCCATTCCAGACACCAAACGGTTATTAGTTTGCAGTAGCTGAGCCTAACCTTTTCTTGCTCAGGGGATTACACTTCCTCCTACTTCACAGAAAGATTAGAAAGTGCCTTTGGTGGAAGAGCTTTCTCACATTTTGTTCTCCATACAGACAAACTTATCTATAACTGTGCCATCCATCCAGCAGAAAGAAACATCTACTCGAGACTGGTCTCTCCAGTTCTGCAGATCCTATCTGCTCTCTATTTCTCAGGGCCTTTACCTTACGGATGAGCTCTTCTCTTTTCCCGCAGCTGTCAGCTTCCTCTTAAATATATCCTTCTGTTCCAATCACCCTTTCAATCTCCTTCCATTTTTAACAACACTACTCTTGTCCTCTCTTTAGTCTTTTGCTTCTCAGTCACAAACCCTGGAAAGTTGTGTATGTTTTTCGTTCTTATGCCCTCCTATTTATTCCTTAATGGTTTGTCCATTGTTTCAACATCAATGTCACTACTGATACGTTAACATAATGCCAGTGATCTCCCCAGGCTTCTATGTGAGAAGCCTAGTTTTACACTCTCTTGTTTGGCTGTCCTGGATATTTGGCACTCTTAGTTACTACTACCACCTTCACGTGCCTTGCCCTGGATTCTAGAACAACATCCTGCCTGTTTGCACTCTTACTTCTTTGATCAATCTCAGGCTGACTGCTAGAGTCTTCTTCTTCAATGCACAAAGATGCATTTTGATGGTGTAAGTAGATGGACCATGCATAGAAAGATAGGCAGCACATGATGTCATTCTTTTGTGGAATCTAAAGAAGCTGATGGCGTGGAAACAGAATGTACAAGGCTGGTTACCAGAGGCTATGGAGGTAAAGGAGAGAAGGCTAGTAGGCGAGTGTAATGTCATTGCTAGATAGGACGGGTAGGTTCTGATGTTCACATAGGGTGATGTGATCAGCACAAGTAGATTGATATTTCAAAACAGAGGAAGAGATTTGGGGTGACATTCTTGACACAAAGAAATGGTAAGTGGTATACCAATAACTTAAATGTATACAATTAATGAAAGTGAACTAAAAGCAAAGAATAATGGAAAAACCACAGGACAATGGAAAGAACGTTTTGCTCTTTTCCTTCTTCATACAACGTGTAATCCCAGACACAGATCTGACTTCCATGGTCACTGCTCCCATGAAACCCTGATATGATGGTAGATTCAACAACCACTCACTGGACTCCTTTACAGTCAGGCCTCTGAGAGCTCTCAGCATCCTCTGACTCTTCCCCTCTTTATTCTCTAAGATCTAGGAGAAGAAAAGGGGTGGAATGATGGTCCAGTGCTTAAGAGTACTGCTCTCCCATGGTTCACTTTCCTGCAACCATCACCCATACCAAAGAGCTCACAATTGACCATAACTCTATCTCCAAAGGATTTAGCACTTTCTTCTGGCTTCCACAGGAACACACATGTGGCACATACTCATAAAGATACACATATATGCACATGAATAAAAATAAATAATTTTTAATTGACTAGTAGTAACTCAAGATTTCTTATATACAAAATTAGGAAGGGTCAACCCCTGATTTGGAATCCAGGAAACTCAAGTTCAAAATCCTGGTCTTGGCTCTGAATAGCTAAGTACTATGAGCTGTTTTCAAGTATGTCTTTGCACTCCACTTCCTCATTTGCAAAGTATAAATGACAACAGCAGTCACCTCACAGAGCATTACATATATCTGCAAAAAGATGAGCCTTATATACTTGTGTAGTATTTGATAAATGTTAATGGCTACGTAATCATTATTAGATAGTTTGCAAACAATGGGTCATTGCCAGAATTGAGTGGCATCACTGACAACCACTTCCCTATAGGAGGAGTCAGAACCTTGCATTTCATGATCTCCCTTGAAGACAGCATATGATCAAGTGCAACCAGACTTCAATCCTACAGGAAGCAACAACGGCACAGCATTTGTTCCATGTAGTCTGTTTTGATAAGGACAGTAATGCAAGGCACCGAGATTCAGTCACTGAAGCAGAACCTACTGTGCAACAGCACAGAACGCGGTCTATGCCCACAGGTAGCAATGAGGCTTTGGCTGTGCTAACCCCACAGAGAAACTTAGTATTTTACTTTTACTAGGGAATCATGAGCCCTGCCCCCCATCCGTCTCAGAGATTCTGAGAGTAACCCAGAATACACTCTAATTTCCTGATTAAATATGGTTGAGAGCTACAGTTGACAATTACTAGTGCTGGCTGTTAGCTATCATTCGGTCATGGCTACAACAATGCTGGTTCCTTTCCAAATGAGTGCTACAGCAGAAAGTTGTTGATGGCTTGACATTGCTGGGGGCAAGCACTCTGCCAATGATTATTTCTTCAGGCGCACTCTCCACATGTCTGTGTCAGTCTGGTTGGTGAGACATTGAGCAGCATGAAGGTATATGCTAGTTTTCTTTTTTCTACAGTATTCTAGGCAATACCAGCAGCAAGAGATTTGTGTGAGCCAGCTTCAGAAATAGTAGGAGCAGTATTGATTCTGACCACCTTGGAGCTGGCTCTACAGGAAGGCCATTAGGCTTCTGCCTTCCTTCAAGGTGGCTGCCATGTCTCTATGGCCTTGCAGTAGTGGCTCATCCCTATCTACAATCAAGTGGACTCTCCTGCCATGAGTTCCCAGCTCAGAAGTCAGTGATTTCACTGCACTACCCTCTTTTCTCCAGCTGTTCAGGAATTTTTCTTCTGATCCCTGGATTAGGTATCTCTGTGTAAGACATCCGAGAGCTTTCTGTTTTCATGACTGACACAAGAACCGAAGTATGTAAAATTCCTTCATGAATTCTTGGCAACATTATTTGTGGTTACACCTCCTCAAGGGAGAACTTTCTGAATGATTTTTGAATAATCATTAATTAAAGTGATAATCCTATACCATGTATATAACACATACATAATTCATGATCTAAATTGAATTTAAAGGCTGACAGCAGCTTGCATAGGCTTGTGACATAGCTTTGACACTTGCATGAACTCCACAAGTCATCTCGGCCCATCTACAGAACAGAGAAAGCTTTCACACTTGGTTTCTAGTCACTCTGATCATGGAGGATGTCAGTATCTGCGAGGCCTAGGACAAAGTCTGCCCTCCTGGAATCACACAGATGGCACCAAGTGTGTAGAAATGCTTGGTCTTGTTATCATGCTGAGTTCTTTCCTAACATTAACAGAAGCCAAAAATCAAAGGACAATCTGAATTATGAGTTACCATAATTGCCATCTTAAATCTGAGGTGAGATAGTCTTAGAAAGTTCAGTGGTTTTCTAGAATTAGGGAAAGAAGAGACACTGGCAGTAGACTTTGGGAACAGGGTGAGCAAGACAGCCTGTGATCCTAAGGCCTAGAGTCCTACTGCAGTTATTTTTTTTTAACATTTATTTTAGGATGAATGGCTATATCTTACAGACTCTGCAAAGCTTAGCCACAGGGAAGGGAGGGAATGTAGATTTGTGATAAACTACAAATGTATATACATACATATATATACACATATATGTATGTATGTATGAATGTATATGTATATGGTGGAGGTTGGTCTGATTTTTTTGATGCTAATTGCTTCTTACTGTCTCTGTGACCCACCTTACCTAAGAGCCTAACCTGTTTGACCAGTAGAAGGTCATCACACCTGGGCAGGGCAAATGGGATTGGCGTGCTTAAGGTTCCCGGGCTTGGGGAGACAGAGAGAATCATGGGAAGAAGAGATCCTGGAGGAGAGGAGAGGAAGAAGAAAGGCCACAATAGGTTATGTGGAGGAGAAGCACATGGCCAGAGTGGATGGAGGATTTGGCCCAGATGAAGAATATTAGTAAGTATTTGGGATTATAGATGGGAGGTAGCTTGACAGAAATTGTTAGAAGCAGATGGCATGGGATTGGAGCATGGATTCCATACCTGCCCCGCTATGGGAAGTAGTTTAGGGGATTAATATCTGCCCTGTCCCATGTTAACTAAGGCTATTTTAAAATATAACTGGTGTCTGTGTCTTGATTGATTGCTAGCGGGTTAGAAAATACTGCCGTAATAGTAATTATAGGCCTAACAATAAACATTCTTTGGCCAAACTAGTAAATTAACAGCAACACACACACATATGTGAGTGTGTGTGTGTGTGTGTGTGTGTGTGTGTGTGTGTGTGTGTGTGGTGTATGTATGCACACATATATAGACAAAATAAAATAAAAGACACAAGGAGGAATTTAAACCTACTGCAGTTACAAAATGGACCCAATACTATTTTATGTTGTTGACATCATCTATACTCATTAGTAACATTTCATATTAAATTTAAATTGGTATTTGAAAGGACAAATTTATGTACCATGTAAGTTAAATTTTGCAATAAGGACTGACTAAAATTAATATTTTCATTTATTTTTTTAAAAATTGTATCAAATACCAGGATAACATGTTGGTTCAGCAGACAAAGGTGCTGGCACCAAGGCTGATGGCCTGTGCTCAGTCCCAAGGACACACACACAACTGACTCTGGGAAGTCCTCTGTTGTATGACTTCTACCTGTGTACCATGTCACATTGTGACCCCTTAATATACATACAAATAAATAAGGAAACATAATAAAATATAACAAACAGTTTGCTGGAAAATGTGAAGCATGACTTCAGATAGCTAAGTTTCTTTTCAAAACTAGAAAACAAAATATTGCCACTATCTTGCTGAACAGTGAGTCGTAAGAAGTGGCCTTTTGTTTTGATTGGAACTGAAACAAAGAGCTCCCCATAGAGAATAAAAAAAAAAGTATTCTAAGTAAAGTCTTTCCATTTTTTTTCAGGAGGAAATTTTATTTTACATGAGTCAATATATGTGCTTGTGTGTTTTTATACTGAACTTTAACAAGTGATATTTTGGCACTCATAAAAGTAACAAAAGTCTGAAACTTGCCACATGTCTACCACTGCATACCATGTAGCGCCTGAAGAACCACAGGCAGTATTGATCATAGCCACTCAATGTCACAGCTGCTCATCAAACTATCAAATATCTGCTCATGATGGTCAACTATGAGCGCGTTATCATTTTACTCTGTACAGCTATCCAAGGAGAATCTTCAGCACAGCATTTGTGTGATGATAAATAGTATTGAACATTCAATAAGTTGGCACTTTACTTGTACCAACTCCATTTTGTCTGAGAAGGCTGACTGTCACGGCCACCTTATAGATGAGGAAACAGGCACATAGAGTGAGCAGCCCCCACAGGATGGCACAGACTTACAAGAAAGAGATGAGAAGAGTAAGGACTTGAACCCAGTGTGGTCAGGTTCCAGGTCGGGCTATAGGCTCTCATACAAGGGCTCCTCAACAAGGTTTACTGCAGACGGTTATTTTCTTAAACAAGTGTGTGTGTGTGTGTGTGTGTGTGTGTGTGTGTGTGTGTGTGTGTAAGTGGGTACACGTGTGCCATGCTGCATGTGTGGAGGTCAGAGGATGGCAACCTTAGGCGCTGATCTTCCATCTTGTTCGAAACAAGTTGTTTCCTCTTTTGTTGCTCACACCAGTGGGCATCAGACTATCTGGTCCACAAGTTTCCAGGTAGTGCCCTGTCTCTTCCTCCAAGCATGCCGTGGTTCTGGAGATTTGAACTCAGTTCCTCAGGCTTGTACGGCAAGCACTTTACCACTAAACCATTTCTCCAGTCGCTTTTCTCCCATTTTTTAAATCCAAACACTAGTATTCAAAACTAGAACTTCCCGTCCTCATTCTAAGTGATGATAACACTGGGCTGTTGGACATTGATATGAAGTCCTCCTATTATCCCTCCTTTGGAAATGTATATTAATACAATGCCTAAATGCCCAGACAAATATGTATGAGGCATGCTAAATAAGAGTGAGTACATTTTACCCTGGTCTCTATTACATTTTAATAGCGAAGAGAATAATGGCGAGTTCAGACAAAGGCAAGGAACTGTGGGCAGAAGCTTTTGGAGTGTTTTAGGGCAGAAACAGCAGATTCTAATGCAGACTCTGACCATCCTGGCCGAGGTTACTGTATCACTAAAGGCCCGGGATGCAAGAACACAAGCCAGGCAATTGCTATTCCGTACGTCTAGTCCATAGCACAGACAGATAGAGGCAACTTTCTGGAATTGTTAGTGATTTAATTAGCTTTGCTTTATCTGCAGCGATAACTGTCCTTGGGTAAGATGAGTCTGCCTTGTAATAAATTCCACTGTATAGAATAATTGGAGCACTTATTGCTTAGAGCAATGAGCTAAGTTGTTTACATATTAAATGTTATTAGAATAAATTATCAGTAAAACAAAAACGCCACGCATAAAGATACTAGAGTCACATTAAGACAAATGAAAAGGGTAAAGTCTAACTTCCCGCTCTCGTGTTTTTAATGCCTTTATTTTTTAGTTTATGCGCTCACAGATAATTTAATGAGACAACTTTAGTTTTGCTAGATTCTGTTTCCTTCAAATGGAGGGTGGAATGTCCTGTTTCTGTTCTTTGTTTGGAGTTTACCTGATGCAAGATCTCAAGGTAATAGTCGCCACTGTATTAGTTTCTTTTCTGTGGCCATGATAAAGAATTATGACCAATAGCAACGTAAGGAAGAAACACTTTATTTTGGCTTATGACAGCAGAGGGAAAGAGTCCTTTAGGATGGAGAATGTACAGCGTGGCTGTAGGGGCAGGAAGCTGCATGGTCGCATTTTCATGCACATAAAGGAAGGAAAGAGAGAGAACAGGAAGTGGAGTAAGTCTATCTACCCTCAATACCTGCCCCACTGACATATTTCCTCCATTGAGTCTCTGCCTCCTAAACATTCTATTACACCCTCAAATAGCTCTACCACCAGGAAACCAAGTGTTCAAATACTGGCGCCTATGGGGGACATTTCTCCTTTCAGTCCCCAAAGTCATCGGGCTGACGGGTGGTGGGACAAGTGGCAGGTGTTCATAGTAGTACCGTGTATGGAAGAGGTGCTGGAATTCTGGAAAGAGCAGTAAGCTTCCTTTGTCTCGTTCAGAGACAACTCTATGGGTCACCCTAAAGCCACCCTTCTCTCTGAGGCTTCCATAGCACGTGTGGACAGGAAAGAAAGAAATGACTGTTTCAACTCCATCTTTGCTCCGAATGTCAGTTCTGCCACAACAACTATGAAAGCAAGACATTTCGTTTTTCTGGGAGTTCAGTAAGTCAGTGAGAAGACAGTAAGGAAGTGCGGTCATGACATTTGTAAACCACCTCCAACAGCCACTATGGCAACCAGTTCGTAATCTTTTTGCTTGTTTGTTTTTGTTTTTGTTTTTGTTTTTCAAGACAGGGTTTTCCTGTCTGGCCCTCGCTGTCCTGGACTTCTTTATACACAAGGCTGGCCTTGAACTCACAGAGATCCACCTGCCTCTGCTTCCTGCGCGCTGGGATTACAGGTGTGCAGCATGTCCAGCAACAGTTTTTAAATCTTGAGATGAGTACAGATTTTTTGATAGAATAGGAAGAGATTTTTTTTTTTTGTTGGTTCTGGACTAATTGATCTGAAGCACACTAACTGAAATGCACAGCACTTGACTCTAAAACTGCATATCAGTGTAGATCTATTAATCTTTAAAGGTGACAGCAAAAGATGACAGAGGTTATGCTTGGTTTTTTTGGCTTCTATTTGATAGCAGTGTCCAGTGAAGCAACATGGAACTGTTAGGTTAGCAAGCTGTTGGTCTCAATCCCCCTTAGACACTGTTTTACTGAGAATGCATCTCTTCTGGCCTATTGTCTAAGAATTTCTGGTTATTTGTATATATCTTACCTATGTGGAAGATACACCAAGAAAGAAAAGAAAAAAATGAAGACTGAATCCATGAAGATGCTTGAAATTTGCCATGCTGGGATATTCACACCAAAGAAATGTAAACTATTGGCATTACTTTCATCAATACTCCATATATATCACTGATTTTTTTTTAAATGAAGAAATGTATCCATACTCATATGAGTAATTTTGGATGTGCCTTCTAAGCTTGAAATTCTAATATTCCTATAATTTCAGATTGAAATATTGTGCAATAAGAGCACTTTGTGTCTTCAGCACTACAAAATCACCAATACTCAGTACTCTGCTGATTGTGTCTTGGGGCCCATTGGGCCTGATGACTAGGCCCAATATGAAAGGTATTGAATAGATGGGAAATTTTTTCTTACAAGCATTAAATAAGGATGTGTTTCAGGAAGTAAACACTGAAGTGGCCCTAAAAGAAGACTTACCCTCACACTCTAGCTGTAACATATGATATATATACTATCCATAGCTGTAGATCAGAGATGATAATATGTTGTGTCCCTGCCCCTGTGTCACCGGGTGTGCATTTCTTGATAAACCACGTGGTTGGCAGTGACATCAGTGCACTGTTCCTGTGCGGCCGTAGGCTGAAACTGAATTCCACGGAGCACAAATGTCAAAATGAAGTCAGGGCTGTTTACTCTTAGAAGCATCTCTTTGGAATGTTGTGTTCATCACAAAGCATGAGTTTCATACCCCCAAGGTTCCAATCAAAGAAAACCCGGGCTGTAAATGTCACACTGGTGACAGGAGCACTCGCATGCCTTTCAGTGGTTAGCTGGATGGCTTCTTTTTCTCCTGGTGCTGTTTGAGAAACTCTTGAAGACCCCTGAACCTCCATAGCTGAGCAAGTGCTTACAACTGACCCTTTCCACACTGAGCCCTGACAGGGCGAATTTCCTGGGAAGGAATCGCTTCATCTTGAAAAGGAACAGAAAATGTAAATTACAATGTCTTGGAGACAAACAATAAATTAGACAGCTAACAGTAGAACCTGGAAATGTAAAGAATAAAGAACAATTTAGGATTCAGCAGTAGCTTCTAGAAATGACTATTTCATCTCTCAGGCAATTTGTTTTACTCATTCTAGAAACTGCCCTCTCACAAGGTACTTTATTACAAGGAAATTATACTAACTTGGTTATGTAATTTAAGAGGAAACTGTAAGAAAATCCTATTTTTTTGATAAATTTTACTCCTGGATTTTATATTTGGCTTTTAAATTATTAATCATTTTTCTCTCCCCACATATTTCTTGTGTTAGTGCATAAACTACTTTTAACACTGTAATTATGAGTCTCAGTTTGGTCTCTTTTGCTTACTGCTTATGAATAAATTAATGTAATCCTGTCTATTTCCTATACTCATGAAAATTAGGAATAAAAAAGCCCAGGAAGCAGCTGTAAAAGTGTATCAAGTGGCTTTCTTCACATGCTCCCATGGAGAGGCTAAGGTGCTTCTTTCTCACCATTAAGTGCAGTAAAGACCCCAACCAGAGTGGCTCAGGGCTGCACAATGACACCTGGAGAACATTCCATGTAGACTTTTCCATCAAAGAGCAAACAAATGAACAGTCACAGCACAAACAACTGAGCACACATGCGTGACATATGTTAGACAGTGGAGAACAGCTATCCAAACTGTAAGAGACACTGACTTCGGTTGAGAAAATGTAGGCTGGGCTCAGCTTTCACATGAACCGAAGACCAGCTAGGGCAGTGGTTCTCAACCTGTGGGTTGCAATCCCTTTGAGGGGAAGGAGTCAGACAGCCTTTTCATGGGGCTTTCCTAAGGCCATTGGAAAACAGATATTTACCTTGCTATTCAGAACTAGAAAAATTACAGTTACTAAGCAGCTACAAAGATAATTTTATGCTTGGGGGTCACCACAACATGAGGAACTGTATTAAAGGGTTGCAGAGTTAGGAAATGTGAGAACCACTGATATAGGGAATGCTGCAAGACATCCATCCAGCATCCCAACCCCAACCCTACCTCACAGTCATAGGCTCTGAGATAAGGGTGTGCATCCGCTGAAAACAGCAACAGCAACAAAAACAACCCAGGCGGTTCATCTTCCGTGTCCTCCACAACACAGCTTTCTCCCTGAGACAGACACATGCATAGTCATGAGGAAGGGGATCTGTGCATCCATGACACCCTGTACTCTTGGGGCAGACATGTTAAGGCTCCTTTTATGGATCCCTCCGCCTGGAATTGTCCACAGCTGATGCAAGTTCACAGACACAATTCTACTGGTTTTCCTTTCTCCACTTTACTCTTTCATTCCCACTTCTCATCTGTGCCTTGATCACAGTCTCTGCTTCCAGGGACACCCAAAGTAAAATAAGTCCCTCACTCCCCCCCTCCCCCCCCCCTGCTTTAGGCTTTTACTCTTTGAAACTTAGTTCAGAGGCCACATCCTCAGAAGAGCCGTACATACCTGAGGGGCATGGCTGATTTTGGTTCTGTCTTAACTAAGGCATTGGAATGAAGCCTGCCCATCATCATCCTAAAGTATGCATTTCAACCTAGTTCTTGTTACATGATAAGCTCCACTAAATGGATGTAATATGTAAAATATATGATTAGCATGAGCGAAGAAGAGAATAAATGGAGAGAAAGGGGCGAATAAAAGCAGTGTCTCCCATTAACATGAGTCAGAAGTTTCTGACCATCCCAATGTAGCTCCCCATTACCAACCCTACTTCCCATTTTCTTAAATTTTATTATTATTATTAATTGTGATGATGATGATGATGGTGATAATGGCATGTGTGTGTGTGTGTGTGTGTGTGCATATGCCAAGTACTCATGTGGAAGTCAGAGGTCAACTCCCAGAAATTTATTCTTTCCTCCTTCTGTGGGTCAGGGACTCAGGCTGTAGCCAGCACTTTTACCTGTTGAGCCATCCCAAAGGTCTTCTGCTTCCCTTCTTTGATTTGCCTCTTCATCCCATAAAAGCAACCCTGAAGTGAGCTTCTTGTCTTAACTCCTGGATAAAAGCAGAAAGTCTTGGTTAAACAAAAGTAGATGAAATTGTTTCAGGAATAGCAAAAATTGAAACTCTCAACCAAATCTCTCTCTCTCTCTCTCTCTCTCTCTCTCTCTCTCTCTCTCTCTCTCTCCTTGATAGACAATCTCAAGGGAAAAGGAGTCATATGCTTGTGTATGGCCCAGAAGTGGAGCAAAGTCAAACAGTGGTGCTGTATGGTGTTGGGAGAGATCTGAGCCAAAGCGATGCTTACCTGCCATGGTTAATGTCTGATGGATGTAATGGTAAGATTGGGAGACATTACTAGCTGTCAAAAATCCTTAAAGTGAAGTTAAAGATGGAGCTCAGTGGTAGAGCATTTGCCTAGTATATTCACAGCTCACAGCTCAATTCCCTAGCATTTTAAATAAACAACTTCCAAATTCCTTTACTTTAGGACAAAAGAGACCTTGAGAAAATTTATTCTTGCCTGAACAGATCCAAGAGTTAACTGAAGTGTGCAAGCATGGTAGGTGGATGTTTGTCTCACTGATAGGAAAGTTTTAAATCAGGAAGAAAAATATAAGTGGTAGAAGTATAAATACACTAAAATCAATTTTTATATGCGGTGGATTGTGACCCATCAATGAGGCCTAAAAATCAATGCAAGGATCCTAACCAGTGTTTTTCTTTTTCTTCTTCTTCTCCTTCTTTTTTTTTTTTTTTTTTTGGTTTTTTTTTTTTTTTTGGTTTTTCAAGATAGGGTCTCTCTGTGTTAGTCTTTGCTGTCCTAGATTCACTTTGTAGACCAGGCTGGCCTCGAACTCACAGCGATCCACCCGCCTCTGCCTCCCGAGTGCTGGGATTAAAGGCATGCACTACCATGCCCGGCTTTTCTAACCAGTGTTTTTCAAAGATATAACAGAGCATTACATTAGAGAAGGAAAATAGCCAGACCATTCACATTTGAGGATCTGTGTAAGTAACCATTGAGTCGCAATATGATTTCTTCATAAAATGTTTAAATGCAGGGCTAGAAATGGCTCAGTGGCTGAGTATGTTCTGCTCTTTTAGAGGACCAGAGTTCAGTTCCTAGCACCCACTGGGTGGCTTACAATCATTTGTAATTCTCCAAGAGGAGATCTGACAACCTTTCCACTTTGGACACCTAGGCACAAGTGCTGATAGATAGATAGATAGATAGATAGATAGATAGATAGATGATAGAAAAAAGAAAGAAAGAAAGATGACAGTGAAGAAAGATAGATGTACAGATAGATAGATAGATAGATAGATAGATCAATAACAAAAATAAGCCTTGAAAATAAAGTTTGAAAACCCTGATCTGCTTTGCTTTTCTTCAACAGTGCTCCAGATATCATAAAACAAAACAAACCAAACAACAACAAAAAAACAACTGGGACTTCCAAGATGTTGGCAGCCAGGGTGTACCATTTCTGAGTGGCAAAATATCAGAGACTGTGGTAATTGCCTAGGTATCAGGGTCAGCATCCCAACCACAAACACACAGTTCTACTTTTCCTCCTGTGGAGAGTGGCTGGATAATAAGAGCATACAGGGCTCTGGGTTCAAGATGGCGGAGCTCAGCCAAATCTGAGAGCTGAGAGCACAGTGTCTGTTCCATAGCAAGGTGCTGTGTGGATGACTCCATAACGCCAGTGCCCATTAGTGTTCTTCCCCTGCCATCCTGAAGACGACTTTAGACTCCAGAACTCTACAGATCCAGGCTTCAGTTCAGCCCAACAGCAGTCTTGAGGAGACTGGAGGGACCTCGTTGGATCACAAAAGCCTAAGAAAATCAGCAGATTCTGGAAACAACCAACTCTGAGGACAACCAGATGGCTAAAGGCCAGCATAAGAACACAATTAACAAAAACCTGGGCAATATGGCTCCGTCAGAACCCTCCAAAAACACTGGCTAGTCTAATGCAGCTGAAACACAGGAAAATGACCTTAAATCTCTGCTTATGAAGTTGGTAGAGGCATTTAAAGAGAAAATGGATAAACCCCTCAAAGAAATACAGGAAAATACAGCCAAACAGGCAAAGGAGATGAATAAAATGGTTCGAGACCTGATAATAGAAATAGAATCAATAAAGAAAGTCCTAGAGATGAAACTGAGAAAATCCTGGACACTGAAAACTTAGAGAAGATAACAGGAACTACAGAGGTAAGCATCTGAATACAAGAGGTGAAAGAGAGAATCTAAGGCATAGAAGATACAATTGAAGAAATCAATACATCTGTCAAAGAAAGTATTAAACTGAAAAAAATTTCTGACACAAAGCATCCAAGAAATCAAGGACACTGTGAAAAGATGAAACCTAAAAATAATAAGAAACAAAGAAATAGAAGATTCCAGGCTTCAAAGACCAGAAAATATTTTCAAGAAAATCATAGAAGAAAATTTCCCCAACCTAAAGAAAGAGATGGCTTTAAGCACAGAAGAGGCTTACAAAATACCAAATAGACTAGACCAGAAAATAAATTACTTCTACTACATAATAATCAAAACACTAAATGTACAGAACAAAGAAAAAATACTAAAAAGCTACAAGGTGGAAAGGCCAAGTAACACAATGGCAAACCTATCAGAATCACACCTGACTTCTCAACAGAGACCATAAAAGCCAGAGGCCTGGGAAAATGTCCTATAGATCCTAAAAGACCACAGACATGAAGCCAGACTTCTATACCCAGCAAAACTTTCAATCACCATAAATGAAGAAAACAAGATATTCCACTACAAAACCAAATTTAAACAATATCTATGCATAAATACAGTCCTACAGACAATAATTAGAAAGAAAGCTCCCACCTGAGGAGGTTAACTACACCCTCTCCCAAAAAAACACAGAATATAAATAACCTCACTACAGCAAAACCAAAATACATAGCATACAAACACAGTATCACAACCAACATAAAAATAAAAGGAAAAAATTACTGGTTATTAATATCTCTCAACATCAGTGGGCTCAACTCTATGATAAAAAGCACAGACTAAACCACTGAATGTGTAAAAAGGACCCATAATTCTGTTGCATACAAGAAACACACTTCAGCCACCAAGATAGACATTGCCTGAGAGTAAGGCCTGGAAAAAAGTTTTCCAAGCAAACCGACCCAAGAAATAAGATGGAGCAGACATTCTAACATCTAATAAAATAGACTTTCAACCAAAATTAATCAGAAAAGATGGGGAAGGACATTTTTATACTCACAAAGGAAAAGACACCAAGATAACCTGACACTTATGAATATTATGTCCCAGATGAGAAGGTACCCACATTTGTAAAAGAAACATTACTAAAGTTTAAATCACACATTGATCCCTACACATTAATAGTAGGAGACTTTAACACCCTGCTCTCACCAAAGGACAGAAACTAAACAAAGAAATAATAAAACTAACAAAAGTCATGAATCAAATGGACCTAAAGATGTCTACAAGACTTTTTACACAAATGCAAAAGAGTATACTTTCTTCACAGCACCCAATGATACCTTCTCCAAAATTGAACATATAGTCAGTCACAAAGCAAACCTTAAGTGATATCAAAAAATATTGAATTAACTCATTGTTCCTTGTCAGATCACCATGGAATCAAGATAGAGCTCAACAACAAGAGAAATAACTAAAAGCCTGCACACTCATGGAAACTGAACAACTCCCTGCTCAATGACCAGGGCCAGATGGTTTAAGCACAGAATTCTACCAGACATTCAAAGAAGAGTTAATACCAATACTCCTCAAACTATTCCACAAAACAGAAACAAAAGGAACATTGCCAAACTCATTCTGTGAGGCCACAGTCACCTTAACACCTAAACCACACAAAGATTCAACAAAGAAAGAGAATTTCATACTGATGAAAAAATACTCAATACAATAATCACAAGTCGAATCCTAGAATACATCATATACACCATGATCAAGTAGGCTTCATCTCAGGGATACAAGGGTGCTTTGACATCCAAAAATCCATCAATGTAATCTACCATATAAAAAAACTAAAAGAAAAAAATCACATAATCATCTCATTAGATGCAGAAAAAGGTTTTGTCAAAATCCAACAGCCCTTCATGATAAAAGTCTTGGAGAGATCAGGAATATAAGGCCTATGCCTAAATATAGTAAAGGCTATATACAGCAAACTAATAGCCAACATCAAATTGAAGGGAGAGAAACTCAAAGCAACCCCACTAAAATCATGAACAAGACAAGGCTGCCCACTCTCTCCACATCTCTTCAACATAGTACTAGAAGTTCTAGCTAGAGCAATAAGACAACTAAAGGAGATCAAGAAGATACAAATTGGAAAGAAAGAAGTCAAAGTATCGCTATTTGCAGGGAACAAGGTAGGAGACAGATCACAGAGACAAATAAGGGTGGAGATCATATCTGTGGAGATTGGGGGACAGGGAGGATGGAAGGCCTGCAGAGAAAAGCGAAACTGTCAGTAGGGACATCTCTGTAACAAGCTGGAGACCTAAGTCTTAATAAGCCTCTGGGAGATATGAGAGGGACTATAACTGAGACGTCTAGTAGCAGGGGCCATGGAGGATGAAGAGGACACGCTCTAACTAGACAAGACTCCTATTGGAGGGAGGAGAATGCCAGCCCATTCATAAAGCTTTTATCTAAAATTTACTCTGTCCACAAAACATGCAGGGATAACAATAGAGCAGAGATTGAGGGGGTGCCCAAGCAATGCCTGGCTCAACCCAAGAGGCACCCCATGAAAGAGAGTCAACTGGACACTGTTAAGGATATACTCTGCCCATTGAGTAGATCAGAGTAGGGGTTCGATGTTTACTATTGTCCTTTGTTAGTGCAACAGTTTGAGCAGACCCCCCTGGGCCCCAATCCACCCTTCACGATGTTCTTCTTGTAGATTTCTAGGACTCTCTGGGTTCTTCTATTTCCCCATCTCCTATATTTCTCTTACCTAGAGTCTCAGTAGGATGTCCTCACATCTATCCCAATCTCCTGGACAGGGCACTCTTACAGTTATGTGGAGAGCAGGGACTGACTTTGACATGACCACCTCCCCTTGGTGGGGAGGGCTGGTGGCACTCAAAGAAAGAATAAGCAGGCTACCAAGATGAGACTTGATAGCCTATGACCATATAGTGGGGGTTCCCCCTCGGTCATAGACCTAGAGGAGGGGAGTAGGGTGAAACCGGGAGGGAGGGAGGTATGGGAGGATACAAGTGATGGGATAACAATTGAGTTGTAATCTGAATAAATTAATAAAATTTAAAAAAAGAAAAAAGGATATACTCTGCTATGCTTGTAGACAGGAGCCTAGCTGAGTTGTCCTCTTAGAAGCTCCACTCAGCAGTGGTTCAAAACAGATGCTGATACTCACAGGTAAACATTGGGTAAAACACGAGGAGTCTGTTGGGAAAGTAGGGAAAGGATAAAAGAACCTAAAGGTGACAGGAGCTCCACAAGAAAGCCAATAGAGCCAACTAACCAGAGCCCAGCGGGTTTTGCTGAGACTGAATCACCAACAAGGCCCATGCATGGACTGGACCTAGGTCCTCGACATAGATGTAGCCAATGGACAGCTCAGGCTTCATGTGTGCCACTAGTCAGGGGATCAGAGGCTGTCTCTGACATGGACTCTGTTGTCTGCTTTTTTGATCACTTCCCCCTGGTGGGACTGCTTTGCCAGGCTACAGGATAAAAGGACACGCTCAGTCCTGATGTGACTTGATGGGCTGGGGTGGGTAAGTAGGGGGGATCCCCTTTTCAGAGGAATAGGAGAATGGTGCTGGGAGGAGAGGAGGGAGGAGGCTACATCTGGAATGTAAAGTGAATAAATTAATTAATTAATTAAAAAATAACAGTTCAGATAGGTGCGACACGCTGGCCCCATCATCAGGAATTTTGAATAGGTATGGGCTGAGATGCCTAAATTAGCATTTTAGATGAAATACAAATGACCCTATCACTGAAGTCTTGAGATATATTAGCTTAATATGACATTATGGGGCTTCCAATTATAATAAAATATCAGAGGCAATTAATAAAGAGCAAGTGTTCAATGGTCTCAGAATATGAAAGATTCTAATCTGAGGTCCAGTGGTTCCATTTGCTTTTAGAGATTGGCAGGGGCAGTACATCGTGGCAAGAATTCACATCAGCAAACCACTTGTCCCACGATCAGGAAGCAAAGACAGAGAAGACAGACTGTGGCCTAGTAACTCGCTTCAAAAGCAGTAGTGCAGTGACCTACGGACCTCCCATCAGGGTCTGCCTCTACCACCTCCCTCCAGAGTCATTATGGCGACAAACATCAAACACAAGAATCTTTGAAGTATTTTTAGCATCAAAACTGTAACAGATGTTGCCAGTTCCTGGGTGGTGATGAGTAAGTGGTAAAGAACTGCTCGGTGTTTCCCTTTGTAGCACGGCAGAGGACTTCTTCATATTCAGCACTTGGGGGAAGACCTTCATGTGGAGGGGGGAGGGGAGGAAGGCAAGCGTGCACATGTGTGTAGAGCCTAGGGTTCAACCTCGGGTGTTCGTCAGGCATGCTCTCTTGCTTTGTCTTCTTTTCTCTTTATAAACAAGGCCTGTCACCAATTAGGCCAATCTGGCTACGCATCCCCAGCCTGTCTCTCCCTCTCCTGCGGTGAGATTACATGTATGCACTGCCATGCCCCATGTTTTCATGTGGGTTCTTAGGGCCACACCTGCATCCTCACATTTGCTGAGCAAGTGTCTCCCACCTGAGACTGCCTGTCATTCTTGATAAGAAGCAGGGTGACATAGTCACAGGGGTCCTGTGACATGAAACAAACTCGAATTCTAATCTGCGTGCAACTGGCTAGGTATGACAGCCCTAAGACCTGCTTTCATTTGATTGTAATAAGGATGTAAGAACTATTCCTTACTGCATAAGTTTAAAAGAATTAAATGTGACACAGCAACCAGTTCAGAGTAATACAGAAACTCTTAGTCACTCCCCTCTTTAGAGTTCCGTCGTGAGGAAAACACCATCCAATTTATTGTGATAGACATTAGCTGAGCGTAGGAAGACCTATTCTAAGGGTTTCTGATAACACAATGATGAAAAGAAGTCCTTACTCTTCTGAAACCCTCAATCTGATATGGCTGTGAACTTGCATTGCAGAAAATGAAAATAAACTTACAGGTTACTAGGTTGGGCCACCTCTCCCTTAACATGTGAGGAAAGTAAGACAAGCAGGTCTAAACAGGTTACCCAGGGTTGTCTAAGTAGGAGAAGCATCAGAAACAGAACTCAGGCCCTACGTGTAAACCAATCCTTTCCAAGAGTGGATTTCACTTGGAGAACTAAGTCCTGACAGCCAGGCCTCTGTATGGGGATTTGTATGAATACATCTTTGTGAATATGTTGATTCCCTATTGATAGAAAGGATATATAGCACAGATTTTACAGGTGATGACAACATTCAAGATTCTTATTTTAGAATCTACATGGCCAACTAATTCTCACAGAAAACTCAAGTTGATTTTTTGCTCAATGAATATAGCCATAGCCAACATATGGTTTCACTTAGGCTATAACGTGCCAAATGAGATTTGGATCTTGATCCATTGACCCATTTTTGGTTGTGAACATACATATACTATAGTATGCGGTGTTAGGGTTCTACTTCAGCCTGCCTACCTGTGATGTCACTCTCTACCTGCCATCGGGGCGTGGCCCTGCTCAGTATATAAAAAAACAGACCTACCTTGCCCCTCCCTTTCTTACTTCTTTTCTCTCTCTCTCTCTCTCTCTCTCTCTCTCTCTCTCTCTCTCTCTCTCTCTCTCTCTCCTCTCTCTCCTCTCTCTCCTCTCTCTCTCTCGGGTACCCCTTTCCTTCTCTTCCCATGCTCATATAATAAACTCCTCATCTAATACCATATTTTTTGCCTGGCATCTTATTATCTTATTTCTTATGTTCTAACCATTAAATGCAGCACCTTGACCAGTTTAAGCATCCAGTTTAGTTGAGTAAGTTTATCTACACTGTTGTGTAACCAATGCCCAGAAGTTTCCCATCTACCCATGAAACAATAATTCTTTCTGTCCTCCTCCTCTCATCTCCTGGGAACCACTATTCTGGTTCTATTTCTGTGAGTTTGATGCCTTAGTATACCTCATCTGAGCAAAATCACAAGTGTTTCTCCTTTTGCTGCTGGCTTAGTTTCTTCGTATAACATACTTAAGACTCATTCCTGTGGTGGCATGTCTTAGGGCTTCTTTCCTTTTTTATGAAGAGACCATTGTACATTATATACCACACCCATTGCACAGTACCATAGCCATTGTATGTATACCATTGCATATTTATCACATATGTGGACCCTCTCATATGTTGATGGAGACAGGCTACTTCTATCCCCTGGCTATGTAAATAAAGATGCTACGAACACAATTCTTCAAATATCTCAAGAATTGACTTACGATTCTTTTGAATAGTCACCTAGGAGTAGACCTGATAGATGATATAGCAGTGCAATTTTAACCCCATAATAATAGTTTTATGCTCTTTTAAATCCTATTTTCCATGGTTGTGGCACCATTTTCATATGCTCACCAACACCACACAGGTATTTCAATGCCTCCACATTCTCACACCTTTGACAGCCTGTTAATGATTGGAGGGAGAAGGCGAGGCATTTTCCTCCCAGGGTGTTGCCACTGCTAAAGTGCGCATGCTCCTGTCAACAACCCAGGGGATATTCAGTGGGTCACCAAAGAAAAAGATAGCAAAATGTGGGAGACAGACAAGGGAGGATAGTGTGTTTCTGTAAATAATATCAAAATAGATTATGCACAATTGTGAAAACATAAAACTCATCATTGTGTATAATTAAAGTGTGCTAATAAAATCATTAAGCATTTTTTAAAAGAATATATGCTAAATCTGTACATGGTGGCTTACATCTGTAATCACAGATCCCACAAGGCCATGACAGAATTTTAGACTCTAAGCCAGCCCAGTTCTTAGAATCTATTCTACTTCCTTACAAATTAATTTCTACAAAAGCATTTGCACCCAACCTATATCGTTTGGGCAGCCTGACCCCTAAGGCAGTTATGCTTCTCACAAGACCTGCACTGGCTCCGAACTCAGAGGTAAAAAGCTAAAATTCTTGTGGCTGCATTATGACTCACCTTTAGTCTAAGTGAATGTGTGTGTACCGTAGACGTTTCCAAGATTATCCCACGTTTTTCCAATGTGGGACCAGAGAACTTGCTGGAAAGTATGGTGCATCTAAGACAGTACCAGTGAGCAGAATGATGGGGGTGCATTGTAAGTTGGACCAGTGCAAACTGAGGGTGGCGGTGGCATTCAGTACTCCATATCTGTGAAGGTAAATATTGCCACAGCGGTGTGGAAACGCTAGCTAACCTGGCGGCATCAGAATTTGAACATGAGGCATTAAAGACTATATTCTTTAGCTTCTTCCATGAACCTGATGTAAACACTTGAAGCCATGCAAAACATACTGAGGTTGTTAAGGTAAAGTCAATCTACCAAGCCGTATTGACTTTGCAATATTTTTACCTTAGCATTCCCCTTAGCCATGCTCTCTCTTTCTCTCCTGCCATAAGCAACTGGGAAGCAAGCCCTCATTTACTCCAACCTGGATTTCATTGGGTCTCCCCTCAGTTGCCACCATTTCTGAGTTTCTCCTTTCTAGACCTTTCCATTTCTACTCTAGGTTTACCGTTCCCTTCTTTTCCTCACTAACATATCTCTCTGGCTTGCCATAGCAGATGTTTGTTTACTGACTATAATAGCACACTGCGGCCCTTGAATCAATTCAAGGTATTGAGTTACATTAAAATGTATGTGGCTCTTCTCAAAAGAGGCAACTTCAACTCTACGATCCTGGCATCCATATTTATCAGTCCATTAACTTCTGTAACCCTCTTGATGTTTTCATGTTTTACCTCTGGCCTTACTGTAGGTGCACACTATCAAAACAGCACAATGTAGCTCTTTGATCATTAAACATGAGCCATGAATAAGACAGGTCTTCTGTGGGGCAGATCTTGTTCTCTGTACTCTGTCGAGGCTCCACTTCCTTCTGCTTTAGTCTCGTGTGCATGCCAACTCCGCCAATGGACCATGGAGGACCTGACCTGATCTCTGTTGTGAGATCTGCATGAACAACATAGGAGACCTAATTATTCATTCTAAACATATGAAAAAGCAAATACAGACATCTTTACTAAATTGAGAGACACATTTTGCATTATTAGTAGAATACTATATTTATACTAGGAAGCCTTTGTTGATGCAACTTTTAGGAGTAGTTAAGGCTTATCTAAGCCAAGGCTTTATTTGCCCTTTATATTTCTAATTATAAGAAAGAGAAAAATCCTTGTTTTTATATGTAAGTTTTTCACTAGTAATTGTCATTTGCTTTGCTGAAACACCTAAGAATGCAAATGAAAGGCACAAAGTATCGAGCTCTGGGTTCCAGAGGTGACTCAGGACGTCCAGCAATCCATCTCGGATGTCTTAGCAGGCCTATTTTGGTGCTGTTCTCCGCAAACAGCAAGGCTACAGAATCCCAGGTGTTCTCACTGAGTGCAAAGCCAGAGTGCAAGGATTGACTCCCAAGAAGCAAGAACATGCCCATTAAAGCATGGAGAAAAGCCCCATTTGCTTGTTTGAAAGAGGGCCTCATGTGCCAGTGTATCAGTTTAATGAGTTGTAGTTCACTGGGGAGCCAGAGAGGGCAATAAGTGCTTGGCTGGTGAAAGAAAACAGTGCATTGTTTATTTCATGGCTAGGACACCATTTACATAATGTAAACCTTTTTTTTTTTTTCTGAGACTCTACGCCTTGAATATCTGAAGAGACATAAATCAGTATACGAGTCTGGCCAAATGGGCTAATCAAGTTGGGCGGATTAATGATTGGCTTGTGATAAAATTCCTAGACTGTTAAAAATGATTTGAGAAGAGCAACAGACCTTTCTCCATGTGGCGTGAACATGGATAGAATTCAATTTGAGAGGGATTCTTCATCACTCGGAAGTTGTCTGATGGTTAATCAGGTAGAAAGATCTTTGACTTGACCAGGGAATTAGGTCATCATATTGATTTTTTTTTAATCTGTCAGACATAGATGAACACTTTGTGGCACAGGAAAATAACACATTCTGGTGAAAACAAGAGTGAGCAACCCTATATAACAAAATCATGAGGAACAAAGTAGAAATACAAATACAGCTAGTGAATAGGATTTTATATAGCAAATCAAGGTAATCGTAAACATGAGGAAATGCGTAGCTACTCGTGCAGTGTCAGCATCCTCATGCAAGGCCGAACACACACTGGAACCTAATCATCAGACTGCATGTACTAGGGAAGATATTTTATTTCTTCCCTTTGACATGATATTGTGAAAATGTTTCTATCACTTGAAAATAGATTTTCTTCATTTTTTTTCCTGTCCAGAAATAAGTTCAAATATTATAAAACTGTTTTAGAGCACTGAGGGTTTACTGTTGTTTTGAGGGGTTTGTTTGTTTGTTTTTCCCATTGCTGTAATAAACATCAACTGTGAAGAGAAGCTGTGCTTTCCAGATCAATGTTTGTTTATTTGGTTTTGGTTTTTCGAGATAGGGTTTCTCTGTGTAGCCCTGGCAGTTCTGGAACTCTCCCTCTGTAGACCAGGCTGGCATAGACCTCAGAAATCCACCTGCATGTGGGATCAAAGGTGTGAGCCACCACTGCTAGGCCCATATGGATGTTTTAAGCGTTGTCTCGTAGAATCAATTCCATCAGTTGCTTCATAATATCACTTAATTTTTTTTCCTTCTAAAATGAAAATTGTGAATTCTTGGAACTTTCATTTCAGGGCTAAAATTCAGCGCTCTCATGATATGTATTTCATAACACTCATCCAGTCCATCGGTTGCATTTCTGGGCTGAAAAGTCAGACTCCTGCTGGAGTCAGACCTCATTCTCAGGCTTCTTGCCGTTGCTTTATACTGTGGTTAAGTAAAGTCTTGTCTGATGTGAACTGGGTTGCATGAAGCGAAGGTTTAGTTATGACAAAAAGTAGCATGCTTTATGAACTAATGCAAAAGAAGTATATAACCTAAGCCATAGGTAAGCTCATAAGGCAGACAGGGGAAGAAACAGAACAACAGGGTTATCTATTGGACGTTTTCTATCTGCCAAGAACACCACATGCACTGCTGCCGAATTGCTGTGCACTTCCGTAAATACTGTTGGGTGCATTTTATAAATGGGAGAGTTGCAACTCATAGAAGCTATATCCCTTTCCTAAGTCCACGCCCGCGGGAGGTGAGAAAGGCCATGACATTTACCTACTATAGTTATTTCCAGTCAAACCACCCCGGAAGTCCCTTTAGAAACAGTCAAACCACCCCGGAAGTCCCTTTAGAAACAGTCAAACCACCCCGGAAGTCCCCAGCCTCCTTGTTAACACAACTAAGACTTTGAAATGCTACATAAAGTCCTATAAATGGGATAAATAGTAGTTGAAATCAATGCCAGTTTCGAAGCTCTTAGTCCATTTATATGATTTTATTGAAATGCATGCCCTTTGTCATCCAAATAATAATAAATGTAGTGGAACCTCTCTCATGTGAGAAGAGGAGCTAAGAGGAAATAAGAAAACTATGTTTCCTGCTTTTGGAACTGTGTGAGTCTGATACAAAAATGCATTTTCTTTGGAGATGAACAGTTTTCCAAAAAAAATGCCCAACCTATGTTTATGCAAATATTCATTTTCCAGCTAAAATCAAAGAAAAAACAGAACCAGAAATTATTTGTATTTTCATCTACCAATTATAGTAGACATAGTCCTGTCTTCTAGGAGAAAAAAAAAATGGCCCAGGAAAATTATTAGATGCACCAAAGTTAGAAATAATCTATGTAGGCAAAGTAAGACAATAAAGCTCCTCACTGGTCTCCCTGCTACGATTTAAAGGATTTTTAAAATGTTATGTGTATTGATGTTTTGCCTTCTGTATGCATGTGTATATGCAGGTATGATGTTCTTGGTGTGAATGCTTGGTATTCAAACACAGGACCTCCGAAAGAGCAGTAAGTGCTCTTAGCGCCTATGCCATTCCTCCTGTCCCAATATTTAACTTCTTTAAAAAAAAAAAAAAACCTGCAAACTGTGGTTATTGAGCATGATTAGAAAATCATTATTTTAAAGTTCTTAATACTATAAATTACTGTGATTTTCAACTAAAATGGAAAATTATTTTCCAAAAATAAACAGTACAGTTTGCTTTTCTGAGATGTGCATATTTTCTTAATGACATATGTTGTAAATAGCAAATGTCCTAGTGAGTTCAACTTGTTTTTGAAGCTGCTGAAAGAGTACAAAGTGGAGAGAGAGCAATTTAAACTTGAGTGAAGGCACCAAATTAATTAGAGGCAGCCAGCTTCTATGACAGAGTTGTCTAAAAGGGATTTTTTTTTAAAATTTAGGGTAAATAAACCTTTACTAAAAGGCACTTATCGCTGCTGTTGTGAGAGCTGTGTCTCCAGGAGGCACCATTTCCGTAGGACCATGCAGAAACACTGAAATGCACAACTATTCTTTCTAGTGGGGGGAAGGGGGAGTTACACTTAATTTTCATTTGCTCCATCATTTTACACAAACAAAAAACATCCATGCAAAGCTAATTATGTTTAAACTAAGCTTCAGACACATTTATCTTCCAGCCTGCCAATTCTTTCCTCCTTAATTTTAAGTTGAAAGTCATACTACATCAGGCAATTCAGATTAATCGAGTCTTCCTGTCTTATTTATATGAATATCATCCCCTTGCAAAAACAATATGTTGACATTTGCACTAGACGTCTTCTAACTAAAAAGACCCTTTAAGTGGTACAGAAGTTGTTTTTCAATAATCAAATTTCTTATTATTTTCTGTTACTCTTTCCTGTAATTGACAGCCAGAAAAAGAAAAAAGAAATCACCTTAAGTGACTCTGTTAATGGTAAATTTATTCCTACAATCCACCAGTTCTTTCTAAGTGACTCCTAAAAGAACTGATGATTGATACACCCAGCCTGGTGGGTGAGGAGGGAGCCCAGAGTTCTCCCCATTTCAGGGCTCCTCACAGCTCAGGACTAGGAAAGTTAAAGGAGAAAGATGGAGAGCTTCTTCCATACAAGAAGCAGAGCCTAGCTTCTGCATGCAAGTGTCGGCGCCCCACCGTCCAGCGGAAATAAGACGCCACAACCAGACTTCTTCTCGAGATCTTTACTCAGGATTAAGCTCAGTGGGAATGGCCCCGAAGAAGGGAAGGGCCAAGCTTAAGTACAACTCAAGGGCCAATCAGCTCGTGCCAGGTGTCACCTCCTCATAGGTCTGCATCAGAGCAGGACTGCTCGTCATCAGATCACGTGTTACCCTTGCACAGCCTTTTGCCATATAAGGACTTGTTTATCTTAGAAAGCGCTCGCCATCGGGATGGCAGAAGGTGGAAGCCTGCGCCATATTAAGGCGCGGCACCTCGCAGCTCTCCACATGCAAGCACACACCCATGTCATTTGCACATGAGTGTGTGTACTCATATACATGTGTACTCATGTGCAAAGAGGCACTTTCGTACTTACACACACATGCACAGAACTCGTGATGAAACAGAATGCCTGGCAGACCCCAAGTACAGGTTTGAAGCCAGCTGCAATCTTGTGGTATGACCAATGGCTGGCTGTACTGAGCTCTGTGGTCCACGTCCAGCACCTTGGAATGTTCCTAGACCTTCGGAGTCTATGATTTACTTCCTCCTTTTAAAAATGGGGCTCATAATGAGGTGTCTGTGTATGTGTGTGTGTGTGTGTGTGTGTGTGAGAGAGAGAGAGAGAGAGAGAGAGAGGGAGGGAGGGATGGAGGGAGGGGGAGAGGGAGAGGGAGAGAGAGAGAGAGGCACGCACATGAGTGAGTGTGTAAGCAGCTTGGGGAGTCAGAGGAGGATATCAGGTGTCTTTCTTTATTGCTTTATACCTACCTTATTTCAGACAGGGTATCTCACTGAACCAGAAACACTATTTCTGCCAGGCTAGCTGAGCAAGCTTCTAGAACGTCCTGTGTCACCTCTTAATGCAGGGTTACAGGTACACGCAGCTATGCCCAGCTTTTTACAGAAGTGCAGGCCTTTGAACTCAGGTCCTGGAGCTTTCACAGAAAGTGCTCTTACCCCTTGAGCCATCTCCCCAGTTGCTAATTGTGTTTTAAGTTCTGTGCTTTTTTTCTGGAGGCAATTTTATAAACAGTTTATAACAAATGAAAAATGTTACTGTAGCAGTTACTACCTCTCTGGCTTAGCTAGCTGCACAGGTACTATTGGGTACTTGGCATGGGTCCACTGGCTCTGGACACTCTGAAGATACTTCTTAGGAAGCAGAGTCAGGACAAACATCTTCAAAAACGAATTTGACTGGAGTCCTCTGGTTGGGGAACCTCCCTTCACACCTAGGAAGTCCAGTCACTAAAAGCTTGTCTAAGACTTTCTATGGCATCAAGCCACAGCAGGGGGAAGGCAGAGGGCACGGGAGCTCTGAGAAAAAAACACACTGGAAGGGAGGGTTTCTGGGGAAAGCCTGTCTAACAGCAGGAAGGGAGAGATGCAAAAATGTAGCTGGGCTAGAGGCCTAGTGCTCAGTCCTCCAAGCTGCTTGGTTATTGCAGAATGAACAGTCAATTGGGAATCTGATCCGTAAGTGAAGTGCATCCTCGGGTGAGTAAGGACGGTAGCACACCGTGTGAGTGTACTTCATTCTGATTTCCAAGATTGTTTTTCATTGCTTTTGCCTTGCAGTTAGGGATTTCTTTTTTCCTAACAAGGAAACTGAGGATCTGAGTTAAAAACACACACACACACAAACAAACAAACATAAACTCCAAATCTCTTTAGGTCTGTGGTGGAGTGGTCAGGACTGGGCACCCTTGTTGTTTACAATAAAGGAATCTTTTCCAGTTAAAATGTGTAACCTCAGTCCTGATCTTTGAGAATTTAGACAAAGGAAAGTTGCCGGAAGCACCCCCTACAGGCTGGTTTACTGACATCCTCGGGATGGAAAGACTGAACATGGCTCTCTCCTCCAGAACTGCCTGTTGGAGTGGGCTCTCGCTGTTACCTGGAGGCCCATGGGGCAGGCCTGGCAAGAGTAGGAAGGCAGGCTGGGTGGGTAAGAGGGTTGCGTGTGCTCTGTGGCTCTGTGGCGTAAGGCCTGTGTCTGCATGCATGCCTGCAGACAGGACCAGGCATCTAGCTGGAGCCACACAATGGGTGCTGGAGTCTGCTGCTAACTTGTTAAAATGCACTGTTTGTAACCACTGAGATAAATATTTACTTCCCTTAACCTTTACTTTGTTAGATAACTTTACTCAAGAGAGAGGCCGGGGAAATTCCACTTTGCAGAAGTATCGTGAAGTTCTCTGTTACAGGCCCAGTGTTCAACACTTCCCAAAGAAAAGACAACAGGAAAAGAAACACAACAAGACCCCTTACAGCCTCTTCCTCTCTCTGTCTCTGTCTTTCTGTGTGTGTGTGTGTGTGTGTGTGTGTGTGTGTGTGTGTGTGTCTGTCTGTCTGTCTGTCTGTCTGTCTCACTTTCTCTTTCTCTGTCTCTCTGTGTCTATGTGTACACGTGTGTGTGTGTGTGTCTGTCTATCTGTTTGTCTTTCTCTTTCTCTCTCTCTCTCTCTCTCTCTCTCTCTCTCTCTCTCTCTCTCTCTCTCTGTCTGTCTGTCTCTGTGTGTGTGTGAGTGTACATGTGTGCATGTGTTTGTATCTGCTTCTCTCCTCTCTGTCTGTCTGTCTGTCTGTCTGTCTGTTTCTCTCTCTGTCTCTCTGTCTCTGTCTCTGTCTTTCTCTGTCTCTCTCTCTCTGTCTCTCTCTGTCTCTCTCTCTCTCTCTCTCTCTCTCTCTCTCTCTCTCTCTCTCTCTCTCTCACGTGCTCACGTGTTCTGAGCACAGGGTTACTTCTGCTAAATCTCCTCTGCTCTTACTTCAAAGCTTCTGTGAAAGGCAAACAATCAAGCGGCCTGGAAGCCGCACAATGGTCTGTAGCCTGAGTCCAGCATGAGAGAGACATGTGTTCCTGTGAAACCCCGAAGCAGTATTAATTACTTGTTAGGAGCAATTAACGAAAATGACTACATTTAAATACCTTCAAAGACTTGGAAACAATCCATTCCAGTTCCCTTCCAAACATGAATCCCAAATATGAGCTTGTGTCCTATACTTGAATGTCTGAAGTCTAGACTCCAGTTTGAACTTGTGTCAGAAAAGGCAGGACTGAGGAGTTGAGTGCACAGATTAAAGAGTACCTTGGAAAACGTGGGTCAATGCATTGCATATTTTTCCAGTTGCCAACAGTTAAACATTTTCCCTATCAATTTACACGTGATTTAAATTGATATATCTGACATTTCAGGAGTTAAAAAAAAAAAACTCTTGCAATAGTGTGGGTAGGTGGGTGTGCATGCATGTGCAGGATGCTCATGCGCATGTGTGTTCACCTGGGTGTGGGTGCCTACGGTGGACATACGGTGTCTTCCTTGTTTGAACTCCACTGCCTCTCAAGCCTGCTGACTTGGAGCTAGCCAGTGTGTATTATGGACCCACAGCCTCCACGTCTTCGGTGCTTAGACTATAGGCAGGCCACATCCATCGTGGGGATCTCAGTTCAAGCCCTCACATCCACCCAGCAAGTGTTAGACCTTTCTGTACCTTCATGTTGGCTTAGTTGTGTGGTGGACAGCAATTACTATTTTTCCTCCTTCTTACTCTAAAAGCTTGTCACTGAAAGCACCAGCCTTTCCTGGGCCGTGGCTTTGACACAGACTTTATTAGAAACCTGCAGAATCTCAGCATCCAGACCCTTTCAACCAGATACACCATTTTAACAAGGACCCTGGGGACTTCACGGGCAAAGTGATCCTTTGGGAGCACCACTCTAAGACATGGCTATGCATGTTGCTTACAAGGGGACAGACAATTGTTAGAGATAAGCAGTGTTTTTAAAAAAAATTCTAAAAGTTAGGGTTGGAAAGCCATCTCAGTTGACAAGTACTTGCCATGCCCAAGCATACCTCAACACATACACACACACACACACACACACAAACACACACACACACACACACACACACACACACACACACACACACACACACACACCACAAGCCTGGCAATCATAACTCCTCTGGGGATATTACAGAGATAGGAAGATCCCTGGCACTACTGGCCAGACAGTCCAGCAGCTGACCAGTGAGTTCAGGGAGAGACTCTGTTTCAAAAAACAACGTGGAAGACCAGCCAGATACCAGAGTTCCGATGTTGAGAACTCAGGTACTCTACGTTGTAAAAGTTGTAAATGCAAGGCAGGCGTGGCGGCCGTCTGTAATCTCAGCACTAGTGAGACAGGAACTGGGATTCTCAGGGAGAACTGGTTAGTTAGACTAGGTGTACTCAGAAAGCTCCAGGATCCACAAGTACAGTGGACAGTGATGGAGGAAGACATTGATGCCAGTTGTGGTGGCGCACACCAGTAGGATTTGCTGAAGGAGATGGAGGCAGGAGGATCAGGAGTTCGAGGCCCGCCTGGGCTACACATTTTGCCGGACGGTGGTGGCATACACTTTAATCCTGTCACTGCGGAGGCAGAGGCAGGAGGATCTCTATAAGTTCGAGGCCAGCATGGTCTACAAAGTGAATCCAGGACAGCCAAGGATGCACAGAGAAACCCTGTCTCAAACAAACAAACAAACAAACAAACAAAACAAACCAAACAAAACAAAAGATAAAAAACAAAAAAGGCTTTGAGCATCAACTTCTGGCCTCTACACGCATGCACATTTATTTACATGCACAGCCACGTGGAATGTCTAACATCTTTTCATGGTTCAATCAATATATTAAGTGTAGCAATTTTTCAACATGGCCAGACTAAAATATTTTCTAAACATCCACACACACAGCTGGAAGCTCATGATAATAGCTTCCACTAATGAGTAATAGACAAATCGTAAGTTGCAAGAACAGAATTCTTGATGGTAAATAGAACAGCCTCTAATCTTGCCAATATGACATTTTGAAACGGATCGGGCCAATTGTTGCATCCTTATTTCTCAAACTGTTAGTGAATCTAGTGCGGTCTTTTCTCAAGAGTTTTTGATAACAGGATTATACTCTGAGTCCTCTGAAAGAATGATTTTTAAATGCAGTGTTCAGAGCAAGAGTAACCTCTGCTGGGTTGTGACTGTCTTTCTGGAAATCTAAAGCCCGAGTTTCTTCTGTTGTTAAGAGGAAGGGCATCTCTTGGCACATACCAGGACCACCCAGCCACCTTCAAAGTGGGAGGTAAACACGACAGCCCAGGGAATTACATGGCTGAATGCTGTAGGTCATACCGCCCAAGCGTGAGTGTGATACCGTGTTTTCCCACTGTATCCCAAAAGCTGAATTGCGGGTGCTACTGACTTTTTCTACTTAAACTTAAATATTTAATGTATCATCTTCAGTCCTTTAAAGCTAATTAGTTGGGGGGCTGGGGGATGTAAGGACAATATTGGTCTGAGAATAAAGGAACTTAGTTGATTACTTCTTGTTTTCTCTCAGTTGAATTTCTCAAATATTTCACAATGAATAAATTATTGTCTTGGAACAAAAACCTTTAAGGACAAAATAATTTTATCACTGTTTGATCAAAATACAGAATAACTGCACCTCAGACTAGAAGGAGCATCTCTGGTGTTCGGGTTCCTGGTCTGCATACTGCTGTATGAGCAAAGCACTTGATGCTAGAGATGCCTAACTGGGGAGTTAATCGGAGGAAAACTACCTTGAGCAATCAAAATCGTTAAGCAGTTACCTAATGCTTAACCAATGGCAGCTGTAAAGCTCGGCATACTCTTTCCCTATGACTGCCAATTGTATACTCTTGTTGACTAAGTCAAGAGAATTCAAGGAAGCTAAGTATATCCATGGGGGCAAGCAAAGTGCTTGTCAAAGAAGTGCTGATCTTGTTGTGGGGGGGCAGGGGGCAACTGGGGTCCAGTGCACCCACGCTGGTATAAACAGCCAGTAACTCTACTTTCAAGAGACCCGGTACCTTCTTCTGGAATCAAAAGGCACTTTCTAGCTCTCCCTGTCCCTGCTTCCCGGCCCCCCACCCTGTCTCTCTGTCTCTGTCTCTCTGTCTCTGTCTCTCTGTCTCTGTCTCTCTGTCTCTGTCTCTCTGTCTGTCTGTCTCTCTCTCTCTCTGTCTCTCTGTCTATCTTTCTCTCTCTCACACACACACACATACACACACACACACAGAGAGAGAGAGAGAGAGAGAGAGAGAGAGAGAGAGAGAGAAGAGAAGAGAAGAGAAGAGAAGAAAAGAAAATTGGCTTAGTGCTTTGATTATATTTTTGTCTTCTGTCCAGAAAAGAAAAAGAAAACTTCTCTTGAAAGTATACTCATCAGTTTTAATTGTCAACTTGACAATTAAAGAAAGGAAAGAGTGACTACTGAGAAGTTATCTAGATAGGATCAGGTTGCCTGTGATGTTTGTGGGAGATGGTCTCGATTGTTAACTGATGTAGGAGGACCCAGCCCGTTGTGTGGGGCTCCTGACATTAGAAGAGAAGAGAAAGGTACCAAGTGATAAGCTAAGGATGCATCTATTCTCTATTTGTTCTTGACTGTGGATGCCATTCGACTAGATGCTAGAGTTCCTGCCTTGACCTCTCTGAAGTAATGAGCTTTAACTTGGAATTAAAGCCTTTCAGCCCTACATTACTTTTGCCAGAGTACTTATCATTGCAATATAAATTAAATTAGGATGACAGGATGTTGGGGGATCTGATAGCCTTCTACAACAGTACGCTCTCAAACAACATTCTGAGATAGAAGGAGCTGTATCATCACTCTGGTTTGTTATCGTTATCATTGTTTTCAGGTTTGGTTCATTTATAGTCACATATGTCACTGCATCAGCACCGCATCCTGACAAATCTACACCCAAGGGCTGAAGTGCCTCTCACGCACCTTTTCTATAGGGAAAGGAAATCTTTCCCAGCAGGCTATCAGTAGATCCCTGCTAAGCTGCCATTTGGAAGGAACTACCCACATCCACCTCTAGTTTCAGAGAAGACACAGAATATGAGCATTCAGCACCATTCATGGCCTTCAAAATGGATACCAGAAGGCTGCCTGCGATAAGGCGGCATGGCTGCTGTGGAGGCAGCCAGCAGTTGCTTTTAGTCTGCTATTGCTCAGGTCTAATGACTGATTCCTCATCTTCTCTGACTCACCCAGGTGAAGCAGCATCTCCTTCAGGTTTATACAGTGCTGGTGCCTTTTCCATCCCTGCTATACCTCCTACATCTGACCAGAGGTTCCTGGTTACCTAATTTCTTCTGTGGACTTGTATCTTTCTCTCTCCTTCATCTTCTGTACTTCCTGTGTCCCAGCATGTTCACTGACCCTTGGAAAGTCTTGAATAAATGTTTCCTGAACTGGAAACCTCACTAATTAAATGACAGTTAGATGATTCATTTTTGCTATGTGGAAGAAAAAAAAGATGCCTTGCCCTGAGGTAAACTAAAATCTCCTACATGCTGGCTATTAATACACACTCTTCAGGAGTTGAACCAGGAGTTCAAGACCAGTCGGGACTTAGCCCCTCAAATAAGTAAATAAATAAATAAATAAATAAATAAATAAATCTGCTTTTTAATATGAAAAGTACAGTGGTAAGAAAAAGAGATGGAATGAAAAAATATAAGGAAACTGAGTTCCATCCCCTACACACACACACACACACACACACACACACACACACACACACACAGGAGTGGCCAGACAAGATGATACCACCTCCTGCTGGAGGAAGAAGCCTGTTTTCAGGGGGCTCCTTCTAGAGCGCTTGCAGACTCAAGCCAATTTAGGTCAAAAGCATCGAGGTGACACAGAGACTCCGTCATCTGGAAGCAGCCTCAGTTCCTAGGAAGCTTCTGATGCAGAGCTGCTGTCCTGTCTCTCTGGACTTCAGCTCCCCTCTCTTTACAAGACATTGATCCACCTCTAGTCTGGGGTTTGTGCCATCACTGAGCCAGTCAACAAAAGCATCCTGCTCCCTGAGGTTATGGTACTATCAGGGCATCCCTAAACTATGGCTACAATAACAATCTTGAGTCAACTACAGCGCAGCTTAGAACTCAGCCTGTCTCCATATACTGACTAAATGCACTTCTATCTGGTTAAACACCAGCAGCTCTCTGTTGGCACCATGCTAAGTGCACACTAAGTTTCTCCAGCAAAACAAAGAACTTGTCAAATACCCTGGACATCACCCTTGCAGACTGTGTTCGGTTAAGTGCTATTTTTTTCCTACCACAGTCATAGAATTGAGTCAGTTTTCCCCAAAGTCCAAGCAACTTACCTCCAACCAAGAGGCAGCTGACTCAATGGTTGTTCATTCTATTTGTACTGCTACATTTTTACCAAAGATCCTCAGACTGACACTAGGGCTACCCACGCAAGCAAAGCAATCCAATCAGTACAGAACAATAAGGCAACTCAATCGAAAATGCAATTCTGTGTCTTAGTCTAAAGGTCAGATTAATCAAAAAACACTTGTTTCTTTGGACCAAGCAGGTATCTACTTGCTTAGAGGACCAATGATGTCAGTTAAAGTAGTAAAGAAGCCAGTGAAAGTTATTTGAAGAGTATCCTGATTTCACTTCGCACAGGAAAGTTTACAGAAGAGCCAGGATTTGGTGAGGATGCAGGGCTACTGCTCCAGCGAACATGGCAGAGGGTCAGGGAGTATCCTCCCAATGCACTCAGAGGCATCTGTGCAGTGAAAGATGCTAAAGACCTGGCGAAGCTTACTAAACTTGGAAGGCCTGCACACCCCCTGCCTCCCGTGGTAGATGTGACTCATGGCTGCTCACGAAGGCCAAGCACCCAGGAGAAGCTGAGGACCGTCTGCCGTAATTACCTCCATCACTCTTACATCAAACATCCCCCGAAGGATGCAGCTCAGACTCGCAAGCAAAAACTGACCATTCAAGTTTACAAAGAAAATCTCTGCACCACTCTAGATTCCCTTTGGTCAAACAGTGCTATTACTTCCTCATGGGGAGTGCTTCTTCAAGGTGACCATAGATGCTTTTGTTTTCAACTTTACACTTCTAACTGATATTCTCTTTGGGTGTTGGATATACATGTTCATGTGTGTGCACGTGCGCATGTATGTGCATTTGATGCATGTCTAATACCACATTCCCAGTGCTAGGATTACAGACATGAGCCACCATGTCCCTCTTTTTGTGTAAGTGCTGGGATCTGGCCTCCAGGCCTAATGCTCGGCCTTGGGTCCTTATGCTTGCACCGCAAAGATTTTCACAAAGTGAGCCATCGCTCCACTCTTTAAACGAGAGATCTCCGTACTCTTCAAGGTGCGATGTCCTATTCAGGGTCTTATAATATGGTCTTTGTTCCTCTGTGTTGAAAATACAAACAAAAAAGTCAGGGCTGAAGAGATAGCTCAGTGGTTAAGAGGGCTTGTTGCTTTTGCAGGTGGATCTGAGTTCAGTTCTTAGTACCCACATCAGTCAGCTCACAGCTGCCTGTAACTCCAGCTCCAGAACATACCACACCTTCTGGCCTCTGAGTGTGCCTACACACACACACACACACACACACACACACACACAGAGAGAGAGAGAGAGAGAGAGAGAGAGAGAGAGAGAGAGAGAGAGAGAGAGAAACACTAATAATAAAGTAAATCTTTTAAAATCTTTTAATATAGAGATGTTTGTGTCTGTGATTTAATATAAAATTCAGAACAAAAACAGGAGCTGGCAGGATGGGAAATGGTGTGTGACATCAAGCCTGATGACCTGAGTTGCACATGGCGGCCAGAGAGAGCACAATCCTGCACGTGGTCCTCTGACCTCCACCCTCCCACACGTTTACCATGGCACACGTTCACACACATATGAACACAAATAAATAAACACACTTAATATTACAAACAAAGACTCCAAGTTGAACTAAGTGACAAGGTATTTGGTTCTCAAAATCCTCTGTGCTGCTGTCACTGGGCAGAAATCTGCGAGTTCATTTCTCTCAGCTTACACAACACTGCAATTGGTACTGCAGAAACCAAGCTAGGGGTGACACAGTGCAGTGGCTAGGAACATGTACTGGAACAGAACTTGACTTTTCATGTTCACATTTTAGCTCTACCACTTATCTAGTTATGCAGATCTGGGCAGGCTACTTATCTTCCAGGGTGCCTCACTTTTCCCCGCCCATGAAATGGTCCCTATTTTCCCATTAAGAAGACAAAAATGAGTTACTCCTTTTAGTCAGTTTGTGAATATTATAAAGCTATGTGTGTGACATAAAGCTAGACACATCCACATACATGGGTAGTGTAGAGTCAACTTAAAACTGTGGCTGGCATCTCCAGTGTCTCATGCCCTGTCTGCCAGGCTTGACTTCCTACAACAATGGAAGTTAGAGTCTGACTCCACTTTTTTTACGTCTACTCTCTGATACTTTTAAGCCTCCCACCCCTACTCCCCTCTCTTTCAATAGCTGGGAAACCCATACAAATTAGCTGACTTATCCTTCTCTTCATATGGCAAGGATGTCCGTGGGAGAATTCAAGCCCTACAGACCTGGGAACTCTCATTTGGTCCAAACACATAACCACAATCAGAACCAGACCCATTTTCCTCCCTTGCTGAAGCCAGTCTAGACCAGTATGAATGTCTTCCCTGCTGACTTCACAAAGTACAGTACGGACCAGATCTTTTCATACCCACTTTGGGGTGTGTGTAGGAGGGAGGCACGGAGGGAGTGGGGGAGAGATGTTAAAAGCCACTCCAAGTTTGAGTGGGGAAAATTGACCCTCAAGCACTGGGAAAAAAAATCACAGTGGTGGTTAAGTACTATCCCTCACTTGCTGACTGCCAGTCCACTGGAGTCTCCTTTCTCTTCCTCTTGGCCTGCTGATCAAAGGTATGCTGGACCTTAGCACCAGAACTAAGGCCTTAAGTAAGTTTCCAAGGCCTTATTGACCTAAAATGTCCCATAACAGGAAAGGAGGCTTTGACCCAACAAGTCATCAGAAAACTTGGCACTTAAAATTAGCAGAAAAAAAAAAAATGAGACCTCATGAACCTCACCCCACAGGTGAAACTGCACATTCCAGGATAAAGAAAAGAGCTACAGGAATTTGACGCCATCATTTAAATGGTAGAAACAATAATTTCTACTATTTTGCCTTTAATACACACGGCGCAAATACCTCAATTAAATCTCTAGTAATTATTTTTGCAGTTAATTGTTGCATACTTCCGTGCTACTGCAGCAAAACAATCATTGATCTTACAGCACACACATGATGTCCAAACAAGTCCAACATCTTTAGTTCAGAGGGCCACATACAATTAATTTGTTTTGCCTGAGCTCATCTACTTTGCTCCTTGGAAATTGGACCCATTAAGGTAGACTCTCCAAAATAAAAGGCGTTGTGTGTAAACTGCCCTGCACCTAGCATTCCCTTTAATGCCTTCTCCCAGGCTCCTTCCCAGCAACAGAAAGTTTAGCAACTTCCCCACGTGGTAGCACAAATTGCCTGTTCGCCTCCTATGCAACAGAAGTGTCTTTCTCTGGCCCTTAGTACACACTACTGAAACATCAACTGCTTGCTGCATTCTGGAGATAAAGTTGCCCACTGGCTCAGCCTGTGGTCCTCCACACCTAGCTTGCCCCTTAGGCTGCAGGCCCTCAAAACAAAACTCTTCAGACTCAGTCATTACGGAGACCTCCCTGTTATCACTGAAATGCTGTACAGAATACAAGCAAGCCTGAGTTTCCTGGCATATGTGACCTACGGGAGGAAAGTGACGTGTCCAATTCGCTGTCTTTTGCTAGGTGCAGTATTGTTGTAGGGTGTCAGCCCTCCCCCACCTCCCCTAGAGACCCAGAGTCCTATAAGATGAGCTGAGTGTTTTTCAGTAGGCAGTCTGTAAGCTTTGCTGATCCCAATGTCACCATCACGTGATGATGCTTCTCTAATGAGCTGTTGCCATCCAACCTCAGTCAAAACGCCTATGATGAGGAATTGTCCTCAACCCTGCTAAGCTCTCTGCACCCATCTTGGCCTAGGAGATGCCTGTGCAGCAGTTAGTTCAACGTTTATATTCTAGCAAGCTCTTGGGGTAGTACCAATGATCTAGCCAGTTAATCACCAACAGCAACTATTCTTTATTCTGGCTGACCCTTTTGGGGGAGAAAATTAGGAATTTCTTAAGGGTGTACAGGTCCCTCTCATGCGCGCTTGCTAATGCTGAGAGAGGCCGACAGACATCACTTTCCAAGTGCCTAACTTTTCAGACTGTGGCGAAGACCTGCATTTCTCTCAACATTCACACCTTCTTTTACCACTGGCCCGGTACTTCAGGCCTCAAAGATTGCAACAGGGCTTATTTAAACAAGTTCTAAATCAACTGCATGAGAAATGGTATGTCCCATTCATCAGGGAAGCGTCAACGGTAATTCATTTGTGATGTCGAGGCACTGACACTTGGGCAAGCCTCAGCCAAGTATCAGCGCAGCAAACATTAATGCTTCGAAACATCTCCGCTCAGTCTCCTTGCTGAGAATGCTGCCGTGGCCTCTTTCTTCCATCACTGATCTGAGGTTGCCTCTTCTCCAAAGTAACCTTAAGAGATAACTTGCCCTGGGACCCTTGCCAGACTCTCCAAGCGAAACCAAGTTTCTCCCTCCTTGGAACTCATATCACAGTGAGTCTCCGGTAAGGCTTCTCTTCCATGCTGTGGAAAAACTGCTCACAGTATGTTGTCCCAAAAGCTCGAAGTGTTGAGCTCGCGTCCTAGAGACAGACCTCCAACCCCCTACCAAAACACCCTCGCACTTTAAATCCCATGCCTGCCTTTTACTACCTAGACGTAGGGCAGTGATTCACCACCCTCTCTCTGCCTCAGGCTGCTCTTCAGGAAACACTCAGTAAAATGTTAGTCTCATTACTGAGCCTCACTAGCAGGGCAGAAACAACTGGACGTCAAAAACTCGTCTTAAAACTCTATCTCAACAGTGGTGCCTGATACGCAGAAAGCATTTAATAAATATTTGCTGAACAGCCTGAATAAATGACTCACGGAGCCTCGTTGCGATTTTTAAAGCAAACAAATTTGAAGATCAATACACAGTTCAAACACTTGCTTGGAATGTAAATGATGAGATACACACGTATCGTCTAAAATAAAAGCAGACAGCAGGCAAGGACACGGCTTGTCTTGAAAACTGCTTCCTAATGTAGAAAAGGCCAACAAATTTTGCGCATGGTCCTTCATACCTGCCTCCTTCCTGCCTCCCTTTCCTCATCCCTCCTTTTCTTTCTCTGTCTTATTCTCAGCTAATTTACCTTCTAAATGTATTCCTTTCATGAAGAAAACAGATATTCACAGGTTGAAAACTTCAACCAGTTACTTTTCTTCTTCAAAATCCTGCCCACAAGTACTTTATTACTCTGTAAAATTTGATATAAAGCCCTTAGGACAGAAAGTGAACTCTGCACTTTTTAAATAGGCTTCCATGTTACGTTCAGAGTTGAGATAAAGGGAGTCATTCTCCATCAAGCATCTGCATTAAGGGAGAATAATGTCAAAAGCAGAAACACGGGCAGGTACAACCATGGTCCTTAGAGGACTGCCTAAGTCACAGTTACATCCTCTGGGTGAAACGAAGTAGTCTAAAACCAGCTACCAAATCAGAATTTAGGGACAGTGGCAATGATTACATGTAAATTACATACATAAAATACATGTGATGTGAAAAAAAGTGGCTTATCTCATATTAAAACTTTTCCCCCTTGATGACAGGATCAAACCCTGTGTATCCCTGACCTCTGGAGTTTTAAATATTTACAAATTATATGTTAATATTAAAGTATAATTTATAATATTACAAATTTATATTGTATTATATTACACTATTATACTTTAAAGTATCTGGTAACTTCAGTATGCATTTTAAATGCTTTAGAGCCACAATCTGTATCTATATGAATGATCATATAACATGTCTGATTTGAAAAGCCAAGTGTCTTTCGAAGCTCACGGATACCACACTCTAACATGGAGGAGGCTGTCCATGAAGGACGTGTTTGTAGTGATCTGCCTAAAGTCACAGCTAGTCCACGTTCCCCCATGTATAAGTCATGACCTTGAAATATCATATATCATAGCTGTCTTTGGAGAAATCAACCAAAAAGCCATAAAGCCAGTACTATGTGGGAAAAGCTTTCAAGCTTCCAAAAAAAAAATGTGTCTTGATTATATCCTTAAATTAAAACATTTTTATTAAATATGTACTTTTTGCAGAAAGGTCTTATTGTTTGTCATATTTTAAGTTCTTGCTTCCTTGATAACAAATGCTTTCTGACATTAATCAAATTAAACAGAATCATAAATAGGCCTTATTATCATAAAACAGCTAAATATGAAAGCATATTTAATAAAAATTTACATGTAAGTTTGTAATATAGCAGTCATAACTTAAGACATAATATAAAACTTTTTTATTTTAGATAACAAAGCAAACCTAATTCCTACAGGAGACAGGGTGCAAAAGGACCAATTGAAGTCTTCTCAATATCCACCTAAGTGACAGACCTTCTACAATCTGTGGCACGTGTACAACAAGGAAAGAAAACCGGGGTTCCCGTCCATGGGGCTGCATGCACAGACAGCAAACCCATGCAGGAGCAGGGCTGACCAGAGCCCGTCAGTACCCAGACTTTAATAAAGTGAGACCCCTTTGCATTGCTGGAGCATCGCTGTTTGGTTCCAAACCCTGGAAGGATGGTAACATGCACATTAATTTCTGATTAATGTCATGGACACACTTGTACACAGGCACAGACAAGAGAGCAGTCCACAGAAACGCAAAGCTGACTGTTTCACCTGGTGACGAACTTCGTGGCCATGAACTCAGTCTAGTTTATTTTGTTTCTCACCAGCTAAGCTAATTCCCCTTTAAGATAGCCTTATACACATTATTCCGGAGCTCCTACCCTTCCAATCCAAGTAGCACCAGGCAGTTTCCAAAATATTTCCTATCATGAAGATGAATAGGCATATATGAAAATGCTGTGATAAAATCCATTATATCCTTTATATACGTATATAAAGTATACATTATATACTTTAATTATAAAATTATTTCCTACTATGCTCTAGATAGATACGTTTTTATAGTAACAGCCATCAGGAAAATATTATTTCTAAGACACCAACGTGTGCCGAAAGGCCTGAAGCATGACACCTGTTAGTAATCTGGAAGTGAGATTGGAAGGAGACGGAAACACTCACTCAAAAAAACAGGACAAGAGCACCAAGGAAACTGTCTTTTTCAAAGTTAGACAGGGGAATTTCCAAGGTAGGCAACTGGCAATCCTGCTGTCTGTCAATCAGGATGGGAGCTGGGCAGCTTAGAACCCTAGCATCCAGGATGGCTGGCACTATGCTATGGTGAAGTCACGGGCATTATTTTTCATTTGTAGAACAGAATACTTGCCTGACATGTCGAAGAGCCCTTCTGAGTCTGAGGCACTAAGACTCCATGCACCTGTAAATATAGAAACCGTGTCTTAAAATGACAGAACTGCTAAAAATGTTCTAAGGTAAAACACAACATCTGAAGCACTTGCCTTTTTAAAAATCCAGTCTCCGAGGAGAAGAATGAGCAGGTGGGAACCCCTCGAGGAACTGTTTTCCCCGTCTGAGAGGAGATGGGAGCCCAGGGCCGTGCAGGGCTTCTTAAGCTGCCCATTTCAACCACAGCTCTGCCCTGCTGCTGAAACCTTCTAAAAGGAATCATTAAAAAGTTTTCCTATGTTGTCCACAAATGTAATTTCGTACCTTTTCTCCCCAACCCGATCTAATGAAAGGCTGTCTTCCTGATGGTGGTGTTCTGAAGGCTGAGCAGGTGAGGGGGATCTCGGAGCAGGATTTAAAAAAAAAAAAGTATGTGCTTAGCTCTTAGATATTATGGGATCTGTTATCGAAGTCTTTGGAGAAAAGTCAAGATGGCAAGTGGGGATGGCGTGAAGGACGGATGCCAGCAAACTTGAGAGGCAATGCTTCTAACACCTTCAACGAAGCAAGCTCAGCGTTAGAACCTCAGGCCCAAGGGAGCAGAGTGTAACAATGCCCGAGGAGAAAGGCTTAGATCAGGTGCCCCGTGTCACCGCCACTTTTAAAACATGGAATAGGTGTACGTGACTTTTTAATTAAGGGCTGCAGTGAGCACTAATTCACATGCGTTTGTCAACCATGATGTTGCACGGAAAAGTTGCTCCTTGTGAGTCACTCACGTATTTCAACCCGGCCCCTTCCCATTCATCTTCTAGTGTCGAACTTTTCTTCCTTAAAAATGAACAAACAGAATCAACCCATCGAATGTGCTTCAGAGTCTCCTTGTTTTCTAAGAGAAACCTTATAGGTCACCAACGAATTGCGCTCAAAGCAGCCAAACTGACAACAAGAAATAATGCTGAAGAGTGTCGCTGGGGAGCACTAATACAGGGGCAAACAGCTGCACTGTCCTGAAACCTTTCCTACGCAGGAATGTGTTAGATATTCCAATAGCCTTTCAAATTAGAACAGTAAAAGATGTATTTCTCTAACTTTCTCCAAATGAATTTGTTACGGCTAGAAGATGCCTGCTGAACACTTAACCTCTGCAGTAAAGTATTAATAGCAAGCAAAATGTAGTTTTAAAATGGAATTTTGTGGGGGGGGTTTAAGGAACAACGTATGGTGGTAAAGAACAGTATTTGTAACGAGTATAATTATTTATTTTTAAATAAAGTCACTGCTGTTTATCTTTCACACTCTCTACCACTCTCACTTTTGTACTGTGTTACCATAACACCTGTCTTCCCAGGACCTTAGTAGACTTGTATTGAGCTATACGTCACGTATTATGACAGGACAAATACAGTTCGAGTACATCAGCAGGATCATGCAGAGGAGCGAGACAGCGGGGGCGGGGGCGGGAGGTGGGAAAGGACAACCTGAAAACAGCCACTTCTTACAGTCAAGAGGTCATCTTCATTTAGTCACATTCATCACTGCTTTGGGAGTTGATAGAAGAAAACAAATGAAATAAAAACCAATGAACCTACAGAGTTCCTGGATCTTCAATAATGCTCAAATTTTAACTGTTCGATTACTGGGTGGCAAAGAAATAACCCTTCTAATACAGGCTCTATCAATATTGTGTAATATACACACAACACCAACCTGTCATCAACAGTTCATTCCTATTATTTATTAGGCATTCTCACCATTTTTGGCAGACTGGCATCTTCGTCATCCTTTGAAACTAACGGCAGTCAGCCAGTTTATGAACTAACTGCACATAAGCACTCAACATGTTTAATGAAACATTAAGTATCGCATTATTTAGCCTTTACACAGGCAATTGTAAGATCAGAAATGTTACCCATAAATAACAAATACTGTTTCACAAAGTAAGCCACACCAGACCTTAACATCTTAAAGTCCCACATTCACACTATACTATATCACCAATTCTAAACAATGAATAAAATTCACATGCTTTTGGAAAGTCCTGGATTCGGCTGCAAGAAGTAACCTGCAAAGAGCTTTATAACATAAAGCCAGAGCCTACTTTATTACTTTATAAAAGTAGCAAATCACAGGTTTAATTTCAAATGCAAAACATTGTACACAAGACTCACTTCAGATGAAAACAAACCCTGAAGTTTCCTGGTTCAAGTGTCGTCCTATAATAGCTAAACTTAATTTTCTTGAATCCATGGCCTGGAGACAGATTAATGAAATCTGCTGTTCACCCAAAGTGGCAGAGGATGACAGGGGCAGGTGAATAGAGGGAGGCAGGAGGACTAACGAAGAATTGCTTTAATGTCTACCTAAATGCGATTTATTCCTTATGGAGGCATATATACTTACATAGTACTCAGAGCTTAGCCTTTAAAAAGAGCCCTTGAACTCTTAAATACTAAATGTAAGAACCTAATAGCTACTTATAACACATTTATAGATACAAATACTTATCTCTGGTTATTCCTTTAAGCGTTAATGCAATCATGATAACTTGAGAGAACATATAGTCCCACTTTGAGATTTAAAAAAAATGAGTCAAAGCTCTCTAAATTACAATTTATGATCACTAAAAATATTGTTTTTAGTCTGTGCTTTAAAATACTTTATTCCAGAATATTTCAAGGTACTTTATTTTCACACATCTGTTGCCACCAACACATAACTCACACTTGGCTCTGAAATTCCATGGGGCAACTTCATTCAGTTTAACCCAATATTTCTGACAACTTCACTAGTCTAGACAGCATGGCAGCTGCGGCATGTTTATTATAAAGAACTGTTCACTATTACCAACCCCACCCACAATGCTCTTTTAAGCAACACACAATGAGCACCATTAATTTGGGGACCTCTGATACTCTGGCCCTATAAATATTTTGATTCTATTTAAGCTCTAGAAGAATCCACCATTCCAGAACTCTCTCTAGTCTATTTATATCAAGACACTGCTCCAGTTTGCTTCTCGGCTCTGCTAATAAGCAAGACCATTCAATATCACCGCCTTTAATCCACTTTCAAAATACCAAACTTGACACACCATGCTTCTTTTAAGACTCTTTATTGATTTCTTTTAAACAATCCAGTCTGTTGGATCTCAATGCAGTTTATAAAAAAAAAACAAAACACAAAACCCCTCAGGACAGTTTCCTATAAACTGCAGTCAAAAAGTAATTTAGTGTGTCAAAGAAGTTATCTGAAGTTGCAACTTTTTTTTAAATATGCAGAACAGTAAAATGTAAGCATGCTCTTGGATGCAGGTGCTCCTGTGCACTACAAAGTCCTATGTAAGAGCTTGCTATGATCTGCAGGCATTTGGGGATGCAATTATTTTTTCTCCATAATTTAGGTAACTGAGGATGAAACTCATATGGATGAGTAAAGGACTTTTCTCAAAAAAAAAAAAAAAAAAAGAAGAAGAAGAAGAAGAAGAAAGCCAGCTTCAGTTGAATGCTGCACCTTGAGCTGAACTGAGAAAGAAAGCATGTCCATGCTGCAACTTTAGAGGAAAATAAAACATCCCTCCGCAGGCATCGAGGAGTGCCAAAAGGAAAGGATAAGTAAACGTTGTATGCACACGTGTCCATGTTCCCACATTAACAGAACACATCAAGAACTTTACATAACAAGGAAGCAAAGTCCCTTCACTGCTTGCAAAGTCCATGATTGGCTATGGCGGAGGTCGGAAGTGGAGCAAGCCTAGTAAAGGAAAAAAAAAAAAAAACAAGAAACAAAAACAAACAAACAAACAAAAAACTTAAAGTCTACACCTCATGCAGAGTTGTTCTTGACCAGTCCTGTTTCTCAGACATCCGAGTTGGAACTCAGATTTGTTAATCTGGGGTCCGCATTGATTTCATATCTGTAATGATACCCTTCCATGTGATCCCTGCAGGCATCTCTGATGTTATGCATCCACTTTTTTATGCCTTTACGGTTCAAATACAAAACGAGGAGGAAAATAGCGCCTATCAGAGCTAAGACAATGCCTAGGAAGACATAGGAAGTCTGCAGGGATGCGGGAAGGATAGCATCACAGTCCAGGTCTGAGCTATTGAGGTCCAAGAGGCCACGATTCCTCATTTTGTCCGGAAATGCACAAGTGAGCCTGGCTTTATCAGGCACCACCTCTGTCTCCTTAAGCCAAGCCACCATGTCAGCCATGTAGCAGTCGCAAACCCAGGGATTGTTGTCTAGGTACACCCTGACATGAGCCAGGCCTTGCCACTCAGCTAAGGTGTTGTTGTGAAGGACTTTGAGGGCATTGTCCTCCAAGTGGAGGCTTTCGAGGTGTGTCAGGTTTCGGAAGGACGCGTAGGTCAGGCTCACAAGGGAGTTATTCCGAAGGTCCAAGTGCCTTAGATTGGGCAGTTGGGCCAGTAAGTCCCGAGGCAGATAGAGGAAGTGATTGCTGGCCAGCTCCAGGCGACTCAGCCCTTGCAGCGCAAGACCTGAGCGCAGGGCAGCTGCCACCATGCCCTCAAAGGCCACCATGCCCTCGAAGCTCCCGTTCTGCCGCTGATCTTCCGGGGGCACAATGTGGTTGAGGATCAGCTCCACCAGGGGGCTGGGGGACGAGATGCTGGCATTGCTGCCCACAAAGGCGAAGGCGCTGAGGTTGGTGAGAGGGTTGTGGCTGAGGTCGAGCTGGCGCAGGCCCGGCAGATGCTCAAAGGCACCTGCACACACCTCCTTCAGGTGGTTGCCGCTGAGGTTGAGAGTCGCCAATTCGGCGAGCGGAGGCTGGCGGGCGAAGGCGCCAGCCGGGAGCACGGTCATTTGGTTGCCGGTGAGGAAAAGGTTGCGCACATAGGGCGGCAGGTCCGCAGGCACCTCCAGCAGGTTGCGGTTCACGCATTTAACAGTGCGCGCCGCCTCGGAGCACTCACACGCCGCTGGGCATCGCTCGGCCGGGGGAGGCTGCGCAGACCCCGAGGCCAGGAAGGCTGCAGAGGAGGTGGAAGACGAGGGTACCGAAGAGCTGGGCGCCGACGCGGAGATCCACCCCAGAAACACCAGCGCCAGCCTTGCCAACCGCAGCCGCCCGTCCCCGGCGGCGGGGCCCCGGGAGCCCGCCCCAGGCATCGCAGCTCACGGTTCCCCGGAGCTGGGACGGCGCCCGCTCCAAAGACTCGTCCGGCTGGGCCCGGAGGGCGCGAGCCAGCCGCAAGAAGTCGGCTGCAAACTTTCCTCGCGTGGGAGCCAAAGAGGGGACGCCAAAGCTGGAACTTGGCTAACCCTGGGCCACCGGCGTCCCCCTCCCGGAGAGGCTCCCCGCCCTTCCCTCCAGCGAGTACGCACAGCGGGTCGGGACACCGGCCTTGGCGCTCCTCCTCCCGCCGCCGCTGGGGTGGCACCTCCTCGACTCTTTTGTTGGCGCCTCTTGCAGGGCAGGATCAAATGAGCGACCTAGGACAAGCGGGAGAGAAGCGTGAGGAGTAGCGACGGCCGCGGCGCCCCAAGTATGAGCCAAATTACCCCTACACTACCCACCGGGTCCAAGCCTCCGCGTGCGTCCTTTCTTCCCACCCCCTCAAAAAAAGGGACGCGGTCCCCACTCCCGAGCGTTAAGCCTGCCTCTTCCGGGCCCACTCCGTCTGTCCCTGCTGCTTTGCTCCTACCCAGATCGCACTTCTCTCTTGCCTTGAACTTCAGCAGAGCCCGCTGTGTGCTGAGAGCAAACTTCTCTGGTCTCCAGTTCTCGGCTCCCACCGCCCCCGCCGCCCACCTGCCTTCCGGGGTCCCCGCCCCCGCCGCTCCTCCCCGCCCAGGTTGGGATGAAAGCGAAGTTTCGGGTTACCCGACTCTTTCGAGCTCTTTTTTTTTTTCTTTAACACCTTCTTAGCTTAGTGGGGGAAAGGGGCAGCAGATTCATACAGCTGTCGCCCACTCCAGACTCCCTAGTTCGTGACCCTCCATCATTCGGATCCTAAAAGGGTTCAAGCATCTCCAGAAAAAGGAAAGGAACCCGCTAACAATGCGGCCGGGGGACGGTGGGCGGGGTGGTAACTAGAATCCTAGCTCCACTTACGACCGTGTACTGGCAGAAACCCTGGTCTCGCCTTCAGATTCCGGACCTAGCCGCTAGGTCCCCACCGCTCACCTCCGAGGCCCGCGCCTCCAAAGTCAACTCCGAGGGCCACCCGAGTCCCCGCGCCTTCCTGACTCCCGCAGCGGGAGCCCACTCTCCTCGCACCCCAGCCCCTGGCCCAACCTCCACGGCTGGGAAAAACCAAGCCCGGGGGCGGGGGAGGGCCGGGGCCGCCGGAGAGATTGCGGCCCCGCAGCCCACCTCAGCTGCCCCAGGTGGGGGATTTAAGGAGGGAGGCAAGGGGGACCTGGGCTGCGCGCTTTCTCCAGACAGAGATACAGGAGCTGCGCGCCCCGGAAAGGTGAGGGATTCCCTTTCTGTTCCCCCTCCCCGGCATCCTTTGGTGGTTCCGTATTTTGCATAGCGTATTTACCTCGGACAGAAACAAAACCGCTGGTCGATCTCTTGGAATTCACGCTGCTTCGGGCATAGCTGGCAGTGTTGAGATGGATTTAAGCGTGACCCACATCAACCCAGAGCAGCAGTAGAAAGGACCGAGCTATACACGTTACATCCGCCGCCGCAAACGCCGGGGTAGTGAGGGAGGGAGATTCAGAAAGTCTCTCTGAACCAAGAGTGGCTCGCGTACGCTGGCAACTTCAGACTGAAGGGTAGTTAGTTAATGTCTTCTACCTGCGCCACCCCCGCACGTCTTGGGTAGTTATGAAACTTGTAAAGAGAGTGTAACTTGAAAGTGGGGGAGGGTTAGTGGAAAGGAAAGTCATTCTTGATTCAATATGGGTGGGGTTTTTTTATTCTCCTCCTTGTAAAATTAAAACCAGAGGGAAGAAGAGGGCTTCTAAAACACCCCAGAAACAAAGGGAAATAGCAACGACGTGAGTCACCCGGAAAGCTCCCTCCACCAGATGCAGTGCGTTGTGTCAGCACAAGTCACTTATGCAGAGAGCGCTTGGGGCGGGAGGTGGGCGGGTTGACCTGGGAAAGAAGTTTGTCCCAAAGTCTGTCTCCCAGGGAGCGCTGGCGGGCCTTGGGTGATGGATTAGGGAAAACACTGGAATGCTTGCTTATAGGACCAGTGTCATCAAATCTGGGAGATTTGGAATTCCGAACGCCCCGTCATTGCTCTCTCAAAAACTCTTTATCTTATTTTCCCCAAATAATTTCTCCCAACGTGAAAGGTGTGGGTTATTTCAGGCTTGTTCATTTTAGACAGAAAATGACAGGAGAAGCAAGGCTGGAGAAACAAAGACCCAGTATAATAAAAGGGATCAAATTAACGATGCTGGTGATTGTTTCTGAAACATGCATCATACTGTGGCAGGCTAATTCTGAGTCTACCGCTGACTCCTGTGGAAAGATAGTCCACACACACCACAAGCCAAAATGGCCCAGGGGAGGGGGCGGGGGTGAAAGCTGCAGAGCCTGGAGGCTGCAGAGATTTGTGCAAAAAGACAGTTTCATTAATTTGCATCTTCAGCACATTTATCTAAATCCCTTTCGCTTATTTTTAAAAGTGTTTTTGCAATATAAATGTGAAAAGCTTTGGAGGGAGAGAACGGACTCAGAAGCTGAAGTCATATGCATGGCAATGGTGGAGGTGGTTATATAAACCCATACTTGTGCTAAAGCTAGAGACTGTACACCGAATAAGGCAAATTTGTATTGCCTAGTTTTTGTAGTAAAGTAAATGACATGGGAGGATTGGCTCTGATCCTCTGGCATGGTCTTAAATCTGATTCTGTCAAAAGAGCAAGTGCTCTGGGCCTCTGGGTCTTTAGAATTTAGAAAGCAACACATATTCTCACCTGATCCTCAAAGCACCTCAGAGGCAAGATGCAGCAACATCAGGACCATTGTCCTGTGTCCTTTCTGTTCGGTTTTCCAAACAAACAAACAAACAAACAAACAAACCCAAAACTATGGCTTTGATTTAATATGACCGAGCATCAACTGTCTACGTCTACTTGCCTAGTCATGCCACTTTCAATCGCCTGGTTTACTCTGAGCATCACAACTAAGACAAATCTTCCCACTCTGGTTTTACAGAGGAGAAAGCTGGTGCTAACATACGGAGCGTTGTCAAGTGGAAGGTGGAGATAGAAACAGGATGGGACTGCGTGCTTCTCGCCTCTTTGCATTTCACCTCTGGCCCAGATGAAGACACCTGTGTGCAAAGTCCCAATCTTAGAATATATTCAACCTGCAGCCAAGGGTGGCTGTGAATGCATCCAACACCCTCCCCAACCAAAAAAAAAATTGTTTTTTTACAAACATACTTAAAAACATGAGATTTTTGTTTTGTAATCCATTCCCATGGTTCTCCCATGTGAAGAGTTCATAGGTGACCATGTTAAAGGGTCTGGCAAACTTGAATGAAGCTGGTACACCTGCTTGACCTTCGACCTTTCTGCTGCACTTAGCACCTAGTTAGGACCAGAGACAGTCACGTACAGCTGCAACATGTGCATGCTGTGCAGCCTCTGTATATTTCCTGTAATCCGTCTGTAAAACAGAGCCACACGTCCAACTCAAAGGATTTCCGTGAGAACTGAGATGCACTTGGCCAGGTCGGCTGCAGTTCTTTTTCTCTTCCTAATGATCCTCTTTCTTGTTATTATGAAGCACCTTAGCGATAGCAGTGCAGGATGAGAGAAGAAAGAAAGAAAGAAAGAAAGAAAGAAAGAAAGAAAGAAAGAAAGAAAGAAAGAAAGGAAAAACAAAGGTCACCATAAACCAGACCATTTAAGAAATGAAAGTACAGGACACAGAGTGAACTTTAATTTGAATTTATCAATTGACATTGTGGTGTTGCTCATCGCCCATTGGGTCTTCCCGCTCTAGTCAGCCTAATCTGGGTAACCCCACACTGGCATGTACAGAGGAGGCTCTTTTCCTAAGTGCATCTGGATCCTGTACAGTTGGTAATATTAACCATCACACCTCCACCCTTTACCAATTGACGCCCAACCACATTCCTTGTAAGCCAGAACCATCTTCTGCTCAGCTCCGAGGCCTCTTGGATATCCCGTGACACAAAATGGTTAGCTTCAAAAGTCTGTATAGTCTTTTTTTTTTTTTTTTTTAATCCCAGCTATGTTTGAAGTTCTAAAGCCCGAGTTTCATCTGAGAGTCAATCTTCTGGCTTACTCGCTCTTGCTGTAGATGTGAATAAAATAATTGAAAAACAACTATACCACAGCCTGAGGATGTGCTGTCTTGACATTTTCTCTCTCAAAGAGATTGGTTCATGACTGTTTAGTTTGTCACCAAACAAGTTCCTAGGGCACATGCAGAATTTCACCACAGCCTTTGACGAAATGTAGCAAGAAACGCCTTGACAGCCCGTTCCCTTCGGAAGGCCCCAGAACTAAACCTCTACTGTCTCTGCTCCTTTAAGCGTGCTGTCTCCTATGTTTCTACCAGAATGGACCAGTAAGCTGTGCTTTCAGTATGTGAGGGCCTGTCTACCGCCCAAGTTTCAAACTCTTGCACATTCCTCTTGCAGATCAGTCCCTAAGTCCTGAGGACCAAGGGAGCCAGTTTATCACAGCAGTGACCTCATACCCAATGCCTTTTACTTACTTTTCCTGTTGCTGTGATAAAATGCTCTAACAGTCCAAGGGTGCAGGCAGGTGTGGGGGGCAGGGGCGGGAGGGACAAGGATCTTGGCAGCAGGAGCATAAGGCAGGTGATCGAATTGTGCTCCCAATCAGGATGCAGAGAGCCATAAGTGTTCTATTCCGTTCACTTTCCCACTTTTTTTTTTTCCTCCAGGACCTCAACACATGGAATGGTGCCATGCACAGTTAAGGCGTGTCTGAACACCTGACTTAACCAAATCCAGAGCAAACTTTGCAGCTGTGCCCCAAGGCTTACCTCATGGGTGACTCTGGGTCCTGGTAACTTGGCAGTATTACCCATCATGCACTGCAAGGACTTCACTGAGCCATCTCTCCAGCTCCCCACTTTGTGAATATTTTGATTCTATTTCTTCTAGGAATAGGATCATTTGTGTGTATACTATATGCATAATTTAGAATATTTCTTCTTTTAAAATATATTTTATGTACACACATATTTTTTGTAGGGGTGCATGTGTGTGCAGATAGCTATTCACATGGGTGTGAGGATACATGTGAAGGTTAGAGAACAGACTTGAGTGTTGCTCATCCCATAGTTTCTCCATGGCCTGGAGATGACCAAATAGGCTGGTCTGGCAGGCCAGCAAAGTACCGTAATCTCTGTACCTCCAGTGTGTGAGGATTACAAGCCCTTTATTCTCACAGGCAAAGTTATCTGTGTGCGTGAAAGCCAGTCACTTTACCAAGTGGGCCATCTGCCTATCTTGCCTGTAAGATACTTTCCTTAAGCCTGTATAATATTGCACATTGTGGACTACTATGACACATCTTTGGTTTGGGCTTTTAGAGACAGAGTCTTACTGTGAAGCCCTGGTTGGCCAGAAACCCCGTGTAAACCAGGCTGGCCTTATCCTCCTGCCTCTGCCTCCCAAGTGCCTGGTTGAAGGCATGTCCCACCATACATGGCTTACACTACAGATTTTTCAATGGTATGGTTGCAACATGGATAACTACTTTAAAAGAAGTTTCCTGCAAGGGAGAAAAACTTACCAGGATCAGTTCTATTTTGATTGTCTTAGGCATTTAATTATACTAAATTATCATACTTACTTTATTCTTGACAGCTTGAAAAAATTTTGTGCATAATGCTATTTACATGCTTTGAAGCAGGACAGAGGGTTTCTGAGCACATCTTCAAAAGGGGGTGGGGTGCAAGAAAAACATCTCAATGCCCTTACAAAGTCAATTTAATATATTTCCGAAGGTCAAGCTGTAGCCTCCAGTGAAATAGCCTTACACTAACATTTCTGTAGCAGAGTATTTCCACAGTAATCATTTTTCTCTTCTAATGACCTAAAGGAAAGTCACTAAAAAAGATATTGCAGAAATATTGATACTAAATCTTGGGACTACAGGGAATTTAAGAAAGAAAGAAAGAAAGAAAGAAAGAAAGAAAGAAAGAAAGAAAGAAAGAAAGAAAGGAAATGATACTGACAATTTAAGAAATAAAGAAAAAAGAGATGAAGAAAGAGACAGACATGATACTGACAACCTTAAGTGGTAATTAGTAGAGAGAAGCCGGTAGGCTCAACATGGACAAACACCAAGATTCTTTACAACTAGTTACTTTCGGTCTTTGCCGAAAACTAGCAAAGAAATTGGGGGAAGAGAATGCTCCCTAGTTTGAGAACTGTCTAACAAAGTCAAGGGTTGAATACCAAGCAAGTCTGTTCCAGAACCATTGACTAAAATGTAAACCAGTAAAGACAACTTGCATTACGAGAAGCAAAGAAAGAAGAGCACGAGAGGGTGGAAGCATGATTTTTTTTAATTGCTGTTGTTGCTCATGGAGGATTGAGGGGTGTCTCAGTGATTAAGAGCACTGGCTGCACTTCCAGAGGACTCAGGTTCAGTCCCTAGCACCCACCTGGCAGCTCACAACCAACTTTAACTCTAGTCCCAAGGGAATCCAATACCCTCTTCTGGTCTCCGAGGGCACGGCACACATGTAATTCACAGGAATACTTGCAGGCAAAACATACTTACGTGAAGTCTTTAATTAAAAAAAAATATTCACAATTAAAACGAGCATTCTTGTGAGATGATTTCAAATCATTTTAGGAAAAATTAATGTAGTCTCCTTTTTTGAGACAACCTGATTTAAGTAAAATATAAGCTAGAGAATGGGTCAAAAAAAGAGAGATTTTATCTCATAAGAAAGTAAAAAGTAGAGGTGAGGCTATTAAAAAATATAATAAAGATGTTTTCAAGTTCATTGAAATGTTAATACGTATTAAAGAACAGGCTTAAAAGATGTGACAGACTCGAATGAATTAATAAGTTGGTAATTGGTGCTTCTTCATGGATGAGAAAATAGTGGAAAGAGGATGAAAACAGTTATATCATATGCACAGATCATCTAAAAAAGCCATCACAATCACTCAGAACTAGTTCAATGCTTTCTTTAAGACCTTACCTTTTGCCTGCCTCTCCTGTGGTCCATAGGAATTTTTTTTTAATCCTTGTTAACTCAGTCATGCAGGAGTGCAGACTAAAAGTCAGAATGGCTGGTGCAAAGCTCAGGACAGAGTATGTCTGATAGCAGGATTCACTAGGTCTTGATGCCTGAGTGGCACTTTAAAGTATTAGTGAGAGCTTGCTCAAAAGAGTTGGAGGACTCAGTTCAGGATGCTGCGTGAGGAAGAGTGCAGCAAACACAGGAGGGAGATGTACAGACCCAGTTTGAACTGCCAATCAAGCCAGCTGTGGGGGACCTGCCTGTAATTTCATCCCTGAGAAGTAGAAATGGGGATGGTAAGATTTCAGGGCCAACCCGAGCTACATAGCAAGTTTGAGGCCAGCCTAAGCTACATCAGACCCTGTCTCAAACCCTGCTCCTTTCCAACAGGAAATTAAATACGGCTGATCCCCAAAGGGTTGGTTTATCCTATCGTGCTTGGGAGCTACAGAGGATTTCAGCAGGCAATGAGATGGTCACATGAACAGAGAAGGCTGAGAGGAGAGAGAGAAATCTATCCGGAGCGAGAGAGGATTAACAGCAAACAAACAAAATCTAAACTGAAGCTGAGGTAAAAGACTGGGTGGTGTGAGGCGGAGGAGATGATACAAGCGCTTGGCTTTCAACAGTGTGGCACTGCCCCCACTGGGCATTTCTGGAGCATTTTCTGGCTGACAACAGTAACTGAGAGCTCCTGGCATTTAGTGGGCAGAGGCCCAGGATGTTAGAAATCCTGGAATTAGATAGGAACTCCCGACAAAGGGGAGTTGTGCTGTCTTGAATGACTTTCAAGTATGCATTCTTGTAGATTAAGCTCTGAAGCTTCAGCCTGGATCAGAGCCATTTCACACTCAGACTACACGTATGTATAGCACCGTTTTAGTGCGCACCGGACTCTCAAGGAATGAAGCTTTATTGTCGGCCAAGAAACGAATAGGTGCTATTCTGTCTGGAACTTTACCAAAACTACCTCTGACAGGACAGCCAGGCCACTTGCTCTGTTTGCAGAGCCAGCATAGCATAGCTCACCTGCATCCATCTCTCTGAGTCCAGAGCTCCTGAGAGCGTCGTGGTCCTTAGTGGGAAGTGGAGACGATGTTAAGGAGTTGGTTTCTAGGCAGCCTGCAGCCAACTCAACACCTGACAGAGGGCTGATATCCAAAATATATAAAGAACTCAAGGAATTAAACACCAACAAACGAAAGAACCTAATTTTTAAAAATGGAGTAAAGAGCTAAACAGAGACCTCTCAAGAGAGGAAACTCTAATGACGAAGAATCATTAAAAGACGTATTCAATGACCTTAGTCATCAGGGAAATGCAAATCACAACAAACTGTGAGATTGGCTTATACCTGTCAGAATGGCTAAGATCGAAAATGTGGGACTCTGCTGGATAACGTCTCTGGAAAACCATTTTTGTGGCTGGCCTAAGGCTGTGGACTCCCTTTTCTCAGTGGGCTCCTCACTCCTCCTGACCTGGTTGTGTCACACAGCCTTCCAGGAAGATTACAGGGCTGGACCCTTTGCAGATAAGGAACTTGTTCAGCAAGCACAAGGAATTTCTGGAAGTAGCCGCCCTATGCTGAGGAGATCCTAGCCTCCAGCAAATGACCTCTAACCATACCTAGAAGTTATCCCCTTACCCGTAGGATAATTAAGTTTTCTCTTAATAGGGCCCCATGATACTGCATGTAGATGAGGTATTGTACCACTGTGTGTAGATTACGTAACCTGGCATCCTTAGCCCTAGCAAATCCAACACATTCACCCTCAAAACCCCTCTCCACTGCCCAAGGTTCATAAATAAAGGCTGGCTGGTGTGCTCAGGCTTGCTTGTTTGTCATTCGTCCACCATGATGATCTGAGACCCCATTTATTCTAGGGGAAACCTGCCTCTTGGCACCAGGGGGTCAGGAAAAAATGGCGGAACTGCCTTGGCTTCCGCTGGAGCCTGCTCTATGGCCACCACTGGCTCTGTGCTGATGTCTGGTGATGTACCCGCCCGGGGCCGGCATCTCAACAGACCTGTCTGCCAGCTGTTTTGGACATCTGCTCGCTTCCTCTGCTGTGCTTAGCACAGCTGCTCAAACAAGGAGCTGTAACACTTTGGTATCATCACAGGCTCCTGGAGCTCCAAAGTCTCTCCACTGCCTTCTGGTACCAGCCAGCTCATTAAGAGAGCTAAACTGTAACCTCTGTGGAAAATTCATTTTCCACCTCCCTTGAGAGACCAGGAACCTGGCCTAGTTGCCAAGACAAGAGCTTCACCCGGACTGAGTGCTCTAAGCTGTTCCTGAGCAAGAAACAGGATCTTGGGACCTTTGATCTCAAGGTCCTTCTGTTCTTATCTGGAAGCAAGCAGCATCTGAACTAACCCATGGGCATTGGGACCCAGGCTGCCCTGCCAGACGTTGAATGACACAAAAACTCAAGTGACAGCTCATGCTGGTGTACCAAGGGGGAACACTCCTCCATTGCTGGTGGGAGTGCAAACTTGTACAACCACTATGAAAATCAATCTGGAGGTTTCTCAGAAAGTTGGGAATAGCTCAACCTCAAAACCCAGCTATATAATTCCTGGGCATATACCTGAAAGATGCTCCACCATACCACAAGGAAATTACTGTCTCTTAAAAGCAAGTCATGGCAAATGTTTACATCAGTAATGTTGCCTCGTGTCTATTTATGTAAAAATAATTGTTGTGTCTTTGTTTACTAAGTGAATGCATACCACCACAGCATACAGGTCATAGGACAACTTTTAGGAGTTGCTTGTTTCCTTCTGCCATGTAGACTAGAGGCATTGAACTCAGCTCATGAGGCTTGGCATCAATCTCCTTTACCTGCTGAACCATCTAGCCAGCCCTCATATCCATATCCAAAATATATCCAAAATATATTTTATTAATTTATTCATATTACATCTCAATTGTCATCCTATCCCTTGTATCCTCCCATTCCTCCCTCCCTCCCATTTTCCCCTTACTCCCCTCCCCTATGACTGTGACTGAGGGGGACTTCCTCCCCCTGTATATGCTCATAGGGTATCAAGTCTCTTCTTGGTAGCCTGCTATCCTTCCTCTGAGTGCCACCAGGCCTCCCCATCCAGGGGACATGGTCTAATATGGGGCACCAGAGTTCATGTGAAAGTCAGACCCCACTCTCCACTCAGTTGTGGAGAATGCCCTGTCCATTGGCTAGATCTGGGTAGGGGTTCGAAGTTTATTGCATGTATTGTCCTTGGCTGGTGTAAATTGACTCTACTTTGAAGACAGTGCTGAGGAGCATCCATTTCTTTAGCTCTTGACCAAGATGGGGTCAAAGCCAAAACACAATGCAGCCCACAATGAAGAAGGAGCATTTGCAAGTGGACTGACCATACAAGTTCAGTTCCTTCCAAATAGATATAATACAGTTGTTGTTGTTGATAATTTACCAGTAAGGCCTAATAATGTTTATTATTGGGCCTGTAATTATTATTACAGCAGTATTTTCAAACCCATTAGCAATCAGTCAAGACACAGACTCCTGTTATGTTTTAAAATAGGCTTGGTTAACCTGGGGCAGGGCAGATATTAATCCCCTAAACTACTTCCCATAGTGGGGCAGGTACGAGATACCTGTCCCAATCTCATGCCATCTGCTTCTAATAGTTTCTATCAAGCTACCTCCCATCCATAATCCCAAATGCTTGCTAATTATCATCATCTGGGCCAAGTCTCCATCCACGCCGGCCATGTGCTTCTCCTCCACCTAACCCATGATGGTGCAACTTCCTTTTCTCCTCTCCTCTGCTCTCTCCTCTTCCCAACATTCTTCTCCCTGTCTCCCCACACCCCGGAATTAGAACCAGATGGCATGGGATTGGGACAGGTAGCCCAAACCTGCCCCACTATGAGAAGTAGTTTAAGTTATTAATATCTGCCCTGCCCAAATTATCTAAGGCTATTTTAAAATACAGCACATGTCTGTGTCTTGATTGATTGCTAGCGGGTTAGAAAATACTGCTCTAATAGTTATTATAGGCCTAATGATATACATTATTACACCATACTGGTAAATTAACAACAAGTGGTGCTCACCGTGGGGCAATTATTAGGCAATACTGATGATTTAAAAACAACATACAGTCAATAAAAACTCACCAGCGTGCTTCCTTTTTTGTAGTACCCCACTTTGCCTTCCAAAAGCAACTACCTCAAAGCCAGCAATTTTCTTATTCTGGAACACTGGCAGATATCTGGTATGTGCCCGTGAGAGTTTTCAGTGGGTAGGCTTAGGCCAAAGTTTGAGTACACAAATCCTGCTTCACTCAGGTATTCTGCAAATCTGATTCCACAAGCTAAAGTGCATCAATTGCTATCATGGCCATAGTGTTGCCTGAAGTGTTCAAATCTGATACATTGGATGGTTTATCTGATTTAGTTTAGGTCTCCCATATAACAGCCAAAGGACCAAAGTGAGTTGTGTATTTTTGGAATATAAATTTATCACATTTCCTTGGCAGTGAAAGAAAAAAAGCTCAGGAGTATTAGCTAGGGAGAGTGAGGTCAAGCCAGTGTCAAACCATGTTTGGGTTATGGCAGAGGAAAGTCAGGTGCAGTGTACATGGCATAGGTCACCTGTACTGAACTTGAATAATAGTCCTGGAAGGAGATATGGATGCAGTGAAGTTTACTAAAAAGCAACTATCAAAATGGCTTGAAAGCAATGAGACACAGGCACTGAGGAGCCCTTGCTCATTAGGGGGCAGCATTCCAGCTGTAGACAAGGACCAGTGTGCTGCTAATGCAGTCTGCCTGAGTGTAAGCATTGCATGCCCACGGAATTCTGCAGACACTGAGAGGCATCTCATCATGTCTGCAACCATCTTTATGGGATGCAAAGTCATCCATGATGCCCGAGCTTTGTGTTAAGGAATTCTAAACTTCCTAGAAGAAGAGTGCTGGGCTGTATCTCAGGAGAAAGAAGTGCCTAGAATGTTAAAGACCCTGATCTGATTTGAACACATGAAAAGCACCGAAGTGTGTACATGCTCTTTTATTGTTTCTTATCTGAGGTTTACTCCTGTTGTTATAAGAACCAGTGCTTTTTCTTTTTTTCTTGCTGAATAGTACTCCACAGTATGGAAACAGGACCTTATCTTTGCCTCTTGGTGGCTACATCTGACCTAGAGCTATCACACATTGGGCAGGGGTAAACATTTATACTTGAATCCTCTCTGTACGAGCAAACATTTTTATTTGTCATGGACAAATGCCAAGAGATTGAAAGAAGGGACTTCTGAAGCCACACCCCAAACTTTGGAGCTACTGGTAGCTCATGGCTGCTGAGGGAGAGTCACCTTTCTCAGTGGGAGTGGCTGCTGGTAGGTTGCCCATGCCCCAGTGGGTAGGTAACCCCTCATCCAAGCACATATGGGCAACACTGATTCAATGTATGGGAGTTTTTTAAAAAAGACATAAAATCATGAGGGAAATGCATTTGGGGGAGGCTCTATGGCAAGTTGGAGGAAGTGGGGAGTGGATATGATATGTCCAAAATACATTGTATATCTGCGTGATAGTTTCTAAGAATAAATGGGAAATACTTTCAAAATAAAGACAGGAACTTTTGAGAGCTCATACAGACTTTATTATTAGTAAGAGTGCTAAGCCAGTTCATTTCATTCCACAGCCGATAGATTTTTGTTTTGTTTCTGAAGGGTGTTTTTTTTTTTCCTTAAAAAAAAGAGAGAAAATACTGGAACAAAACAGAAAAAAAAAAAAAACAACAGGAGAACATGAGTTCAAATAAGAAAATATAAATTGCCTTTCAACATATTAAAAGATGGTGAGTCTTACTTATAGCAAGAATTGTAGAAATCAGAGTCATGCAAAGATAATATAGTCATAAGAAAAGTAGCAAAAACTTTTTTTAAATGATAAGAGTTCCAACTTTGGTAGTGGGGACATAAATTGTCACAATCAATCATCTCTGAGCGGTGTTTTGGCAGGCGCTATCAAAATTAGAAGAGCTCATATCATATCCTTTAATCAAGAGTTTCGCTAGCGAGGATTTATACTTTGGGTATGTGACATGCGTGGGCGATGACATATGTACTCAGTCACTGCTCCAACACTTATGATAGTAGAAGGCTGAATATAGCCTGAGAGTGGGGGGCTTGAGTAGAGCGTGGGGCATCTGTTTGTGGTGGGTGGTGTTGGGAGCCCTACTCATTCAGACCTTCCTTAGCTGCAGCCTTTTTCCATGTCAACAGACAGTGCCCTCCTACCTGTGGCCAGGTATGGTCCTCTATGCCTTCAGTGTGTGATTTGCTTAGATGTGCACATGTGACTCAGGCAGCTTCTTTTAAAGATTTGCTTAGATTAGGCTGGCTCACTCTCGCAGTTATCTGCTGCCAGGCGAATGACACATTCAACTAACTATTCCACTAGTCATGGGAGGAAGTAAAAAGAAATCTGTCTTCCAGTAAGTTGGTCTGGTTCAACTCAGTCTAAAGACGAGTCCAGCGATCACTCTGCAGAAGCACCAGATTGTTCATGTCCAGCTTTGCTGGGCTAGATCAACTGATATCATCCAGCCCTCAGCTCAACCATGGACAGGCAGCTCTGCTGAGACAAAGCTGCTGTCCTACACCACTGAGTTCTGAGGTAGACTGGTGCACAGCAGAGATCGTTAGCCCACTCTCCAATAGATACCACCTACCCCAAAGAGTTATCGGAGTAATAAGAAATAATCTCTGAGAATCATTGCTAAACTAAATATGTGCAATATTCAACTATTGTTGAAAAGTAGTCTGCATATACATATAAAAGAAGCACATGCGCATATGCACACACACACACACACACACACACACACACACACACACACACACACCTCTCTAATATAAGTTGGTTGCCTATAGTTGAGAGAATAGGGTGGAAATAGGCTTTTTACTGTATCCTTTCCATCACTTTCATTACTTTCTTTTTTAAAGAGACATCAGTGTTATCCAAGTTAGCCTTGGACTCCTAGACCCAAATGACACCCCTGCCTCCACCTTTTGAGTAGCTGAGACTAGGTCACCACCATCCCTTATGTTACTTTAAGATTTTCAACTATTTACGTGTACCAGGTAACTTTTTTAAGTAATTATTTTTCAAAATGTAGGATATGAAGAGTATTTGTTGGAATCTAATAGGATGGGGGAAAGAGCACACAACATTTGGATATTTTCTTCTCTAGTGAGAGCTACCTAGCACTCCAGAAGACCCAGGAAGGTTCTTCATTTTTCTCTGAAGTCAGGAGTCTTCAGGCTTCATCTACCTAGAGCTTTAAATTTAGTCCTATCCTGGTAGCTAGAAAATGTATGTAAATAACTCTTAAAAGTAATCATAACTACCCAACTTAAATGACAGGCGAGTAAATTGATGAGACATCTCAAGAAAGAAGGCTGATAAATAAAAGAGGGAGGGAGGGATTGGGAAGATATGAGTGAGGGGATAGCAATCTGGTTGTATTGTGAATAAACTATTTAAAATATTAAAAATAGAAAGAGAAGCATCATAAATTAGTATATTAGACACTACTCAGCATCACAGACAACAAGGAGCAAAGTGACGTGCCACATGCAGGCTACAGCCTCCAGAGGCCAACCTTTCTCAGCATACCTCCTCAACCCCTGACCCTTGCATTCTTTGTGTTTCCTATTCTGTGGTGCTGCCTGAGTTTGGGGAGTTGAGTTGAGGTAAGCGTTGATACAGTTTTCCCATTTAGAGCTGAGCACTTCTTTTCATCACTTTGAAGAGTTGGGTCTCTGCATTAACTACTTTCTGTTTCAATAAGAAGCTCCTCTGAAGAAAGTCGGAAGCACAACGCTATGTAAATAAACATAAATATCTAAAAGGCAATTTGACAGAGTGACCTTTTAGAAAAACAATATCAATATGACTGTGACATCCCTACCCATGGGTTTTTGATAAGTGTTTATAACTATAGGCACGGATTCCTTCCTGTGGAGCAGGTCTCATTTCCAATCAAGAGAGCAATTGGTTACTCCCATAAACAGTCTTGCCAGATTGCACCAGTGGGTGCATCTTGCCTGATAGTTTCGTATTGTAACGTGCAGGTTCTAGCTCAGGATAAAAACCACTGATGCCGTTCCTCCCAAAGTGGTCTACATAAACACCATGAAATGCACTCAGTAGGAAGAGCTCACGTCTAACTTTGTACCAAGGACAGTCTGTACATTGGGAAGCTGCTATGCTGTTTCTTGTGACATAAGATGTGGGAGAAGGAGAAATGAGAAAATATGTATTCTGCTTTTCTTGTTACTATCCTCCCAACATTCCCACTCTATACTTGTACTACACAACACCAGCGATGCAGTCTGGTTCCATCTTTTTCTTCTTCTTCTTCTTTTCCTTTTGGTGATAAAAGCCAGAATCGTGCACATGCTAGCCAAGAGTTCTACCACTGAGCTAAAATTCAAGCTCCTACCCCTGCCTGTTTTTTGTTTGTTTGCTGGGGGAAAAAAAATCTTACTATGTAGCTCAGGATGGCCTTGAATTCTCTATGTACTTCAGGCCAACCTTAAACTAATAATTACCCTCCCTACATCTCTTAAGAATTTCCAAAGACTTTTTTTTTTTACAACACTCTACTAACATTTGACAATGTTGGCACCAATGATAGCTAATCAACATTAATAAATTTATATTTAAAAAATGCTACTGACTGAAATTCAGGATCATAGGAGAAAATTTATCCCGTGAACAACTTGCACAATTTTTGTAAGTTCAGATATTAATCAACCTCTTTAAAAGCATGAAGATAGCCTTCTCTACCCAAACCGATCTCCGTGTTGTGGATGGTTCCCCAACTCCCAAACTTTGGGAGACACTCCCAACAGTTGCAGCATTGGCCGCCACGCAGATACAGTTGAGGAGGCTCGAGAGGATGGGAGAACCTACTCAGATGCAAAGAAGGGAGTCTACTAAGTGAGGGCAGTTCTGGTGGACATTGGACAGCTACGAGACACAAGTTCAACATGAGGACAAGTCATAAGAATAGGAAGACGCCACAAGTTGAACCGAACAGCTGCCCCATGCATATAATTGGGAGTTTCTGACTTTTTTTTGAGCATCCAGAAAGTACCCCAGGGTCTCGTCTTTGGTTTTGTTTTATTTTATTTTGGTTTTTGGCCTCATGCATTTGTTTTTACATTCACTACACTTTTAGTAGTGTTTTATTATATTTTGAAAGTCTGTTTATTTTTTATTCCCCTTTATATACTGATCTAATTTTGTTTCTTTCCTCTTGCCCTCTGCCCGCTTTTGTTTTCTACTATGTTTTTGGTAATATGTTGACTCTACCTTAGTTTTTTTTTTTTTTCATTTTTTTTATTATTTATTCTTTTTTTCTTTTTTTTTTTCCTCCTTTATTAATTTATTCTTGTTACAGCCGGTAAACCTTAAACCCCTACCCAGATCTAGCCAATGGACAGAGCACTCTCCACAGTAGAGTGGAGAGTGGGATATTACTTTCTACCTTAGTTTTTAAAGCACTTATATACTTATATATTTGTGGGTTTGTTCTTACATTTGTCTAGTTTTGTCTGGAAACTTTCCTGTTGGTGAGGACTTTTCATTCCTTTTATTCTTTGGTTTTTTATGTATTGTCTTGATCTTTTATCTCCTTTTCTGTATATATTCTTCTACATTCCTTTTCTTTACTGTTTCTTTAGTTCAACCTTTCATCTCCTCTATTTTGCTCTTCTTTGGTGCCTTCCTTTATGTAACTTACTTAGCATCCCCACATTTATCCTGAGTAATTTTTAACTTCATATCACACTCTACGTTGGTTTTGTCATTTTCTGTTTCTGGCCATTAGTGATCTGTGAAAAGACTTAAACTGACTTACAATGTACTTCCATATTGTTGAATGGTTTGTTACTATTGTGAACGTTTGTTTTCTCTTCATGGTACTGTGTATTGAGCCCGCAAGTATAAGCTGTTCAATAAAAAAAAAATTAAAAAAATAAAACCACTGCATCCAAACCAATAGGTACACAAACCACAACAGAGACAGCAGATATATATAAGAGCAAGATGACTTTACCAGAGGACCATAAGTGTTCAACTATTGCGTTTAAGGATGGTGAACTGTGGGATCATGATTTCAAAAGTTAACTAATGTTACAATTCACTGTTGAGCAAGAACCAGTAAGAATGTGAGCTACTTAACAAAATAGTGTAAAGACTGAAGATGGGAGCAAGGATACACTGAGCTTAGGAAATGATGCAGATGCTGACTTAATTCCATACCACATGTATAGAGTTCTCAGAATGCTACAAAATAAGGTCAACGTAACAAACTTCAAATGCATAATTGTTCTTCTAATTTTGTTTGGTAGGCATAAAAGTAAAATATAATAGTTATCATGGCATATCATTGTATTAGTAGCATGTCTACGTGCTGTATGTCTAAGTCTGGTATATAAAAGCAACACCTCTATCTCTTATCAATTAAGTTCGTACAAATTTGAAGGAGATTCCAGGAAGATATATGTGACATGTCTCTGACAAGCCACTAAGAAAATACATTTTAAAAAGAAAAAAATATAAAAATGAAAAATTTTTTAAATTAAAAGAAAATAATAAAAAAAACTCACATTCTAAATAGCAAAGAAGATACTTGTAGCTATTGAAATGTTATAGAACATATTTATTTGATTATAAAGCTAGCCATAGGGGAATAGGGTAACAAAAATGATTTTTGATAAATAGACAAAAATTAAAATGTCAGAAATAATCTATATGTGTGCTACTACTAAACTGGAATATATTGAATAATTCAATCAGATGCAGACATTACATACTTGAGAAGAAAACATGATGCAAATATTTTCTGTTTATATAGAAACTTTTATATTCACTGATATAACTCACTTAAATGTAAAAGGAACTAGGAACAATATATCATCCAAATAGCAGTGATAAGCAAGCTGTGGTGTCAGTAATTATATCAATCACAATGGATTTGAAAATTTAAATAAATGTTTGTAGAGACAGTGCATTTTACAACAATTTATAGCAATATCGGGTTGCTATAACAATAATAAATAATCCCAAAAAAAACTGAAGTAAAAATGAACACAATTTCATATTCATTTGACAATTCACCAACATTAATTGAATGTTTCAATACTTTCGCTCCACTAATCCAAGCAAGATTTTTTAAAAAGAAACAGAAAATTTGCATAGGTGCACACACAAATTAAACCTAGGAGACAGCTGTAGAATTCTCCACCCCACAGCAGTGGGATGGGCATTCACTTCAGCACACAGGGAACATTTTCTTTTAAAAATATACTTATTTTTATTAACTGTAATTACGTGTAAGTGTGTGTGTATCTGCCTGTTGGTGTGTGCAGGTGAGTACAGATCTTAGGGAAGCCAGGGATGTCTAACTCCCATGGAACTGGAGTTGTAAATGATTGTGACTCACCCAGTGTGGATGCTGCGAACTGAACTTGGGCCCTCTGAAAGAACAGCAAGTGCCTTAGCCACTGAGCCATCTCTCCAGCCCCTCGGACATTTTCTGAGATTGACTATATTCTAGTCCACAAGGCAAGCCTCAAAAAATGTAAAGGGATAATAATTGTAAAAAATATTTCTCTAATCACAAGGAATAGAAATTAATAACAAAAATGGAATATTCACAAGTGTATGAAAATTAAACAATATCACATAATCAGTGAGTCAGTGAAGAAATAATTTAAAAAGCACAAAATACTTTAGGACAAATGAAAAATGAAGGTACAATATATCAAAATTTATTATTTTATCTAGCTAAGACAGCAGTTGGAGGGAAATTTATACCTAGAAATGTTTATATTTTTAAAAAATAAAAACCTTCTCCAACAATGACATAACAGTGCTTTTAAGAGATTGTGAAAGAAGAACAAATTAAGCTAAAAGCAAACATAAAGAGGAAATAAATATTTTGGCAGAGAGTAATGAAATTAGAAAGACAAATACTGTCAGGATGGCCAAGCAGTCTAGACTCCCGTGTTCAGAATAAAAAATGATAAGAAAAGAATAAACAAAACAGAAAGTATGTTATGAAAAAAGATCAAAAACCAGCAAAATAAACTGAAAAAGCACAAATTACTAACATAAGGCAGGAGAGGAAAAAGACATTGCTGTCAGCCATATAGATGCAAAGGGGGTTAATAATGGATGCTGTGGATCGCAGGGTTCCAACAAACCACAGTAGTTGGGTGAAAAGTCAAATTTCTGAAGGCATAAGCTGCTGCAGCTGGCTCTGAAGTAGAAAATCTGAATAGATTTGAGAGTGGAGAGTGAGCTGTTAATATTTAAGAAGCCTCCTAAGGAAGAAAAATCCAACTGCTGATGATTTCACCAGCGAGCTTCTCCCTTACAGAATGATTCGTTCCAGGTCCCAAACTTTTACAAAAACCAAAGAGAAAGAGAACATATTGTGATTCATTCACTGATCACAGTGTTTCTTTAATAACAAAACCTGACAAAGACACTACAAAAAAAAAAAGAAAGAAAGAAAGAAAGAAAGAAAAAAGAAAAAGAAAAAGAAAGGAAGAAAGAAAGAAAAAGAAAGGAGGCACCACAGAGCAGGATCACTTGTGATTATAGAGATAAAATCCTTCCTCTGAAATAAACCTAATCAAACTCAGAGGCAAATGAAAGTGAGTCTACTCTGTGACTATGTAGGATTCACATCCAGGAATGCAAAGCTGTTTAAAATAAAATAAAATAAAAACTGTTGCAATACAAACTATCAATGGAAAAACAAAACAAAACAACAATAGAAACAAAATATGGCCATGCCATCTGATGTGGTAAGAGTACTTCACAAAGCCGGGCATGGTGGCACATGACTTTAATCGCAGCCCTCCGGAGGCAGAGGCAGGTGGATCACTGTGAGTTCGAGGCCAGCCTGGTCCACAAAGTGACTCCAGGACAGCCAAGGCTATACAGAGAAACCCTGTCTTGAAAAACGAAAAACAAAACAAAACAAACAAAAAAGAAAAACCAAAAGAGTACTTAACAAAATTCACCATGCACCCTGATAAAGGAAAACACCTTACCTACTGTAAACAAATGGAGAATGTCCTCATACTGACAAAGACCACCAGGAACAAAGCCAAAAATTAATACCACAAATGCCACACATAAAATGACAATTAATGCCAAAAGATAGTATTTCTTTTTAAGACATTACATTGATGATGGATAGAAAAAATTTTTTATATTGTAGCCTTAAATACTCTTAGCAAATGAAAAGTTGTATTTTGTATTTCTTATGTTTTTTTTTTTACATAAGAAAAAAATCATATCATCAGAGAATGGGGCTAGTTCTGTCTCTTCCTTCACAGTCTGAATGCCTAATTTTCTTGACTAATTGCCTTGGGTAGCACACCCAGTGCAATGTTGAACAGAGCTGGGTGAGAGCAGACATCCCTGTCTTGGTCTTTTCTATAGTATGAAAACATTCTGTCTTTAAGCATTAACTGTCATGTCAGCTGTGGAGTTTCACTACTTGCTGCTATTTTGTTTTTGTATGAATCAATTTAATAGAATTTCATTAATGGCCCCACTTTATATCTAATTTGTTATAGATAATTTGTTGAGATCATTCAGTGGGGGAGAGAAGAGCGGTTTCATTGATAATGGTGTTTCATATGATAAATATACATACACAATCAAAGGGTGGAAAGAGGGAAGGGAAGGAGAAAAGGGAAAGAAAAAGAAAGGAAAAAGATAATTGCATACCCTTATTGCTTGCATTCAAAAATACTGTTAACTCCAATAGATCCTAGACTTAGGTCTACTACTAGTCTTATGAAAAAAAACAGAGCTAAGTCTTTATGATCTTGGGTTATAGCCAACCTTTGTGGACACAGCACTGAAAACATAAGCAACGGTAAAAATGCATCTGTTGTTTTGTGCTTCTCAGATTGCTGTAGAAGTGATAAGAAAACCCACAGCATTGAGCAAACATGTTGAAATCATCTATATGTAGAATATGCGCGCATGACTCATGACTCAACAAGGAGACGATGATTATTTTAATGAGAAAGGATACAAATCAGCATTTCCGCAGAGAGGATGTACTCAGGGTTTATAGCCAAAGGTAAAACTCTGTATAAAGAGCTATATATTCTACAGAAACCACCTGAGAACACCGTACCCCATCTAAGCAGGCAATGGTAAAAATATCAGGTAACAAATACTGGTGAGGAGGTGGGAGACTTGACTTAATCCACTGCTGGTGGGGGCACTAAATGATGTTGCTACCTGGAAGATATATTATTAGCCTCTCAAAATGTTAAATATGATATAAAGCAATTGCATTCGAAGGTAAGAGAGATGAAAAAAAAACAAAACAAAATAAAGAGCTAGGCTTGGTGGTGCACGCCTTTAATCCCAGTACTTGGGAGACAGATGCAGGCATCTGTGAGTTCAAGGCCAGCCTGGTCTACAAAGCGAGTCCAGAATAGCCAAGGCTACATAGAGAAACCCTGTCAAAAAACCAAAAACAAACAAACAACAACAACAACAAAAACCCCAAACTGCGTCCACAGAAAATTTGTAAGTCAATGTTGAAAATAGCATTACCAATATTAATCAAAAAGTAGAAACAACCCAAATGTCCATCAAGTCCAGAATAGATGTACAAATATAGTCTGTGTATACTGGTATTGCATTGATCAGCTCTTTGTTCCTGTAATGAGAAAATGATAAGCAACGTATAAAGAGAAAAGGTCTGTTTGTCTCACGGTTGGGAGTTTCCATCCACGCCTGCCCGTTGGCCTCCCTGCATCTGGTCTGTGTTGAGACAGCATGGCGTGGTGGGCTGCATGTAGTACAGTAAAGCGGGTCACCTCATGGTGACTGGGAAGTAAAGAGAAAGGAAGGGCAAGGGGCTTTCTCTGGGGACTCGGAGGACTTACAGCACCTCTATCTCCTGAAGGGGTCTACTGCTCCCAATAGTTCCGTGCTGATCACCCAACCTTTGATACATGGTCAGTGAGAAGCATCCCAGATCCTGGTTATCACACTTAGATCACTTGACCAAAAGAAACTATGGAAAAGTACTAATGGGTACAGTAACCTGTACTAATCTGGAAAACATCACTTTACATGAAGTATGCCAATCAGAAAGGCAAGTATTGCACAATTTTGCATATAAGAATTCTCATGAAGAGGCAATTCTAGGACTACAGTGCCAGGCTCCATGATAGAGTGCTTGTAGGGCAAGCACAAACCTTGGATCTTATTCCCAGTGCAGATTGGTGGTTCCCAGGCATATAACTAGCATAGGGAGGAAGTGAAGTGTGTGCTCTACGGGTGTAGATTTATTTGGGGGCTGAATATTCCAAAAATCCATCGAAGCTCACACTGGAAATGAGTGGGTGATATGGCGTGTGAGGACCTTAGGAAAACTGTTAAAATGATAACAGCATAACAAGAAATTAATCTGGATAAGTGAGCTGAAAGGACTAATTATATAGCAAGTGATCAAACATTCAGAGCATCATGGTTCTGCAGTCCAGAGCTGCTAGACTTTAAAACCCCGAGGTTGAAAAGCTCATCGTGAGAAAATTCCACAGGTGTGTTTGAATGTCCGCAGGTTACAGGTGGTGCCGGGTAGGAAGGAGAGCCGTGATGCTCACAGCCCATTCGCAGAGATGTAGAAGCCATCGGAAACCAGGAAGTGTGAGAGTTGTTTTTCTCCTTATTTGCTTTTAGTCTTTGACACAAGGTCCCACTATGTAACTCTGGTTGGTTTCACACTCATAATCCTCCTGCCTCAGCCTCCCAAGTCCTGAGAGTCCAGGTATGAGCCATCGGGAAGGTGTTACAAATAAGAAATGGTAAAAGGCACAATGTGATATCTGCAAAAGAAAATTGAAATAGCAATGATAATATGTATTTCATGATATAATTTAAGACTGATACTGACTGCATCTAACAATGAGATTTGGATTGCTTTGTCAGCAGTTCTGAGCAATAATGAAATTAAACAAAAACATCCCAAAGTCCACAGAGGAGAAAAAAAAAACACTAATTCAAAGACATTGTTTAGAATACACTTTTAATTATGCTTTGACTCTATTATTATTGTAATCGTACACGCCTTTGATCCCAGCACTTGGGAGGCAGAGAGGCAGGTAGATCTCTGAGATCAGAGGCCAGCCTGGTCTACCGTGAGGGTTCCAGGATAGCCAGGGTTTTTTGATGTTTTACTGTCCTCTAGAAGCCTTGACAATGTTCAGACACTGTCCTTGGAGAATATGCGGGTACACACTTGGCAGAAACACACAGCTCTGCATGGAAGGCATAAAGACTACCAGGGCTGTGACACACAGTGCATGCTCCCAGGAGATCAAACAGCTTTGTCGGAACTGAAATCTCTGCCATCTCAGGGATCCGGTCACTGAGTCCCGGCTCAGGAAAGATGATCATAAGTGAGAGAAAGGGAAAGACATCCAAGAGCAAGATGGCACTCAGAATGGAAGGAAAAGATTGCAGTTCTCATTGACATATTGGTTTGAAAATATGAAATAAGGGATCATTTATTACTGTTGAATACATAGATTGCCAAAACATGATCCTCAGTTTGCCTCGGGGAGAGGGTGGGAAAGGCTGGTGGTGTTGTATGCCTTGTTTCGTCTCATCTCATCATACCTCCTAATCCAGACGCTAGTCTTTTTGTTTGTTTGTTTGTTTTGTTTTGTTGTTTTTTTGAGACAGGTATTCCCTGTGTAGCCTTGGCTGTCCTGGACTCACTTTGTAGACCAGGGTGGCCACAAACACACAGCGATCCACCAGCCTCTGCCTCCCGAGTGCTGGGATTAAAGACATGTGCTACCACGCCTCAGCTAACGACAGCACATCTGTTCTCTTCCTCATCCTGCATGACCAAGAAAGTTTTCTCTATGGTAACAAGGACCACTCTGAAGTGAAGGAGAGTTAGTGCCAGCAAAGACAACCAGAAAGCACTAGAAGATGAAACATGGTGGAGGAAAGCCATAGCGTCCTCGTCTTCTAGGACTGGAGGACTAGAGGTGCTGATCAGCTTCTCAGATGGTCCCTGCGGGTCTGAGCCCATAGCAACAGTGAGTGCATTAATGTACTTTTACTTCACTTTACCTACTCCGCCCCCATTGCTACCCACTCCAGTTGAGAACAACTCCAAGCAAACAACTCCAGTTGAGAACAACTCCAGTCTGTTATTGGGAAAACCCAAGAAGTAAGTGTGTTTATCTACTGGGTTATCTCCCTAGTCATGCCTGCGATGACATATATATGCTTAAGAAAGACTCAGGTAGAGAAACTGTATATTGACGATTGTAGCCATGAGTAAGACTGAGCAAATACAAAAACAAGACTGAAGAAGCTACTCTAAATTCAAGTAAGCTTCAGTATAAAAATAATGACAGTCTAGCTGGGTGTGGTGGCACATGCATTTAATCGTAGCACTTGGGAGGCCGAGGCAGGCAGATCTCTATGAGTTCAAGGCCAGTCTGGTCTACATAGAGTTCCAGGCTAGCCAGGGTTATTACACAGAGAAACTCTGTCTCAAAAAGCCAAGATACTACTAATAATAATAATAATAATAATAATAATAATAATAATAATAATAATAATAAATAATGACAGTCTAATAATATTTTATTAGAAATGAACAAAAACCCTCAAAACTGTTAAAGACTATTCAAAATAAGCTTTTATTTCCACTATAATGACCAATCTCATCCTATCTGAACGTTGTACCTTCAGAAACTATAAACAATATCTTGATGCTATCATGATTAACAAAACAGTTACATATTTTCGTAGTATTTTACTAGCACACTTAATATTTTAGTATTCAGGTACATTTTAATACACTCATTTGTGAATGACTTATGAATTTGCCATGCAACTCTTTACTAACTAGCAGTATTTGTAATGATTTTCTTACTAGTGAGACTTTGATTTAAAATCTTTAGGACAGTCTGGGAAGATACTTCAGTGAGTAAAATGCCTGATGCATAAACATGAGGACTTGAGCTTAACTGGAAGAACTATCTGTATAGAGTAGAGACTGAGGCAACGCCCAACTAATGCCTGGCCACACCATGGAAGAGAGCCAACCTCTGACTCTCTTAATGACACTCTACTGTGCTTGCAGATGGGAGCCTAGTAAAGCTGTACTCTGGGAGGGCTCACCCAGCAGTGGATCAAAACAGATGCTGAGACTCACAACCAAACATTAGGCATAGGGTAAGGAGCCTTGTGGAAGAGTAGGGGTGGAGGGAGATGGTAGAAAGATCCAGGGAGGAGAGGAGCTCTACAAATAGGCCAACAGAGCCAACTAGCCTGGGCCCAGGGGGCTTGCAGAGACTGAAGCACCAACCAAGGACCAGGCATGGACTGGACCTAGGCCCCCTGCACATATGGGCTGCTTGATTTCATGTGGGTCCTATAGTAAGGGGATCAGGAGCTGTCTCTGACAAGGACTCTGTTGCCTGCTTTTCCATCAGTCCTTGTGAGACTTGATGTGCTGGGATGGGCTGGGGGAGAGCTTCCTTTTTCTGAGGAGTAGGGAAACGGGGATGGGGGAAGAGAGAGGGAAAGGCCTGGGGGAAGAGGAAGGAGAGGGTATGATCAGGATGTAAAGGGAATGAATAAATATTTTTTTTTTTAAAAAAAGAACTAACTGTAGCAGCGCCCATTCGAAACCCTAGCGCTGAGATGGGAGTGGAGACAGCATCTCTCAGGGCTTGCTGGTCAGCCAGGCTACCTAAAACGATGAGCTCCAGGTTCAGAAAGGGACCCTATCTCAAAAAATAAGATGAAGGAGTACTCTAAACAAGAGAGCCCAGCATCAACCTCTGGCTTCCACGTGCACCCACATGGACAAGGATACCCTGAACACACATATGTGTACACAGGCTTATAAGGTGTGTCCACATGTTTACACACACACACACACACACACACACACACACACACACACACACACACACACACATCTTTAGGATACTCTGGAAAGACAGTAGGCTTTGTAAGTAGATGGCTATATAGCTTGAACTCTCTAATCTTACACATGAGAAAAATGGATTCCAGACAGCTTGAATTACTTCTCCAGGATCACACTTCTGACTGATGTCAGAACCAACTTATAACACAGGTGTTTTTGACACCCATTTCAAAGCCTTTCCACTCTACCACGGAGTGGAAGAAACTTGTTTGACTTTTCAGGGACTTGAAACAGTTTGCCTCTGCCGTAACTCCTCCCATTCCGTCCTCTCTCATGACACACATTGACCCTCTACTTCTTTACGTTTTTAAAAATCTCTTTATATTTCACCACATCAATGCATTCCTCAGTGTGGATCTATCCTTTGACCTTCACTTCCTGGCCCAGACAATCTACTCACCCTTACTCTGTATGGCTGCTCAAGGTTGTATCTGATTTTTACCTTTTAGTCTTTCCTCCTCCATTTCAAAGGCTGCTGATGGCCCCAAGTGACTGGGCTGACACTCCCCAGGGTTGCAGACCTTGACCCGAGGTCTGATTTAGCCCTGAGCTACCAGATCCTGGCTGTTTATATCTCATGTGTCATTGCCCAGTGGACCATATCTTTACCTACAATTTCCCCTCAAATTCTTTTCCAGCCTTGCTTCTAAAACTTCGTAGATTTAGACAAGAGTTGGATAAAGCTGAGAATGTGAGTTCAGTCTCAGATGCACATCTCTGACTTCATAAACTTAGTTACTATTATATCGGTGCTACAGTTGGCAAAATAATTAAGCTGGGTATAGTTCATAAAGGCAGGGAAAACAATGGCTTCTAAATAGGAAAGAAAAGACATGTTACTACTCTGTGTATTGGATTTATTTCGCTTAACACAAGATCATCCAGTTCATCCATTTTATTTATTTATTCTTTTAATGGATGAATCATGATCATTGTGGTCCTTGTGTATGTTTCCACATTTTCCTTATTCTTTCTCTGATGGCCCATTTTTTTGTGTTTTGTTTTGTTTTTGTTTGGTTTGGGTTTGGTTTTTTTCATTTTTACAAAAATTTTAATTTTAATTTTATTAATTTATTCAGATTACATCTCAATTGTTATCCCATCACTTGTATCCTCCCATTCCTCCCTCATTCCCACTTTCACCCTATTCCCTTCCCTAGGTCTATGATTGTGGGGGACCTCCTTCCAGACTATATAGTCATGGGTTATCAAATCTCATCTTGGTAGCCTGATTATCCTTCCTTTGAGTCCCCTCAGGCCCCTCCACCAAGGGGAAGTGGTCAAATATGGAGCACCAGAGTTCGTGTCAAAGTCAGTCCCCACTATCCACATCACTGTGCAGAATGTCCTCTCCATTGGGTAGAACAGAGTAGGGGTTCGATGTTTACTATTGTATTGTCCTTGGTTAGTGCAATAGTTTGAGCAGACCCCCTGGGTCCTGATTCACTCATCATGATGTTCTTCTTGTAGGTTTCTAGGACCTTCTGGGTCCTTCTAATTCCCCATCTTCTATATTTCTCTTACCTAGGGTCTCAGTAGGATGTCCTCACATCTGTCCCAATCTCCTGGTAAGTGAAGACTTTCATGGGACGTGATGGTCCATTTTTGAATACACAATTGTGCCTGTTGTCACAGAGATTACCATAAAGCACAATATATAATACTAAACTTCAAAAGGAAGAGATGGGACTCAGGACTGGGATAAAGCAATGAAAAAAATAATTATCAGAAGTGAACTGAGTAAGTCTATAAATTCAGAAACTGGAATGCACAGTCTACAGTAAAATTCTATACTCGAAAAGACAGAAAAAATAGCTACCTTCTTTGGACCTTTCTGCTTACCTAACAAAATATGTTTTAAAACGAGGAAGGAAACATGGGTAGAAGAAGAGCTTTTGAATAAAAGAGCATAATACAAATTTGGAAATGTCTAGTTTGTGGTGTCTGCATGGGGAGAAGAACCTGGGCCGCAGGAGAAGGAAATGCTGCCATTACCAAGATGAGTTGCCTGGGAGTCACTGAAATCACCCAGAGAAAGCACTGAGAAGAAGAGAAATCTCATATCACACAAAAACTTTTGACAGAATTGTTACATAACGTTAATGTGGACTATTTGCAGTTTACCCTTGTTCATTCAAATACTGATTTCTTTACCCCCACTATCTGGTTTCAATCTGGACATTACATTGTGATGTTTATTTTAAGTATCTCCTGTCTCAAGTTTGTGTAAACATGTCACCATTTGTTCTCTGGGTTGCCAATAAAAGCCATTGCTGAACAATAACAAAGAATAGGGTGAGACATCCTGGGCCAGTGAGGGGAGGATAAAGAACAGTAAGGACAGGAGGGATACAGGTGGAGAGGACAGGGAAACACCAGGAGTAGTGAGCTGGACCTAGGATATGAGTAAAAAGCAAGTATGATGTGGGAAATCTGAATGGGAGGAAACTACACTAGCATGGAGGTTTAGGATGAAGTAATTATTGCTCAGCGTTGTGCTTTAAGCTACTTAAATAGATCCTAGTCTCTCTGTGTGGTTACTTGGGTATATAACTGGTTAAGGAATAACTGTTGACTTATACTAAAGTTATAAATCAATATTAAATATTAATAATCATTCAATACAGATTTTTTTTAAAAAAATCAGTAAACCCAGAGATAATATTTTAAAATGTTAAAACACCAGTAGAGTATTAATGGAAATAAAGCCTGGAAAATGTACCTGTAGTGGAAGTTTTAGTTTCTTTAGAAACTGTTATGTTATGTAAACAGATTTTTGCTTTAATCCCAAGTGTGGGGTGTGGAGTTTCTTTTAGTTTGTCCACAGCTGATAATTACCTTGTGCAGCTCAGAGTGGGGCATGGTCTTTGCCAGCTGGAGTTAGTGGAATTCTGAGGACTCTGGGAGAGTATAAACATGAGAACCCAGAGAAAGACAGGCAGGGCTTCAAGGAGATGGATGGAGGAGGAGGAGGAGGAGGAGGAGGAGGAAGGCTGCCTGTTTGTCCTGCTGTGTTTGCTATTTGCTGTTGCTGGACCGCAACATCTTGAAGACTGAGATTGGTATTTTCCCAAAGAACAGGACAACTCCAACTAAATGGAACTAAGTCTAAAGAGGTCAACATTCCCCTTTCCCTTCTAACCTTCTTTCTCTTCTACCTAGAAGGTGGAGGCTTAAGGAACCCCGAATTTTAAATAAAAAAGCACTTCAAAGCGGCAACTGATGTTGGGAGGGTAAATAGAATAAAGACAAACAAACCTCATATATTATGGTTATGTAACAATTGCTTATTGTGAATTGGCCGAGGGAGAACACAGTAGGGGTGAGTGATAGTGATGACTTGGATGCTACCTATAGGATAAGTGCTAAGCCTTTCCCGACTCGCCACCCACATATTGATATTCTCTACACCTCAGTGTTTAGTGCCATCTTTTTACAAAGGGCTGCTAATTCAACCTGCTTCATTAGACTCCTGGAATATTGATTGATAAGAAATACTGACCTGGCCATCTTTTGTACATAGGCAAGGCTTCCAGCGGTGGAACTGGGTTGCATTTGGTTGAGTCGTTGGCTTAGGTGGTGGTGGTGGGCGGGGGGTCCCTGAACAACTCAAGCTGATGCTAAGACAGAGAGAGTTGCTCTCTGAAAACTGACGGCAGACCCCACTGCTGAGGACAACATCCATACAGCTCACTGAATGCAGAGAGGTAGAGCTGGTGCCTGTATGGAGCCTTCGCTCCTATGTTCTAGTCTCTTTGGTGCAGGAAGGCACTCTGCGGGCTACGGAGAGAGAACCCTGAACCAACCCAGCCACAAAACCTTGTACCTACCATCTGTCCTGCCTGCAAGATGTGCTGACACAGTGGTGGCACAGAACTTGTGGAACTGGTCAACAAATGTCTGGTTTAACTTGAGGCCGTGTCTGGAGAAAATGCCCATGCCCTACACTGACTGGGTGGCCTGCAACAGACACTGGGTAGCCCAGAGGTCTAGGGTAGAAACAAACAGGACTGGCCAAAAAAAAAAAATCAATGAAATGATTTTTAATGATATTCTGCTATGCTCATAGATTGGTGCCTTCTTCAATCATCATCAGAGAGGCTTCCTCTGGTGGCAGATGGGAGCAGATGAAGAGAGACCCATAGCCAAACATTATGCAGAGAGAGAGAGAAAGAGAGAGAGAGAGAGACTGAATTGGAGGTCTCCATCAGATCCTTTCTCTTAGAAATGCGGAACCCTGTGGAAAGGGGAGAGGAAAGATTGTAAGAGTCAGGAGAGAGGAAGAACACAAGAAGAACATGGCCCAGTGAATCAACTAAGCAGAGCTCATAAATATGGAAGTGGCCAGCACAGGGCCTGCAAGAGTCTACACGAGGGCCTCTGTGTATACATTATGGCTGTTAGCTTGGTGTTTTGTGGGACTCCTAACAGTTAGATTCTTTTGCATGCTCTTGGGACTCTTTTCCTCCTCTTTGGGTTGCCTTGTCCAGCCTCTATATGAGGGCTTTTCGTTTGTCTTATTTATTGCATTTTGTTTTTGTCTCATTTGGTGGTTGTCTCTCAAAGTCCTGCTTTATTCTAAAGGAAAATGGAGCCGGGGGAATGGATCTGGGGAAGGAAGGAGGTAGAGGGAACTAGGAGAAGTGGAGGGAGGGGGAAAGGTCAAGATGTATCATATGAAAGAAGAATCTATTTTCAATATTAAAAAACAAGTAATACGTGGAAGATGCAGGGTTCCCTACACAAATTATACTAGACAAGTATGTTGCTATGAAAAGAAGAATTGTTACAGGAAGTTGAGGATAAAGTGGTAAGTTAGGAGAGATGAGCATCTTAAATAGGAAGGCTGGGAAGGTGACTCAGTAAGTGAAATATGAGAATATGAAGTCAAGCCACTGCCTGTGCTTAAAATCCATATGTAGTGGCATGTGGCTACATCTGAATGCTGGGAGGATCTCTGAGCTTATCCTGTCCTACTCCATAAACCCCACATCCCAGTGAGAAACCATGTCTCAACAACAAGATGAATGTGCCCAATATGGTGACACACTCCTTTAAACCCAGCACACATGAAGCAGAGGTGGACACATCTCTGTGAGTTTAAGGCCAGCCTAGTCTACATTGCAAGTTCTAGGTCAGACAAGGCTATAAAGTGATATCCTGCCTAAAAGGAAAACAGTGAACAAGCAATACACACACACACACATACACACACACACACACACACACACACACACACACACACACACACACTACAATCTTTAAGATATGGAAGGACAGACATAAGCATTTACTTTGTAGGAAATAACATTCAAAAAGAATTTCTTCTTTTTCCCCTCTAGGATAGAGAAAGACTTCCATATGTTTTTAGGTAGAAGCAAAGGACCTAGCAATTGAATAAAGATAATACTATTATCAGAAGTGGAAACTTCTTTATTTAGAGAAGATTTTCTCATAAAAAATAAATTTCACAGAGAGATAATATGACAAGTTCAATAAATCACTAACAGAAAGTAATATGTGGATTGAAACATCTCTAGGTGAATCTAATTTACAAAACCACCTACAATTTGTTGAAAAGTGAGTGTTTCCTCCATGGGGAACTTTCAATTCACAGTTCTTTGCTCCTTCTAAAATGAATGAAAATTCTTGAAAGAAGTGAGCAGGAGCCTAGGCAGATTCACCTGGATTAGATATAGCCTCTTTCCAACAGTTTTTTTTCTGATTCTACGAGAATTCTAAAGAGGAGGTGTGAGGGAGAGATAGAAATAGAAAAGGGACAAAGAAAGAGAGAGAGAGAGAGAGAGAGAGAGAGAGAGAGAGAGAGAGAGAGACAGACAGACAGACAGACAGACAGACAGACAGATAGACACAGAGAAAGACACACACATACACACACACAGAGAGAGGGGGGGCTATAAGTCAGATAGTTCAAGTTCTAGAAGTTCTCAGGCAACATTGAGGTACACTGGAGAAGCCAGATTACCTGTAACCATAACATTAAAAAAAAAAACTAAGAATAAATATAAACATAAAAAACCCTCTTCTAAAACGGGTGGAGATAAGTGGCCATACAAAGGACAAAGAAATGAGAAGGGGTTCGGGGGAATAGAAGATCTCTTCATCCTCATATCTTGGCTCAAGGTCCAGCCACTCCCAGTCCTAACACAGTGGTTTAAAGTAGTTGAGAGATTCTGACGACAGATATAAGCTTTGCCATTCCTTCTCTACAGGGTAAGCTGGAAGCTTAGAAAAAATTTAAAGCCACCTTTTTGTGATTTTGATAACAATTCATTACTCAGACAGGTAAAGGGTGACTGTGTAGCTGGTCCCCTTCCTTTCTCAGAGGAGCTCTGGACCTGACTCAGGTCTTGCAAATAAAGAGAAAGCTGAGAAAAATGTGGCCAAGGTGGAGGCAGAGAGCCACACACCACAGTGAAAACTTTTCTGCTGAATTCTCACTTTCTTCTTGACCAACTATTATACCCAGGAAAGGATCCAATAGGCCAGTTCCCACTGTGGTTTCTTATGCTATTCCTTCAGGCTATTTACATTTGGGGCAGAGAATTCACTAAAGCATTGACTCTGGAACTATGAATGTTAAGCACCTAGTAGAGATGTGCAAAAACTCAGAACTCCTTCTAACACTTCACCGGTTATATCATATAAAGAGCAGCCTACACTTAGCTTTGACAATCCTTGACAGGCTCCAAAGCTGAGGATACTAAGAGTAATAATCGTGTGGCCAAAGCCCTAATCATAAACTCTACCTTGTGGGAAAGTCTTCATGACCCTGGGAAAGCAGATGATATTGCCTCCTTCCTTTGGGTGGCCCCTGTCATGGATTAATTTTGACAACTGAAAGTATCATTTGCTGGTGTCTTTAGCTGCCCATTAGCTAAACTATGTCTCCCCAACGAATTTGTACTCTATGAAGGTAAATCCTCAGGCTGCTTTCAGGAAATAAAAGAATTCCATTGATGAAGAATTTAGCCCACAAGAGCACTAAACAAATATGGGCTCATCAAGTGGTATTAGTTGTAGAAAACACTACTCTCACTATTGTGTGGTAATACAAAAGAGACAATAGCAATTACCAATGAAAGCTTCACTGTGTGTTTCAGGAGTAAAATGTGGATAGAGGTCTTGACACTCATACCTTGCTTTAAAGAAAAGGCAATGCCAAGCTTTTGCAACTGCCTTCAACAACAAGGCAAGGATTTTGTGTTTTGTTTTTCATTTGCTTTGTGCAATCACTGTATGGTGTTAAGAATTTCAGAGTAGTGGAGCTTCAGAGAAAATGGACTAAAAGATTATGCAGCAGATGGAAAGTTAGGATGAGAGAGAGAGAGAAGAGCCAGGATACACTAGCCCAGTCAGCAGCATAATTTACTTGAGTGCAATTCCGTGACACCCTCTGTTTATGGAGACTCAGGTCAACTTCTTACTTTCTTTGTGTGAAAAACATCTCCAACTAAACTGCCAACCATTACCAATGATCTTACATGTGGGTGTTATTAATTTATACATTATTCTTAATGATAAAAGATTGAGAACTAATGTCTGTAAGAGAGGACAGAGTAAATAATTTGCGTCCCAGCTATATAGAAAAATACTGTGCAGAGGATCGATGAAGCTACAGTCTGCTGATGTGGACATATCTGTACATATATGTCCTAAGACTCCTGAAACAAAGAATCACATACTGTGTGCCTGAAAAATATCATAAATTCAGCATCAATCCTAAAGACTAGCAGTCAAAAATCAAGATATTGGCAGGGCCATGCTCCCATAGAAACCTGGAGCAGGGCTTGTCCTTGCTTCTGGCAGTTTGCCAGCAAGCCTCAAAATTTGTTTGTCATCAGTCCCCATGTGCCATTCTCTCTGTGTGTATCTCTGTACCTGCTGTTTACAATGACACCAGTGACATCGGACAGAGAACCCACTCCTCCAGTATAAATTAATGTTAATTAATTATATTTACAGCCAACAGCTCTCCACATGTTGTCACTTTCTGAAGCTCTGGTGGTCAGGATAGCAATGAGCCTTTTAGGAGATGCAGTTCAGCCTGTAAGGATCACTAAGCTAAAGCAGATGAAGGTGGGAGCCTGCAGGACAGAAAACACAATACCCTTGGGTGAGGAAGAAGAAGAAGAAGAAGAAGAAGAAGAAGAAGAAGAAGAGGAGGAGGAGGAGGAGGAGGAGGAGGAGGAGGAGGAGGAGGACGACGACGACGACGACGACGACGACGACAACATGACGACGACAACGATGAGGAAGAGGAGGAGGAGGACGAGGATAAATACATGCAGGTAAACAACACACATGTAGAAGCCCATCTTAATGTATTTACTAAAGGATTATTGAAGTGTTATTGGCTTCCAAGCAAGGAAACCGCACAGCTGTCAGAGACCACACAGAAGAATCGTGATTTTTTCAGTTGCTGCTTTCCTGTGCTATTTGAATTCTGTGTGTAAATTTATTTTTTTAAATGCTCTCTGTACAGCAAATCTTTACTTAAATCTATCAGGCATGCAGTTCTATCAAATATTATGAGAAGATTTTCAGACCTTCTCCCCCCTCCCCCTCCCTGAGCTATTCTGGCAAGATGAACCAGGGAATTTATACAGTTAAATGATATTCCGGAGGGCTGAGTGGAGAGAGAAACTAGAATAAGGATGAGGCTGGTCCTGGCTACTGTATGCTCACCATCTGAAAGAAAGCAGAGACCGGAGACGGTACAGAGTTAGGGTTTTCCTACAGATCTAGCACAAGGTCCAGTGGAGGTCAGGGTAGAGAGTGGGCAGCAAGCCTGCAGCTGTGGCTCCTACACAGCATTTCCTACATCTGCCAGTTCCGGGAGTCAATCATCTTTCCAGCAACAAATGCCTAGCCTTGGGGATTGAGGCTCAGGAAGCATTATGTAGAAAGAAATCCTGGCAAACATCGAAGAATAGAAGAAGAAGAAGAAGAAGAAGAAGAAGAAGAAGAAGAAGAAGAAGAAGAAGAAGAAGAAGAAGAAGAAGAAGAAGAAGAAGAAGAGAAAGAAGAAGAGAAAGAAGAAGAAGAAGAAGAGAAAGAAGAAGAAGAAGAAGAAGAAGAAGAAGAAGAGAGAAAAAGAAGAAGAGAAAAAGAAAAAACTAGAGAGTATGCTTAATGCTTGCCTTTGGGATTATTACTTTCACTATTGGAGTCTGTTCTTAAAACTGACCCTGATCCTAACGTCTCCCAATGCTGGGATGGCCTCAAGGCCAAGCTGTCCCATAAGTACTCTGTCTGTGTTCTGCCTTCTCTCCAGTAGTTTGATACAGAAACTTTTCTGATACAGGCTTTTACTTTTTTGCCCTGCATCATTCATATCATGTTGGAAGATGGCCAATTTGATATTCTAGGGGCTTAAAAAAATAATTCTCACATACTAGGTCTATAATGAAATTTGCAATGAAAAAAAAAGCTAGGTCTTTCAGAGATACAAAATTAGGAAGTGTGCTTCTGATAAGGAAAAAAAAATCCCAAGCAGTATTTTAATGTAATTTGCTTTATAACTCGCTGCTAATATGCTATCTAAATAGAAATGGTAATGAAAATTAATGTATAAAATACTAATAGTTATTTTCTTCTTAAGTCTCTGAAATTTGTCACAGTTAAGGCTCTAAGAACTCTTTTTTCATTTTAAAATAGAATTTATTTTTTCCACCATATGTTTATTGATTCTTTGGGAATTTCCCATCATACACCCTGATTACACTCATTTCCCAGTCCTTCTATGTCTGCCCTTCACCCAAGGTCTCTTGACATAAAGAAATTTACTTACTGCATTGAGCCCACAGTTCACAAAATGCACCTCACCTCGTGCACATTGTTTATATTTTAATTATTGAAGCATTCCTACATAGCTGGGGTTCCAGGGAACTTCGGTCTCTCTTCCTCATGAGACACAGCTATTTCCCTATTCCTTTGTTTACTTAACAAGCATTTACTGAGCACTCAGAGGAAGAACCCATTAGCCAAACTTTTCCATAACATATAAAACTAAGAAAATTTATTTGATCATAAAGATTTCATAAAAACAGTATCAAAGGGAGAAAAGGAAGACATTATTAAGGAAATAGTACAGGCAGGTTCTTCAGCTGTGGAAATCCAAGTTTCTAAACAGAAATAAATACCCACTACAATAAGTAATTAGTAACTTGTAATGGTGCTATTATATGCAATATAGTAATTAGCATATTTATAGCAATAATAGTGTATATTAATGGAAGGTTTGCGTTGTCAGGCTTGGCTACCGTACCTGATGACCTGGGTTTGATAAGAAGAGAACTGACTCCCACAATTTTTTCTCTCACCTCTATGTCTGTGCCATAGCACAAACGTGCCCATACACATACATACGCAGTCACATATAAATAAACGTAATAAAGTATTTAACAGTTGATTGGGTCTTTCCATACGTATTGATGCTCAATAACATTTGTTAGGTTGAGTTGAGTTTTCACGGTTGTACATGTGTCTAGTAATTCAATTACTTAATTTTTGAGAGAAAAGTTTCTTTTCCCAGAATAAGACATAAAATTCCATCAATTGTTCTCAACTGTGGCAGCACATTAGGAAGATGGTTTTTTTTTTTAATTCTGATGTCAGATACAATAAAGTATTTAAGAGCACAGCCTGAAATATTAAAAAAAAAAAAAACCTTCGTGATGCCAATATGTACAAAAGAATAAGAATTACTAAGATTGTGTATAACTTTAGATCCTAAAGCTCCTTAGAGACCAGAATCTGCTTGGGAGCTCCCTAAAACGGCATCCGTTCCAATCTCACACTCCACGATGTCTGCACGGTACTCTTTCTGCCGCGGCTGCTAGTTTAATAGATTAAACTAACGGGTTACGGCGGCTCATATCTTGTAGTGGGTGATCCGGCTGGACGGAGTCTTTTTTCTTTTCCTAGCTGACAGGGTTTCTTTGTGTAGCCTTGGCTGTCCTGGACTCACTTTATAGATCAGGCTGGCGTCAAACTCACAGAGATCCAACAGCCTCTGCCTCCCGAGTGCTGCGATTACAGGTGCACACCACCAAGCTTGGATTATAATCTTATATTTCAGTCTAATTGATGAGCCACCCTTCAACTCTGGTCATTTTCCTTTTCCCGCGACATCTCTTGCCTCCTGCCACGAGCCTTAATTCCTTCCTGCAATGAAGATTTGGCAATTTTAACACGATGCTACCTACGACCTGAGCCCTGGGGATTCGAACTGGGTGACACTGCTAAAATGTCCTAGAGACTGCTATACTTGGAAAAGCTTGTGTTGCTCATTCACCAGGAATAGTTAATACTAAAAGGTAGTTTGACCCAGTACTTAATACTATTTTCACCACAAATAAACATACCACTTACTAAATATGATTATAAGCTCACAGAAGCTTTGCTGACAGTGTTTCAGATTGGGGTATAATTCCGATTTCACAGGTGAGCAAATGGAAGTTAAACCTTGTTCAGAGCAGTCGAAGAAAAACCTCTGTTCTCTAGTTTCTACACATATGTTTCTTCAACTCGAATGTGCTCAAATCTTTATGGAAACTTTTTTTCATGTAAGTAAAAATTAATCTTTATTCAGATATAATCACCGTAATTAATTTTAACTTTTCCAAACTTTTTTATTAATTTATTCAGATTACAACTCAATGGTTATCGCATCACTTATATCCTCCCATTCCTCCTCCCTCCCTCCCACTTTTTCCCTATTCCCTCTCCTAGGTCTTTTTTGGAAGCAAAATTTAGACCTATGAAAGAAGTTGGCATCTGTGTCCGTAGCATTTTACGGCGTAACTTCCGCAAAGGGAAAATTAAGTAAATAAATAAAAGAATATGTTCCTAATTCTAATGGGCCTATTTCTTTTGGAAAAAAAAAAGATGCCAGACTTCACATTCTAAGTGTGCAATTTATTTTCCAATGAATATTTCTTTTGCTGAACAAGAACATCTGGGGTAGCAGTTATTCTAAGAAACCAGGCTAGTGTAATTCGTGTAATTATTCTATGTGTTACTCCTGTTCATAATTTTTCCACATGGAAATAAACAGCCATGTTTTAAAAGCTATAAATTCCCCCCCCCCCACAAAACTGCCAGCAGTTCAAGTGTGAGAGAGATGCTTCCTGTCTTATAAAATTGCAGAAGAGCTAGGCAGAGACAGAGGAAGCAGCAGGCCCAGGCCAGGCTACGGGTGTAGGTACTTATGATGTGCATCTGAAAACAGTGAATTTGGTGCTGGTCTTCATGGTACACAGCCCTTGCTCAACATGATGTCACAATAACACCCAATAGAACCTTGCTGGGCAAAGGTTTTATGAAGAATATCCAAAAAGCTAAAAGAAAAAAACCCAGAGTGGTTCTATTAAGGTGTGATTGCAGATATGTAAAGGCATTTTTTAAAAAATCACTCTTGAGACAAGTGGTTGTCAAGCAGTTCATGACTCCTTGGGGCTCTAAATGACCCTTTCACAAGGGTTGTATGTCAGATATGGTTGGGAGTCACCATAACACGAGGAACTACAAATATATATATATAATATGTTATATATATATTTGTTTTTTGAGACAGGTTTTCTCTGTGTAGTCTTGGCTGTCCTGGACTCTGTTTATAGACCAGGGTGGCCTCAAACTCAGAGATCTGCTTGCCTCTGTCTCCCGAGTACTGTCACCACACCCTATATTAAAGGATTGTATCCTTAGGAAGTTGAGAGCCATTCATCTTAGATTCTCTGCAGAAAAAAAAAAACCCTTACCTTTCTCCAGGTCATGTAGAATGCAGGTTCTACACTCTCTCCTGACTTTTGTGACTACCAACCCCTTTGTTGTGTTTAGACAGATGGGAGCTACATCATGAGAAACAGTTAGAAACGCCAAGGCCCTACAAAAAGTAAAAACAAAACAAAACAAAAAATCTCCTAAGAACTTGTCTAATCAATCCTTAAGACCTTATTTCTAGCCCTTTCTCCACCCTAAACTTTACATAACCTCGGGGGCACTTCTCAGACCCTGTATTTCCTCATTTGTGAAATGAAGGCATTTAACTAGAATGAGCTTTCCCTCCCAGTCTGAACTCTCCACAACACTGTCTTTTATGCTTCTCAAATGTAATATTCATTCAACATGGAATATATCAGAAATCTAAAATTTTATGTATATCTTTGGAGAAATTATTTTGCTACTGGGAAAAGAAGATTTTTTTTCAGTTTGCAGTTCTCAAAATTCTTCATAATGCATGCATCTAGGATGCATACTTAAAAGACAGAAATTAGGACCCTGCTTATTCTAAATCAATACACTGGATAGAAGTAAGGATTCCAGAATGTTTGTGGCCTAGGGCATGTCTAAAATAACAACCTAGTGGCCAAAACATACTTGAAAGAATGCTCAGACTCTAGTCTCAAGAGAAATGGACATTAAGACTGCAATGCATCCTCACATTTATTAGGTTGACTATTATTAAAGAGAAGAGGAGACTCAAGAGGTGGGTGGGGTTAAAACATTTACCATGCAAGCCTGAGGGCCTGAGTTCAAATCTCCAGCACCCATGTAAAAAGCCATGGTAGGGTGTCTGTGTCACTCCAGCATCATAAAAAGCATAGACAAGTGTAGTGTTGAAGCTTGTTGACTGCTAGCCCTAACTCCAAGTTCAGGGAGAGATCCTCTCTGAAGAGAGTTAAACAGAAAGCAATAGAGTTAGATATCTGACATCTTCCTCTGGCCTCTACGTACACATGACTATGTGTGTTCTCACCAACACATAAACACATACACATAATCTCCCCCCCCATGTGTGTGTGTGTGTGTGTGTGTGTGTGTGTGTGTCTGTCTGTCTGTCTGTCTGTCTGTCTCTATCTCTCTGTCTCACTCTCAAAAACACACACAGTGAAGGGTTAAGTGTTGGCAAGAAGTGGGAAACAAAAAAGTCTTATGCACTGATGATGGTATAAGTTAGCCATTTTTAAAAACAGTATTGAGGTTCACACACACACACACACACACACACACACACATTAAAATAGAACTACCATGTCTTTGAGTAATTTTGCTTCTCAGTGTGTATTAAAAGGATCTGAAATCAACATATCAAAGAGAGGATGTCTCATGGTGCAGCCCTATTCATGATAGCCAAGATATGGAAACCCCTGGAGGGTGCTTCATCAACTGTATTGGTTTTTTAAATGGAGTATGCACTGTGGATTATATTCACGCTTTAAAAGATGCTTCCATTTGTGATAACACAGATTTAGAGAACATTGTGTTAGCAGGAATAAGTCAGATATAGAGAAACAAACACTGCATAAACTCACCTAGAGATGAAATAAAGTCCATAGCTCTCTCAAGAGGCTGGAAGGGAGGGGTGGATCAGGGAAGGGGAGATGTCAGTCAAAGGGCACAAATTTTCAGTGAGGAAAGAGGGATTTATTACGGTGTTTTATTGCAGAGCAGTGTGATTACAGTTACAATAGCTAAATAATAGATTCTAATTCATCTTACAAAGAAATGACAACAATATGAGGTGTGGCTATGTTAAGTGACTTGGTTTGTTCATTCTAGAGTGTGCACACACATCAAAATGTCACAACATACCCCCTAAGATTTTCAGTTTTAAAGATGTGTGTGTGTGTGAGCCAGGCGTGGTGGCGCACGCCTTTAATTCCAGCATTCAACAGGCAGAGGTAGGCAGATTGCTGTGAGTTTGAGGCCAGCCTTGTCTACAAAGCAAGTCCAGGACAGCCAAAACTATACAGAGAAACCTTGTCTCGAACCCCCCCCAAAAGTGTGTGTGTGTGTGTGTGTGTGATGAATTCCTTAGTGATACCTGTTTCCTCTGAGGCTTGAAAATAACTGAAAATCTAAAAATAAGTCTTTGAAGAAGGAAAGAGATGGAGACAGAGGAATGGTAGAGTAACTCTAGTTTCTTCTCTGTTGCCGTGATAAAATTCTCTGACCAAAAGCAACTAAGGGAAGGGAAGAAGTTATTTCAGCTTGCGGGTATCAGTTCATCATTGAGGGGAAAGTGGGGCCAAGAACTCACAAAGGGACCAGCACACAGACCTGTCTTCCATTCCACACAACATGACCTCTGACTGAGGAATATTTCTTGCACAACGTAGGACCACCTACGGAATAATGGTGCTGACCACACTAGAGTGGGCATCCTGCATCTGTCAACAATCAAGACAATTTTTTACAGGTGTGCCCATGACCCAGTCAGATCTACGCAATTCTTCAATTGAGTCTCTTTTCTTGGGGACTCTATGCTATGTCATTGACAGGAAAAGCTTACTAGAACTCCGCCCCCTTAGACTGAATGAGAAAGAAGCAAGTGATAGGGAACTGAGGTCACATAGGGTCCTGGAAAATGTCCTTCCTCCTTAGCATCTCTATGATGCTGCACTATGTTTACAGACCCCAGTCTCTGTTGCAATGAAGACTGTTTATGCAAACATCCCTTATAGTCACTGCATTGCCAGATATGCTGGCTGTCTAGCTTTGGTTTTCTGTGATGTTCAATACCAGAAAAGATTTGAAGTTATGTATCATGAATGAGAAAATAGTATTCCTAGAGAGGCAGAGAGAAAACTGAAGAACAAGAGGTAAGTTTAAGATTTCTGAAGATATCTGGAAGCCTAGAAATAAATGCATTGGTGACTTCAAATATGTTCATTCTATGGTTGGTGTTTTGCTCAAATTTGTTTTGTTTGGCTTTGCATATGTCCACTTTCCTGGAATATTTAGGCTAGATCACTTCCTGAAAAAACACAATCTTGGTCACCATGACTGTATTGGAATTTGATGATCTTGGAAACGTAACATTAAGTTACTTAACTTACACTAAGTATTTACAAAGTAGAAAGGGAAAACATTTATCATCATTTGGTATCTTAACTTGTAACACCTTCATGATCTACCACTGGGTCTGCATTTTTTTTCCCAAAAGAATTTTGAAACAACAACAAAAAGTGTGGGCATTTACACAATCAAATTCTGTGTAAGTTTTTAGAATGAGGCCAGGCACAAAATAATTACTTACACATAGCGTTTTACTGTACAAACAGAAACATCCGTTAATAACCCATTTCTTGGAATGAGGAGATGGCTCAATGAACACACCTCTTTTCTGCAAGCATGAGGACCTGAGTTAAGAATCTCAGCATCTATGTAAGAAGTCACATGGTGGCCCATGACTAATCTCAGCACTGGAGAGGCAGAGACAGGCAGATCCCAAGGGCTTGCAAGACTACATGCCTACTACTTGCTGATGTCTCACAGCCATCGATCTGATCTACACAAACTTGTGAGCTCTGGGTTCAGTGAGAACTTCCTTCTCAAATCATGGAGAATGGTAGTGGAGAATATTGAGTGTTTATTCTGTCCCCCTTCTATATGCACATGGGTGAGTGAGTGCCCATAATTGCACATACATGTGTACAATGTGTATACATACACACACTACACACACATACACAAGTACCACACACACACAACTATGTGCACACTAACTTCTTAATAGATAAAGTCATGTGATTTTGGTAGCATGGCTGGATAGTTTGATCTTTTGGGATTGTTTGAGGCTGTCTTGGCGGTAGGTCATGGCAATGCTTAAGCCAAGATTTTAATATAAACCATAACTCTAATGTTTAAAACCATACTTTATTTTGTGGCCCAGTGCAGTTTACATTCTAAATAATGCTATAACAGAATGATTTTATTTGAGGTTTTTGTTTTGTTTTTTGAAAAAAAGAGAAAATTCTCAGGTAAAAAATAGAAAATTCTTCTCTCCCAGGAAGAATCAGTCTCATCTAGGGACAAAGCCCTGATAGGTTAGGAATTTTAATCCAGCAACATGGCTACTCTGGCATCTAAAGACTTAAATCTGTGTACTTCTTCTTCTGGAATACGGGCATGCCTTTAGTACACATCTTTAATCCCAAACAATGACGATAAATGAGAGGCAGGAAAAATGAGGAATCAGAGAAAGACTTGACAGAAGAGGTCAGAGATAGGATATGCCCGACTGTAATGAGAACAAACAGGAAAGAGAAGCTACTTAAGAGCAGTGCAGGGAGCAAGTGGCATTGGGTTCAGTGCAGTTCAGTTGATTGTAGTTGAGTTTGTTCAGTTCGTGCAGTCAGTGCAGTCATGGTAGTTCAGTTTGCAGAGTTCTGAGGCAGTTGTTCCAAGCAGAGCAATTCAGTAAGAAGCTGAGAAAAGCCAGTTTGAATCAGTTAGATTGAAGAGGAGTTTTGAGCTAAAATATTGGAGTCGAATCAGCAAGTCAGAGTTCAGAAAGAACTAGAAAGGATGAACTTACTCAGCAGTAAGTCTCAGAGGCTGAAAACCTTGTAGGCCTATGTTCACAGATGGAGGCTGGCCGCTGAAGACTTCAAGGTCTGGGCTCATAGATGATTAGCTTATACAGAGGCTGGAAGCTTCCAGGCCTGGGCCTAGGGACAGTTAGAACGGAGATAGAAATGCTCTGATCTCAGCCCAAGCCATGTATTCATAAAGCTTGGGTACTGCTCACATATCATCCCCTCCTCTGAGGTCATAAAAATATTTACAGTTATCCAATACCAAGCATTCAGCCCTAAACACATGTGCACACAAGCAACCACATAACTCTATTGTACCATCTCCCCCAGCCTTGTAGCCCTTATAATTAGATTTAGGTTAGTAGACTCTTTTCCTTTTATCACATCTATCTATCCTACCAATCAGAATTAACATAACATAAAGGAGTACAGTTTTTGTCCTATAAGACAGCTCAATGAGCAAAGGCTTTTGCCGCCTGCTAATAAGCCTGATGTCAGTCCTCATAGTTGGGCAGAATTGTCCCTTAGAAGTTGTTAGCTGTTCTCCTCATATGCACAATAACATGTGGCCACCTCCCTCAGAATAAATAATGAATGAATGTAATAAAGATACATATATAGATAGATAGATAGATAGATATAGATATATATCAGTATTGAATATACCTGTTTTCCAAATCTTTGCTTTACATTCTTGGTATCCAATAATGCTTGTAGAAGAAATACTTAAATATTTATTTTAAATTTATTTAAATATTTAAATTTATTTATTCTTTATTTAAGTAATTTATTCAGATTACATCTCAGTTGTTATCCCCTTACTTGTATCCTCTGTTCCTCCCTCCCTCCCTCTTTCATCCTATTCCCCTCCCTTAGGTCTGTGACAGAAGGGGACCTCCTCCTTCACCATATGGTTACAGTCTATCAAGTCTCATCTTGGTAGCCTGCTTATCCATTCCCTGAGTGTCTTTAAATAACCCTTTTCAGTAGACCACACTACTTGGAAAAATAAATAATTAGCTTATTCTTTTTTAACTTTTTATTTAGATAATGTATTTAGATTACATCTCAATTGTTATCCCTTCACTTGTATCCTCCCATTCCCCCCCCTCCCTCTTTCACCCCATCCCCCTCCTCTAGGCCTGTGACAGTAGGGGACCTCCTCCTCCACCACATGATCACAGCCTCTCAGGTCTCATCCTGGTTGCCTGCTTCCCCTTCCTCCCAGCGCCACCAGGCCTCCCCACCAAGGAGAAGTGGTTAAATAGGGGGCACCAGAGTTCATGTCAGTCCCCGCTCTTGACACAGCTGTGGAGAATATGCTGTCCATTGGCTACATCTGGATAGGGGGATTTAGCTTATTCTTAAACTGCTGATCAATAGTACTGGCATAGTCACCCCATTCCCTAAAGCCTTTTTTCTTTCTTTTAAGTGAGGAATTCATGAATCTACAGAACCATTACTTCACTGTGGGAAAAAAAAAATTTTTTTTTTTATCTTAAGTAGAAGAGCCATTTTTAGAGGGAAAAAAATGAAAATGAACTCTTTTTTATCTGAAATATGTCTGATAGATTGAAAACAATCTTTAACTTGGAAATTTTCAAGACAAATTATCTGCTGGTGTGCCTACCAGGGGACCACCTTCGTTCTCCTCCTCCAGATTCTTCTCCTCTTCTCTCCAGCCTCCTCCCTCTGACTGGTGGAGCAGGCATCTTGTATTAGGAACTTGAAGCCGGAGCTATAGGCAGACTAAGCCAGGGAGCCCTTGCCCTTTTCTCTGCCTCTTCGCTTCTTCCTCCAATTGCCTAGAAAACCAAGCTTTTGATTCTCCCCAGAAGAATTCTCTGCACTTCCTTCTATTCGAAAACTTATCTTATGCATTTAAGGGTGTGTCTCCTCATTTTCTTCCTATCCTCTCTCAGTAGCAATATGCTTAAGTTTCCATTGACTAGTTTTTCAGTCTTAATGAGAGCTATTAACTGTTTAATACATAGCGGTGGTCAGTAAATATTGGCTGAGTGAGTGAAAACAGAAAGTGATAGCTCTCTGGTTTGGTAAGAGACGTGAGAAGAGAATCCAGAAAAGCCATTTTGTACAACTCAAAGTACCACAGGCATGCTAAACTTAATATCACAATATATAACCATATACTTCCATGTATATCACATTAGGTTTTGCTATCAAGCCACAGCATGAAATGTTTAAAGAGACAGGCAATGCAGACATTAATATGAGCCTTGGAGTCCAACAGAACCAGGCTGTTCTGAGTGTTGTTGCTTCACAAGAATGGATGCCGATAGCCCTGAGTGGGAATGACACAGCAACCAGGTGTTACTCATCAAACTCTTTCATGCACTTCTTATACACAGGGAAGTCAGGCTGGAGCTGGACTAAAAGATCCCTCCCTGATTGTTAGCTTTCGTGGTGCTGGAGAGTCTGTGGAGATCAGTGAAGGAGAAAACCCACCTGCAACAGTAACAGCAACCTAGCAGGCAAGACTTGCCCACTAAGGCAACAGTGGCACAGCTCAGGTGGAAGTAACCAACCACTTTCTGATTAGATTTGAGGCCCACTACACAGAAAAAAAAATGCATACCTGGTACTGTATATAGTGCTCTGTCTACACATAGTCCTGTAGGCCAGAAGAGGGCATCAGATCACATTATAGATGATTGTGAGCCACCATGTGGTTGCTGGGAAATGAACTCAGGACCTCTGGAAGGGCAGACAGTGCCCTTAACCTCTGAGCCATCTCTCCAGCCCCAAACTCTTATTCTTAACATAGCTTGGGATTTGCATCCATGAGCTAGCAGCAGCAGTGTCTGCCTGCGCGAGACTGGTCTTATCAACATTTCATCTTGGATGGGGAAGTGGTTCCTAAGGGCACATCCCTCCCTGAGAAGCCATAGGCAGCTAATGATTGGTGGAGGAGGAAAAGTCATATTGCTCAGTTGTGTAGCCACTCGTACATTGCCCTTACTCATGTAGATAGTCCCCTAGTCATGCTCATCCAGACAATCCTTATTAAATACTGTGGGTCACACACACACACACACGCACACGCACGCACGCACGCACGCACGCATGCACGCACACACACACATACACAAGAGACATGAAAGCAAGACATGGATTGTGAAAGAGGAAGGAACTTGATAGGAGGGAGAAAGAAATGAGAACATTGATTAAAGAACTGTGTGTGTGTGTGTGTGTGTGTGTGTGTGTGTGTGTGTGCACTCGCGCGCACACGTGCGTGATCATGAAAGAACAATTTTTTTCCTACAAAAGGAAAACATATCCAAAACAAAAGAAAAAATTCTCTCATGATGCAATTAGACACAGGGCCACAGTAAGTGATGGCTCCATAGGGTTAGACATTTGACTGCCTCGCTCCTGTGACTGATAATTGACGCTGAACTCTTGACCAGAGTGCCTACCTGAAGCTTCCCTCGGGTGAAGGTCTAAAGAAGCCAAGTGCTCTCATACACCCACTGGTTTCTACTAGGAAAAAAAAAAGAAATAAAGAAAAGAAACAGCACAAAAGAGCAAGGTGGAAGCTGCCTGGCCTTTTCTCACCAGGTTTCAGGAGCCGCTCCCAGTGGGTTCTGTCAGCAAGAAGTGAGTCACTCAGGTCAGCTCAGTTTCAAGGGAAAGGAACATGTTTGAAATTCACCACAGAAGCTCTACCACCCAGCATTTAATAGGCAGAGGGAAAAAATTATTCTTTTGAATTTTTCTATCTATAAAATGTGACCCTTTGAGGATTGAAAGAGATGATGAATGCACTTATTTCAGAAATATTTCAAATATCTTTCTATTATTGAGAAAAAAAATCCATGAGGGAAATCCTTACAACCAAGAAAATGGATCCTTTGAATTCTACCACACTGATGATTCAATAAGAGTGTCACTGGCTTGCATTTTCCCTAATAATTCTTTGTAAACCTCCTTGTTCTGTAGAAGTATATTCATAAAACAGCAAGTTCTAAAATACTTTTAGGTATAATCAACCCAATTCCAGTCAATTAGCTCAAATGTGAGTTTGTTGAACCCAGTTCACATGTTTATAACCATCACGTTCTCTCGCATATTTATACATATAGCTGTACTTCTTATTAGCTGTAATTATTGCAACTTTGTGATTCTGTCAGAAATAAAAGAAAATATTTTATCAGAAAAAAATAGCTGTTACTTATAAAATGGAAAGATTTTCTTATTGGGCTAAAATAGACCATGAGAGACTGAGAGTTGATCTTCATTTAATATAAAAGCAAAAACCTTAGAGATTATCAGATCTTGGGCTAAAATGTCACATTGAATCAATGACTAGGCACACAATTAGTGGAGAACAGAAAAAAATCAGTAACATGGGCTGGGAAAAATCATCTTTATTGCCAATCTTTGATCAATTCCTTGCAGGCAATTAATTTCATCTAGCAGCATTCAGTGTTGCTCCCTTCTTGTTTTTCTGCTTTCACAGACCAAAAAAATTTTTTTTTTAATCTTAGCACAAGAGCTTTTCTCACAGAAATATAGCTCTGCATCGCATAGCTGTCTGATACAAAGGTGATTCTCTGAGAAGCCTCAGCCCTGGAGAGCCCATCACTGCAACCATTCTTGAATGCATCCTCTCCCTTCCTGGGAATCTGGGACATGCCTGGGTTTGCCATGACTTTTATATTCAGCACCCAGGATTTTCTAGAGCTTTCCTTTGTACATGTATTTTGAAATTGGCCAAGAAGTTCCTTTTAATATTATAGTTTTCCCACCTCTGGAGGCTTTTGCTCTGTTTCTCAGGTGTTCCCTCACCTTCCAGGAAGCTTCTGCATTAAAGAAACAGTTTCCTGTGGAAGGCCAGCATCAGGAGCTCCCTCCCCTGTCCCCTTCTGTCTCTCTGTCTCTCTGTCTCTCTCTGTCTCTGTCTCTCTCTCTCTCTTTCCTTTTCTCCCTTTTTCTTCCCCCCCCCCAACTGTTGCTAAAAAAGGAAAGTTGGACACTTTAGCAGTGATCACCATTGTTTCTATGACAGTATTTTTATCTTAGGCCCAGTGTGGTCCCTCCCCTCTGAGTGTTCCAGTGGCCTTTTCCACTTTTCATTTCCCCACCATTTTGTTACCACTGTCAGTTGGGGAAACTATCCTAACCCCTAAAGCTTCTTCCTTGTTGCCTTCTATTCACCACCCCTCTCTCCCCGACCCCCTGAATGTAGGTGATGAATAAATATCAATGTTCACAAGAGTAGGGAAGGAGGTAAAAGCTCTTCATCTTTTCAAAAATTTGCTGTTCCCCCATGTTACTCCACAAGCCCCAAACAGGCTGATTGAAAGCATGGGAGACTCTGTGCCTTGTTTGTGGTCTACTGTAGAGTGACTGAGGTCAGGAGGAGACTGGAGCGGGTCCTCAGAAACTGGAGCTCTTTGCTACAGTTTAGTTTGAAGGTGACAGGCAGGTCCCACAAACATCTCTGTGGTAGCTTAGCCAATCTCTTCTTGGATGCTGCCACTACTTGAAAAAAGGCAGAATATATGTATGATGAAAAAAAACCAATGTATTAGTCATAGCAACAGCAGAGAACTGAGCATGAGGAAAGGGTTGAGTTAGACTATTCCATGCACTGTGGTTCAGTATCTGTGGTGTTAGCCACATCTCTGTGCATCTAGTCTTTTTACAACTAATGACTTTTATAAACTTTTGAATTATTTTACTTTTTAATATTAAACATCTTCTGAAGAATCACAAGTAAAAATATTTTTGCATTTTCTTCTGATATTAATGAAAATTAAACATATATCCCCAAAATATTGATGCCCAAGTAATCTATTTTTTAATCTGCCATATTACAGTTTAATTAAATTTATCACTATCTTCAATTCATAATAATTCATTCCAAAACAGACAAAAATATAAAAGCAGATATTAAGCACTGAAGAATCATTTACTACACTTATTAAATACATATCAGTATGCAAACATCAAATGCACAATACTAGGGTTTTTTTTAAATCATTAAAGTGGTGATTTCACTATCAGAGAAGCTTTTGTGAAAGTGCTACAGGCAATAACTCTATATGTAATGCAGCATTGTTTTTTTGGAAACAAGTAAAACTTTCAAAATTATCCTAAGGGCTATTGAAGTAAGATGTTTCTTTCATCTTTCAAAGTTTTTCTACAGAAATAAAGACTAGGCAGTCTATGGCGGTGAACCAAAGGCTATTGAGTAATTGCAGGCCCCCATTGTTTCTCTGTTTTAAAAAATCATAACTAGATAAAATACATGTTATTTCTAATCGAATTGTGAGTACACGTGTTGTGTGCATGTGTGCACGTTATGTGTATGCTAATGCATATGGTATTATAACTCTGGCGTTTTCCTCTACTTTCTAAATACAATTCCCAGGTAGATAGTGAGCAAGAATTACATAGCAAGCACATGGAAACATGGACTCTTTAAATATCTAAATAAATGAATTATTGTGGGGTTCTGGTGTGATCTGGGATGAGAGGTTTCTCTCCTGAGTCCCTACAGACCATATGATCATGTCCATTCATACGTAACTAGTTAAGATAAATAGAAAATTGAGCTTGTGTATTAGTGTGTCCTGTCAATGCATTTTATACCTGGTATGTCTGAAAAAGCGAGGGTTTGGGGAACTCACTCTGCTGACAGTTCAGTAATAAGTGGTCCTTTTTGTTCCCTACCTCACCATCTTGAGGCATACTTAGAAATAGTTCCATAAGCCTCTGTTTTCTCCTCTTGAAGGGTTATAACTATCCAAGTTATAAAATCTGGAGACTCAACTGAACCCAGTGAGAGATGGTGTGCAAAAGAACTGGTCTATACCATGTGTATAAAAAGTGTCCTTAAGCAATATTTTATCGTTCTGAGCATTAATTTTCTGCTTCAGAAAACAGAGATGATCAAAACTTGAAGAAGTTTTCTGACTCCAGTATAATTAAACAAAATAATAATTGCAGCATGGTGGCTCGGTGCCTTAGAGTTGGTATAAGTTCCTCCTTAGATCTGACCTTCTCAGGTCTGCGTCTGATCTGTGAAACACACTGGTGAGTAAGTACCCCCCTGTGCTTCCAGCATGTTCCCTTATCCCCTTGTTCCTCACCCTGTAGGTGACCAGACAAGAACTGCAGCTTCTGGTCATCTAGCAATGAATGAAATAAAGAGTGTTCGAACTGCCATCAGAGTAACTGAGAAGGCAGAGGCTACGGAAGCCCAGAAGCCATTTATTCTGCCCCAAAATAAGAGTAATTAAAAGAAACCTTCTAAAAAGAAATAAAGGAAACAAGCAAAGAAGGAAGGAAGGAAGAAGAAAAAAGAAAGATAGATAGATAAATAGATAGAAAAAAAAACAAACTTAGGAAGACTTGTATTGTAGAAAAGAGTACTGGTCACCAGATACACAGACACACAAGATACTCTATTTCAGTGGTTCTCAACCTTCCTAATTATGGCTACACTTTAAAATGCAGTTTCTTATGTTGTGGTGACCACCAGCCATAAAATTACTCTGTTGCTAAATTCATAATTGTAATTTTGCCACTGTTATAAATCATAATGTAAACATCTGATATGTAGGATGTCTAATATAGGACCCCCTGAGAGGTCATGACCCACAGGTTGTGAATTGCTGCTCTATTGATAAAGATAAATAAGAAAATTGAAGATCACACTCCCCCTAGGAGAGCTCTGACACCAGGGTGTTCATGGAGAGTGGGAGAACTGTTGGGTTGACCAATGATCTTAGTTTACATGGTGTATGGTCCCCCCCCCCCAAAAAAACCTTTTGTTGGAAATTTGTCAGTTCTACAAAAACAGAGCAATTGATCTTCCTAGCTCTGGGACACAGAGCAGGCTAGCTAATGCAACCGGGGGTGGGGGGGGGGAATAGCATAAACTTAATGAGATCCTGGATGAAGCAAGACCTTGGCAACACTTGTTATGCGGGGGTTTGGTTACACAGAAAGATTAAGAAGCACCACGGTGCTTGTAAAACATAGCTCCCAGGGCTGTTTGAAGTTGGAGCGCTGCAAATATATCTGGGAGTTTGGCATATGGAGAGAGAAGGCTGACAAGGTTACTGCCTACGAGGACCTTCACACATCACTGTAGGGGAAGCCATAGACACAACGGTGAGAGCAGCTCAAATGAAGGTCATGAGATTTGGAGGAAGATGTTACAGGGCTGGCCTGAAGAAAGGTGTTCTTGAGGGCCTTGAGCTGATTTTATGGGGTAAATAACCTGGGAATGAAAATGAAGTAGAACCACAGGAGAATGCAGAGAGGGAGCTGAGCGGAAAGCCAGGCCTGCTCTGCAGGGGAGAAACAGAAATTACACCTGGCACCTCACGCTCTGGCAGGACAGCTGAAGTTATGATGGAGAGTGAGTCATTGCTCCAGTTTGACTCTTTCTCCCTCAAAATTTCACTTCCATCAAATATTTCCCCGAGGTTCTGTATATATATATATATGTGTGTGTGTGTGTGTGTGTGTGTGTATGTATGTATGTATGTATGTATGTATGTATGTATGTATGTATGTATGTATATACTCTGTTCGAGTTAATTCAAGTGGCCTATACTTCTCTTTCTTTGTAACTAGAGTCACTAGCTCTTTTTTGTTGTTGTTGTTGCCTTTAGTCTTCACAGTGCTAGCACTAGCTGAGCCGGCCACAAGCACGTTAGTAACCATCTTCAGGGCATTTATTCTCCACAACATTTGTTTTTCAGGCAAAAGTGTGGTGGCTTGGATGAGAATGGCGCCATCAGCTCATAGGTTTGACAGTTGGCCTCTAGGCAGTGGAGCTGTCTGGGGAGGATTAGGAGATGTGGCCTCGTTGGAGAAGGATGCACTGCGGGAGGAGGGTGTTGACACTTTGGAAGGTTCTCACCATTCTCAGCAGTTCCCTCTCTGCCTCCGGCTCCCTGTCAAAGGTGAGTCCTGCCTGTTACTGCAGCCATGCCTTCACTTTAATGATCGTGGACTCGAACTCTTTGAAACCATAAGCCCTATTAAGTGCTTTCTTTTGTAAGTTGCATTGGTTGCGGTGTTTTGTCACAGGAATAGAAAAGTAACTGAGATACAAGCTGAGTGGGAATCCATAGCAAAGTTGAAATTGTGTGTTTTTCCAGTGGTCGCCCCCCCACCCAGTGTCACTCACAACGCCCATCAACTGAGTCACACTGCTCAGCCATGCTCCTCATCCCCCCACCCTCCCACCCTCCCTACAATAAAACACAGCATTCACGTCTCATTTCTCAACAAAATTATGAGATATGTTGAGTATATTTTCACATTAATAATATTTTAGCTAACAGCACTTTGAAGAGTCTACAGACCATTTACCAAGGAAACTAAATTATTTTAAATACTTCTGTCACAATTAATGAGCCAAAGCTTTTCTAAAGTAGTAGCCTAACATTTTATTGTGGGTATAAACACAATTCCCCAATCTCTGAAATTCACCATTCCTTATTAGATTCTTTCGTAATTAGTGGGAGGTAAAAAAAAAAAGTTATGCTCTGTATTTTTCCATAGTGTTAGTGGCAGCCATGTTTTCTCTAAAGTAATTCAAATGATTATGAAGCCCTTTTCTAATGTAAATGCATTTTCAGAACACCACAGAATTATTGCAGATGGGAAGTGAAATTTAAGTTCTTGTCATCAAAAATAAATGTGGAGGTTAATCTATCTTTTGTTTTGGTTTTCTTTTTGCCTCTCCTAATAGATGCTCTTGGTACCAAAGTATTCCCAGCTGCTGAGAGGCACACATCCTGTCTGAATAGCAGGATGACCTTTTCAGAAAGGAACCAGTGTTGTCTGCTAAAATACAAAAGCAGAGGAAGGAGTTTATTGAGTGACTGTGTGCAGGAAGAAAGCTCATTAAACCAGCAGCCCCAGGCATCCTTCGCATTTCTCCATTCCTCCCTGGCTTTGCTAGACTGGTCATACTGGCTCCTGTACGAACTGGGATGGTCTTCTCAAGCTCTTAGACATCTTCAAATTGTGTGTGTGTGTGTGTGTGTGTGTGTGTGTGTGTGTGTGTGTGTGTGTTGGCTCCTGCAGGAATTGGGATGGTCTTCTCAAGCTCTTAGACATCTTCAAATTGTGTGTGTGTGTGTGTGTGTGTGTGTGTGTGTGTGTGTGTGTGTGTTGGCTCCTGTAGGAACTGGGATGGTCTTCTCAAGCTCTTAGACATCTTCAAATTGTGTGTGCGTGTGTGTGTGTGTGTGTGTGTGTGTGTGTGTGTGTGTGTTGGCTCCTGCAGGAATTGGGATGGTCTTCTCAAGCTCTTAGACATCCTAAAATTTCCCCCCCCTCTGTGTGTGTGTGTGTGTGTGTGTGTGTGTGTGTGTGTGTGTGTGTGTGTTGGCTCCTGCAGGAATTGGGATGGTCTTCTCAAGCTCTTAGACATCCTAAAATTCCCCCTCCTCTGTGTGTGTGTGTGTCTGTGTGTTGGCTCCTGCAGGAATTGGGATGGTCTTCTCAAGCTCTTAGACATCCTAAAATTCCCCCTCCTCTGTGTGTGTGTGTGTGTGTGTGTGTGTGTGTGCGCTCATCTCCTGGAGAAGAGGTGCAGATAGCAAGCAGTAGGTGGCACACCAGCTATATGGGATACAGCCCCACTGCTTTTGGGAAACTGGCTTGCATGGAGTCAGCCTTCTTCAGGAAGGTAGGTGATCTGGGTTACCCCTATGCACCACCAAGTCACAACCATACTATTTTGTGTGAATATAACCAGATGCTCTCCATTCCTCGGTTCCAAATACACTTAACCTTTCTTTCTTCCACTGTTATAAATTCCTTACCCATCCCTTAACTTAAGAAATAGAAATTACACAGACTCTCTGAAGTTATCCATATTCTTGCTTTTCATCACAGCTTTGAGTGCCCCTTTCAAGCATCCTCTTCCTTTCTCTGTCCTTTTTAATCTTACAATTTTGCTTTTCAGTGGTCCACTGAATATTACAAGACAAATCTTGTCCTGGTCCAGGAGCTATGGGATTATTTGCATATGTAATCTCTTTCTGAGTCTTTGCTATCGTGTGCCTTTTCATCTCTAACCCTCATGATGTAACAAAGAATGAATTATGGTATTACTGATGGAACACTAAGCCCGCGGTCTCCTGAGGCTCCAGAAGTTTTAACGGGAACCAAAGAAAATTCAAATTATACATTCTCTCATGAATGTATTTCTTTCCTGTCTCCTGTCTTCTGTCTCCTGTATTATCAACTTTTTTTTTTTTTTTTACCTTTTTGCTATTCAGAGTCTTATGTCATATAATACCCCTAAAGCTGCCTTTGAACCATTCTCAAAGCCAGGCAGTATTCATTGATAGAGACATAAAGTATTGATGTATTGCTTTGTAAGGTAAATAGATTTATTATTAAAGATTTATTTAAATTAACAAACCACCAATTTCAGAAAGATGACACGGAGTGCCTTCTAGTGATTTGTGTTTGTACAGCGCCATCTAGTGCCAGATACATTTAAAAACCTGTCCCTGGGTCTGGTTTAGAATCTCCAGGTGTTAATTCCAGGGCTTTGGGGGAAAGTTCATTGGTTTGGTTTGGTTCTTTTGGTGGGGATTGCTTTTCACTTTCCCCTTTCGTCTCGTGCTCTCTTTTTGCCATAATTAGGAATTTGAAACTCTAATTTGCTTTGTGGAGCACAGAAAAACTACTATCTATTTCAATATTTAGAAGAATTGCCTTGTAACATTTTTCTTTACTTTTTTGCCCCTGCCTGTCACTAGAGAATAAAAGACATATTTTGCTGAGATTAGGGAATTGTTAGTGATCCAACAAAACAAAAACCATCACAGCTCTGTTCTCCCTTTTAAACCCATCTCACTTAAATTTGTCCTTCTTAATTTTTACAAGCGTGTGAGTCTTTAAAAGTTGTTTCACTTATACTCATTAAAGAGATGCGTCTATGAGGATGATAACCAGGTTTTAGGAGCTGGTTTACTACTAGAGATATTAAGAACCAGTAACAACCTTCTTTCTGTCCACATAGAAAGAAAACATCGAATAGCCTACACAGATCAGAAACTTCTGATTTATTATAGATGGTTGTGTGCCACCATGTGGTTGCTGGGAATTGAACTCAGGCCCTCTGGAAGAGCAGGCGATGCTCTTAACCACTGAGCCATCTCTCTAGTCCTAGAAACTTCTGATTTATATGATTTGTGCTTCTCAGAGTCTATTTGCCCTTTCAGAGTTGGCTCACTTGTCCTAGAGGATGGCTCTGCTTTGACTATAAGTTACTTCCAGGATGAGATCTCTCGGTCCTGTTCCTACCTCCCCAGCTGCAGGATTTCCACGGCCCTTCCACCTTTCCTAGGGCCTCACTTAACTTGGTCTTCACCAGCTCCAAACATATAAGTGTCAATGCCACCTGCCTACCCCCGAAACCCCCCACCCTCATGTGCCCTCTGCCTCTGCAGGGCTAGGCTCTCTCAGGATCTCTTTCATCCTCTTATGCCTTCTAACACTGCCATGGTCTTGCATATAAGCTGATAGGCATGAAGGCAATTCAAACATAAAAGATGCTGAGAAAAGTCTTAAATGTTTTGGCTAGTAGAAAAATGAAAGACATAACTTTTAGACTTCCCGTGATGTCTGCTGAACTTCCTAGTATTAACCCATTAGCTGGAATCTTCCTCAGTCAGTTTAATATTCTTCTCGGGGTTCTTTGACACCCAGGAAAGGGCTTCTATGTGTGTGGTTTGGTTTTTTTCATCACTCAGATGAAAAAAATGAGTATTTGTTTCAGAGTGGCAGCCTTTCAAACACGTTCGTCGTGATGATTAGAATGGAAGCAGGTGGACGAGGTACCATCCAGAAAAGGACTCCAACACCTCGTTCTTTATTTCAGCTGTCCTACTACTCTAGCTTTCTCCTTTCAGAAGTGGCATGGTGAACTCTCCATCACTTCTAACACTGCCTCACCCCACCCCCACCCCCGGAAAGGCTCTTATTCTGTAGATGGCATTAGCGGTGATTCCATAATTGGTGGTTAGAACTGACAAGCAGTGGAGTTTAAATGGTTGTTGGGATCCTTGTTGATTAGAGACTTTTAAATTAAACACCAGCTCAGTTCTCACACTATTTGAAAGGGCCAATCTTCCACAGCGGGAAGGTCTGTGGAAGAACGCCAGGCACTATTCACTTCCAGCCTTCTCTCCCCGTGCCGAGTTTATAACATGTTGGAAGTGAAACAGGATTAAGCAGCGTATTTCTAGAATGGAACCATTTAATTTTCACATCAAGATCTGAAGGCAGTTTAATTATTTTATAATTGTAGAAACAGACCCTGTTATGATAAAAGATCATGACTATCTTGCAACCTTACCTATGGCAAAACTCTCTCTCTCTCCCCTGCTCCCCCCACATACACTTAAACTACAAGTAGAAATTTATTTAAAGTAATCCTTTCATTTGATATCTCTCCAATTTGAGTGGCCATTCACTTAAACTTTTCTTAGGGATGGGTATATAATATAATACAATTAATATAATAAATATAATATAATATATACACATGTTTTTAAGAGAAAGGTACTTTCTTCTATGTTGTTCCAGGTTATCTACTTCTGGGGCTTTCTAGGAACCTATAAGATACTGTACTGGCTACTTTTTGTCAACTCTACACAAACCGGAAGCATTTGAGATGAAAGAATCTCAACTGAGAAGTCTCCTTCAGATTGGCCAGTGAGCAGTCTGTGGAGCTCTTCCCCCCCCCCCCTTAATGATGGATATGGAAGGATCCAGACCACTATGGATGGTGCCCTCCCCTGGGCCAGTGTATAAAAATCAAGTGGGCAAGCCATGGAGAGCAAGTCACTAATTAATGCTGCTCCATCATTCCTGCCTGAGTTCCAGCCATAAATTTCCTCTATGAACCATTGTTACAAAGATGTATAAGCCGAGTAAATCCTTTCTGCGTGCATCCCATTGCTTTTGGTCATGGTGTCACTGCACTAGAAAACAAACTAAGACAGAAGCTACATTGCAAGGCTCTTAAAAGCAGCTGATGAGACTCAGTAGTGAGGAAGGGGCATAACTTTACTTGAGAGGACCTTTCTTCTCCTTTCCTGGACTCCATCTGCTCTGCTCATGGCTGACCTCTGTTCTTGTTGGCTGAACGGAGAGGGGGCACAGAGGTCTAAGGTGGGGCTTTTTTTCGATGTTTGTTTGTTTTTTTTTCATTTTTTTCTCCTTTATTAATTTATTCTTGTTACATCTCAATGGTTATCCCATCCCTTGTATCCTCCCATTCCTCCCTCCCTCCCATTTTCCCCTTATTCCCCTCCCCTATGACTGTTTGTACCTTGACAACTCCATTGTCATTTATGGGAGTGTTTCTTTTTACTTTTAACAGTATACTTATGTATCTGTCTTATTCCACATAGAGAAAAGTAAGTGGCCTTGTGACCCTTTGTACTGATTATCAGAATACCTACGTATGTGCTCAATAGATACATTTCATTCAATTTAATGTTACTTGTATATTAATTCAGTTAGATATCATGAGCTTTGCTTACAACTAAAGATAGCAGATTCCCACTAGGTGAGACCTTGGAATCTCTTTCTCCATATCCATATAAATTCCAACTGTGAGCAATAGTTGTTTTAGATCCTCCAAATTCTCTCTCTCCATCTCCCTCTCCCTCCCCTCTCTCCGCCACTATGACTGGAGACAATTCTACCCCCACATTTAGAAGTGAATTCTGAGATTCAAAGCATCATTAGAAAGAGACTACATGAGGGCATCGCCAATGTTGATTTCAGCATTCAGAAGTTGACCAGCTTGATAGGTCCAGGGGAACAATCATGAAAAATAGGAAGTAGATTCTTGTTTCAAAGAAGGAATGAAGAAGCAGAACACTTGGATTTAAGGGGAGGTGGGGGCCACAGAGAACCATGAGACCACAGCAGCTGGCCTGAAGCAAGAAGGAGGTTGAGGCGTGTCCAAACCCTGAAAATCTCATCTTGAGACTGTCAGTAGTAGAACTATTCCCTCCCTGGGCCTGCCTGTCCCTGTGTTCGTGTAGCCTTACGGCTCCCACCTCTGCCACCCGTAAGGTGGTCACATAACTGGCAGCCAGAATACAGGTTAAAAGTTCTCTCTTCTTGCAAGGTCATGTCCAGCAAGCTCCTGGACTTCGTCTTCATGCAAATAAGGCCTTCCTAACACCTCTACCCTGGACAATGATGATATCCAGTCACCCCCAAAGCCTCTACCCACTCCCCCAAAGGTTTAAATAGCTTTTGTTCTTCCTAGTTAAATGCACTGTCACACTGAAGCTGCCTCCCAAGAAGGTTGTTTCTCTCGCACTCACTGCCAACTGAGATTCTGCATTGCACCATCCACCTGCCCTGGCTAAGCTTCACTCTCTCCAGTCCAGCTTGGTGCCCAGTGAGCCTGGATACCCTGAGGTATCCAGCAGGTGTGTTGTATCAACATCACATGAAGATGATCAGAACTACTTTGTGGTCATCAATGAGGGATCTTGTAGTACTATTTTCTCCATTGAGTTTAGATGTTTAGGAAAAAAATCATTGATAACATATATTAAATTTATCAAAGAGAGAACATATGGGTGTTTTTTTTTCCCTGTGTCTCGGTTACCTCACCTGATAGCATATTTTCAAGGTCCACCCATTGACCTACAAGTTTCATGATTTTGCTTTTCTTTACAGCTGAACAGTTTTCCATTATGGGTTTGTACTACATTTTCACTATCCGTGCACCTGTTGAAAGACATTTAGGTCGTTTCCGTTTCCTAGCTATTGTGAATAGAGCAGCAACGGAACATGGCTGAGCATCTGACTATGGAGTAGTGTGTTGAGTCCTTTGGGCCAAGGAGTAAAATAGCTAGGTCATATGGGAGATTTTTTGTTGTTGTTGTTGCTTCCAGAATTCTCCATAGTGATGTCCAGAGTGGCTGGACTCTCTCTTATCTGAAGATCCTAGCTCCAAATCTTCAGCTATGTGTATAAAACAAGTAGCAACCACAGAAACCAGGAACGTGTAAGGGACAATGGGAGGGGGAGTTACAAGGGGAGCAGTGGGATACAGGTAATGTAAAGCTGAGGAGGGAGATCTCCAACTGGGGAGTAAGGAGGGAAGTCAATACAGGAGGGACAGAGAGAAGGAGGGAGGAGGGACAAATAACTGCCAGGTTTTTGATAAAGCCTCAAGGAATCTTACTACTTTTTATTTACCTAAAATCATATAAAATAAGAATGTGAATATATGTTATGCATGTACATATATATATGTATGTATGTATACACATATATAGTAAAGGGATTTGTGCCACTAGGGTTGACAATGTTCTCTACAAGAACTGTAGGCTAACAAACAAACAAACAAACAAACAAACAAAAACAAAACCCTCTAGTTCCAGGCATGAGAAATCTCCTTTAGAATGGTTGGTTTGGGTAGTTCAAGTGACTCACAAAACATACAGATTATGGTTGTAGCCTTTGCCTCTCAGTAGTTGAAGTTAAGCCCCTGTTGCTGAAGACACTGCCAGAGTACCAGAAGTCTTCTGTGAAGCAGCCTCTCTCCCAGAGCTAGCTGCATTATGAGATCTAAACGATGGCAACCCCACTAGACATGCTGACTCCTCAGGAGTAGATTTCCCAGGGCCACACCCCAGGGCAAGGAACTCTGGGCAACTGGTGACTGTTGAGAGAGAATTAGCTTCTCCCAGGAATGAGCCTCCTAATTGGTTATCAAATACAAAGTGGTCAGCCCTGAAGCCATATACACACACACAACAAAGATAGACTCACAAGTTGTATCTATATATTTGTGTGTGGATATATATATATATAAAGCCATGCATACATGAAACAGTAATAATTGGTGAAGAGAGATGGAGGACATTGAAGGAGATGGAGTGAGGGTCCTTGGGACAGGAGAGAAGGGAAGAAATGGTGTAATTATATTTTAATTAAATACATATAAATGAAAAAATTTTAAACTATTAGAATAAATTTATCTTTGTTTTTTACTTTTTTTTTTTTTTTTTTTTTTTTTTTTTTTTTTTGAGACAGGGTCTCTCTGTGTTGCCTTGGCTGTCCTGGACTTGATTTGTAGACCAGGTGCTGGCCTCGAACTCACAGCAATCCGCCTGCCTCTGCCTCCCGAGTGCTGGGATTAAAGGCATGCGCCACCACGCCCGGCATGTTTTTTACTTTTATTTATGGATGCATATGTGTGTGTTTCACATGTGTACGGGTGCTCATAGAGGCTAGAAGAAGGTATCAGATCCTTTGGAGCTGGAGGTTATGAGCCTCCTAGTGTAGATACTAGGAATCACACTCCACAATTCTGGAGGAGCTACAGGAACTTTTAACTATAGAGCCTTACAGAGCCTTTTACCTACCAGCCTCTGTGTTTACAATTTTTAAGCCTCATTTTAAGGATACCTCTTGATGTTTTGAAACACAATTCAGATCATGAGCATCGCTGACAGGTGTGGGTTGATATTACACTGAAACCTCTGTCTGTCTGTCTGTCTGTCTGTCTGTCTGTCTCTGTGTGTGTGTGTATGTGTGTGTGTGTGTGTGTGTGTGTGTGTGTGTGTGTGTGTGCGCGCGCACGCGTGTGTGTGCGCGTGTGTGTGTTACACAAGTGCATGCACCTATATGTGCTCTGAGGCCAGAGGAGAATGCTGAACGTTGAGTGTTGCGAGGAGGGTGCTGAATGTCCGGCTCCATCACGTTCCACCTTAATCCCATAAGACAGGGTCTCCTAGGACCCCAAACCTTGCCCTGTTGGCCTGACCCACTGGCCAGCAAGCCCTAGCAACCTTTCTGTCTACACCAACAACAACACTGAGTCTACAGGCCAGGCATGTGCACATGCCCAGCTTCGTACATGGCTGCTAGGACTCAAACTCAGGCTCTCACAGCAAGTCATCTCCCTACCCTTACACTGACGTTTCCTTGATATCATTAGCAATGGGAATAGATGGGGGAGTTTGAGATATTTCCCTCAAAACTAGAAATAAGTGCATTGCTACTCAGAAGTGGTTGGCATCCTTGCAAAAAAAAGATGCTTGATGTCAATTATTTGTGCAGTACATGGATCTAGAATTCCAGATTAAATTATTCACAGTTTGAGTCAATTAGGTTTTGATTCAATGCCTATATCTTTAATGACAAAATTATTCCAGGAAAAGTCGAGCACTGGAAAAGTTTTTTTCCCACCTAAGCTTCCCCTGAAGGGAAGATGTGAGTCACTTTGTAGTCACATTAGCCAATAAAACCGCAGTGCATATCTGCTCCCTGCAGATTTTAATTTGCAGCAACAATAAACTGCAAGTAATGGGCCTTAGGTTAAATGGTTGAACATAAAGTTCAAGCCAGAAGTGGGATAAAAAGTGCCTTGACACAAGGTGAGGTAAATGTCATGGACCACATGGCCTGAGAAGGTTCATAGAAACCCTTCCCCTATTTTGTAGACTGGTTTCCAGCCCCTACCCCAGATGTCATCGTGTGTGTGTGTGTGTGTGTGTGTGTGTGTGTGTGTGTGTGTGTTTGCACTTTAATTCTTGCAGTTAAGGTTTGGTGCTCACAGCCTCTTGTGGAGAGGACAGAAATACAGTATTTTGGTATTGCCAAAACAAGGATTTCCCATCAATGGCACCCCCCCGCCCCTTTAGGTTACACTTTGATCTTTAAGCACAATGTTTGGCCAATCCCCCTGTTTGTGTACTCCCATTTTTAAATTATTTTTCTTTATTGTACTTACTGTTTAGACTGTTACTTATTTCTAAACAAGCAACTATTGAGCCCTCATTGGTTTTTCAATGCCTATGATGCTGGTATTTTGTGGAGGAGAATCCTTGGTGTTAAACAACAGTCTGCTAAATTTCAAGTTGACACACGGGGTACTAGTGAGGAAGAAAGCAAATCAAAGTGCCGCTTTGGCTCTCTCCTTTCTTGGTACCATTCGAGACACGTGAACACCAACATGTCAGCTTCTGAGACAAAGGGTCAATTCTTTGGTTAGTGATACCCAGCAGAGAGGAAATTAAAACCTTCAAAAAGCAGGCAGAGTTCAAGTACTATAAAGGAAAATCTCCAAGCAGCTGGTAACTCCTTCTTAGGCTCTAGCCTTCATGGATGAGAAGTAGAGCAGCTCTGGCTGTTTAGTGAGTGATGAAACCCTGCAAGCCGCCAGCGGCAGCCTGAAAGGTAAACGGGGCCTTTGGCTGACGACGATAAGCATAATTGCCTAGTTAGATATCACCCTTGAATTATAGGAGGCAACTTCTAGCTTACAACCAAGCTAAATAATACTATGGGGTGCAGCTTTCTCATTGAAGACTCAAGTGCCAGAAGAAGAGAGCAACTGTGCTCCTTCAACACCAACTCCTAGGAACAACATCCCCAGGTGCCTTTTGTTTTCCTTTTTCTCACTTTGTCCGACTTTCCAAGGTCTGTCTTTCACCTTGTACTCTCTTTGTCAGTTTTCCATCTCCTTTCACCTGGAACCTGTCCATATCTCCAGCTTATAAGCCTTGCTGTTTTTAACCTCTTGATTCCAATAAATTGTCCGTGGATTTCCTCCTGTGTCTTTTTTTTTAATTTTTACTTTTGCGTATACATTTATATTATTACACATACGTACAGTAAACTACATATAGCAAGGAGGACCACAAAACAAGCAGGAATCATATAAATGTAACATTCGTAGTGTTTTGCCTGTTTCTATTTGGCAACCTTGGAGGAACCATCTTTCCTATCTTGGTGAGTCTACAACTCTGAATGTAAATCAATATATCTCATATCTTATCTCCATCAACCTAAAAACTTCTTTCTAAATTCTTTTTATCAAGGAGATAAAGACCTGAAAGAGGACTCGGTGCCCACTACCATGATGCAGCCATGGCCTCCTCCACAAAACAGCCCTCAATTCCTCAACAGGCTGTCCCCTTTACCCTCCTTTCTTCTCCAGAAATTACAGAACAATTCACTCCACAGTTTGCATTTCCAAGCATCTGCAGGGGAACACTGGGTGAGGTCTGCTGCAGGATGACAAAACAATATTCTGAACTGCAAGAACCTGGCTGGGAAAGCAAATAATTGAACATGCTGCAGGGTGACATAAGACAACCCACAGGACAAAGGACCGACTCCCAAGAGGAATGTCAAAATGGCTTCTCAGAAGAAGAAACACTTGAGCGAGAAACTGAATCAAGTCTTGAAGAACAAATAAAAGTTATCTAGACAAAGATTTCCAGACTCAGAAGAGGCTGGGAAGATAGAGGAAGGGTTCAGACAACTGGTTTGGAGGAGTCATAGCCAAACTCCTCAGAGCTGGTCAGTGAAACTAGTGTTACAGGGTTGATGCCTCAGGGACACCTGAAGAACAAACCAGAAGACATCACAGGCAGGAACATACTCTGAGGCAATCAGAGCATGAGATGGTGCTGTCAGACCTGAGTCTCAGAAATATAGTTCTGGCAAGGACTCTAGGGCAGGGCTTGGAGGAAATAAATCTTGGTAAGAGGAAAAGCATTTTGTAAATATTTGAATAATTCAGAAAAGGAGTGAAAGACATAGCTCTGGATTTCAGACAGTACGTAGACGCAGTAAGGACTACAGTAGCACTTCTGGCAAGACCCTACCGAAACCGTATTTAAGTTGAACAACTAAAGATTGCTCATTGCAACAAGGAAGCTTCTCAACATGAGGAAGTGAGGAGTTTCAAGGGGATGGTAGTAAAAGAAGCCTATTTGTTTCCAGTAATTTGGGACATAATTTAAGGAAATGGATTTAGTCAATGGGAGCAACTCTATGTTTCGGAAATCTCAATAAATCTTGTATCTATTAGCTGGAGAGGGACTGCGTCAATTTTTGTGGGTGCATAATGCCTTTTTGGGACCCATTTTGCCATAGTTTACATTGTATAAAGATATTAATGTTTAGCCTTGAGTAAATGAGGCAGCAGTCAAAAGACAATGATTTAGTGAGAATTTAAAATTTGTTATTATTAGGAAATTTTATCTGAGAGGTCTGGTTAAATCTAGCAACAGACTTTAGTTTCTGTTAGTTCAGAGCAGGCCTGGGCTCCCATTCATCAGCCAACTGGAAATGCTGAAAAGAGTGGGCAGCCCTGACCTGGCCAGAGGAAGATAGGGTTATTTGAAGATGGTTTCTTACTGCTAATATAATTGGTTACAAAAGATATATTGCCAGTCTGTAAATCTTCTGCCTTATGATGAACTCATGACCCTACCTGTCCAGAGTAACCTGTGTTTACTCAGTTTGCTGGGCTTTCTAGTTTAAATATTACTTAACTCCCCCCCCCCCTTAGAATTTTAATGCTTATAAAAAGAGCCTGCGAGCCTGTTGAAGGCTCTTTGTTGTTTGCATGCTATTTGAGTCTGGGGTCTTTTCTTCAGCACATTCCCGACCCTAACAGAGCAAATTAATAAATTGAGGGAAAACACCGAACAGAGAATGGAAGAAAGAGGGGGAGACAAATAGAGCAGTACCTACTGCTGAATATCATGGGTTTTCATTGGTGCACTGCACATCTCATTTGGTATCTTCTTTTAATGTATAAGATACAGGAAAGTCAAGGGCATGTGCCAGTTATCTACGGCGTCTTTCCTGTCTGTCTATCAGAGGCTCATCTCCATTTGAGGATCCATGTGATTCCCAGAAGCTGTTCTTTTTTATCTTCCATGCTAAGGCTGCTTTTCAGTTTACTTTATTTGCTCTTTGGTGACTAGAGGGAATAGTTCGGTAGTGGACACATGACCTATGACCTTGACTTGTAAACACTGGAGCATACTCTTTGCATTTTCCAGTTCAACATGAATAATGATTTGCTAAGGGCATCTTGACAACACCAGGGCATGGTATGAAAGGAAGGCCAGCCCTAAGAGAGAAAGCTGTGTGGAATGATAAAAAAAAAACAAAACAAAGCAAAACAAACAAACCTGGTCTTGCTCGCATTTTTTTGAGCGAGAAGATTAGGACTCATTTGAAGCCAATTTTAACTTTGGGATTTTCAATATGATTACATTTTACTAATTGAGAAGGCTACAATCACTATTCCATGGTTTTGTTTTTTGTTTTTTGTTTTTCGAGACAGGGTTTCTCTGTGTAGCCTTGGCTGTCCTGGTTTATAGACCAGGTTGGCCTTGAACTCACAGCGATCCGCCTGCCTCTGCCTCCCGAGTGCTGAGATTAAAGGCCTGCACCACCACGCCTGGCTTTTTTTTTTTTTTTAAGAATGGAGGAAAGTTCTTTAAAAAAAAAAAAAATTTATACAATGCTCTGCTTGCATGTACTCCTGCAAGGCAGAAGAGGGCGCCATATCACATTATAGATGGTTATGAGCCACCACGTGGTTGCTGGGAATTGAACTCAGGACCTTTGGAAGAGCAGGCGGTGCTCTTAACCACTGAGCCATCTCTCCAGCCCTTATTCCATGGTTTTTAACATCATCTCTAAAGCAATCTGTATCGAATGAGTAAAGGTGTGTGTTGCCAAGCTGGACAATGTGTGTTCAATCCCTGGGACCTACTTGATGGAAGAAGAAAACAGCTGAAAGGTAACCTCTGGCCTCCATATGCCTAGACACATGCATGCACACACGCATGCACACACACATTCACACTCAAAGATAAAATGAAGCAAATAAAGCAAAATAAACAGAATGATTAAGAGATGGTGACAGGTTCAATAGACAGAGGAGTACCTGGCCTACAATCACTAAATTACAGAATCAAGCAGGAAGTCCATCAGCAGACAGATGGATGAGATTTTTTTTTTAACTTCCAATACTCACATAATCAGAGACTCAGTCCCCGCCTCTCTCTCTCTTCAATCCCCCATCCTTCCTCTATTTATATATTAAACAATTTAAGAAAAGGCAAACTGTAAGGAAAGCCCAAATGAACTTGCCAGATAGCAAATGCAATGGGGTTTGTGAGGTAGAAGGCAATTTGCCAGTCAGCTAATATGGAGCAATTATAGAAAATCCCCCTGGGCTGTTTCTTTTTCTCTGCTAATCTCTGTGACCTTATAAGGAAGCCATTTAAGCTCTTGAAACTTTATCTTTTCGTTTAAAATATTTTTATTCTAAAATGTATGGATACACAGTAATGCACCCTCGTCATAACACAATAAATAATTGTTAACTATAGTCACCTCCCTGTGTTGTAGAACATTTGAAACTGTTCTCTGGGTTTCGATGTCTTTTATGCAGCCTTACTCTGTCCCCTACCCTTCTCCATTTCCTAGAGACTAGAGGTGTTTCTTCTTTTCTATGACGTAGACTTTTGTAGGTTGCACAGGAGAGGGATAAGACACAGTATGTGTATTTGGGTTCCAGGCTTATTTCCCTTACCATCATGGTCTTCAGATCTTCAGTCCATGTTGCTGCAAGTTATTGGATTTCAGCCTTTCATGGCTAAGGAAGCTATACTGCATCCATCGCCTTGCTTGGCTGTGTACTACTGTGAACAGTGGTTTAGTAAGCACTGGGGTGCAGGTATCTTTTGATGCAGTGATTTCAATGACTTCAGCTAGACTGTACAGCACTTCTGTTGCCTGTTGGAGAATAGCATTTATTGATTCCTTTCTCTACATTCTCACTAGTACCTGTTGTTGGGTATCATTTTTTTAACTATGGTCACTTTAAGTGGGCTAAGGTGCTATCTCATGGTTTTGATTTGCCTTTTCCAGGCATTGCTAATGCTGGGAATTTTTTCATATACTTTCTGGCTGCTTGTGTCTTCTTTTGGGAGATGCCTAGTGTAACCACTTGTTCATTTTTAGTTACATTTCTTCTTACTGTTCTGGTAATTTTTTTTTAGTTCCTTATATACTCAGTATTTTAATCATTGGTAACATGAACAGTTTACAAATAGTTTCTCCCATATCCTGTTGTACATTATCTCTTCTCTCTGTGTTATTTCATTTGTCATGCATAATCATATTTAATGTAATCCCACTTGTCTGTCTTCCCTCCTTTCCTCCTTCCCTCCCTCCTACCCTTCTCCATTTCCCATTTTTTCCCTTGAGAGATAAAGTTTCACTATATAGCCCAGATAGGGACTCAGAATCCTTCTGCCTCAGCCTCTTGAATGCTGTGATTAGTATTTTTACTTCTATTGCCTAGGTTTTTTTAGGGTCTCATAAAATAAGCATTGCCCATAGTTATAACTGAAGTGTTCTCTGGTTTGTTTTTTACAGTGGTTTCACAGCTTCATCATGTCTTACCTACAGTGCTTTAATCTACTTTGAGTTGTATCTTTATATAGTGAGAGATAGGAGCCTGCTTTTATATGCATTTTCTCCAGCACTGTAAATTGATGAGGCCATCCTTTTGCCAATGTATGGTTTTTGTTGTTATTGTGTGTGTGCTACTGTCACAGGTCAGGGAATTATGGCTTTATGGGTTTATATCTCTTCTAGCCAAATGATCCATATGCTGGGTTTTATTCTGGGTGCATGCTGTTTTACTTGCTATGGATTTATGGTATGCTTTCAAAATGTCCATTGTACACAAGGTGATTTATAGTTTCTATGTAATTCTCATCAAAGGACTAACAAGTGATTTTACAGGATTTTTTTAAAATCACTAATTTCAAAGGACAGACAAACAAACAAATCATAGGATGCCAAATAGTTAAAGCAATTTCAGTGAAAGAGGAAGTTGGAGGTTTCACAAATGACTGACCTCATTTAAATCCTTCTGAAAATATGTTAAGGCCACACTTCTTTCCTGTAGTTATTGTAGAAACCAAGAACAATAAACAGGAAGCAGACGAGTTCGAGAAGGTCATAAACGGAAGGTACTAAAGAGAAACCTAGAATCATAACAAATGGTGGCCTTTGGCTCACATAGAGCTGTCTCTACTTTTCTGTTGTCTTTTTAAAAAATATCTAAATATCTCCAAGGTGACAGTTGTGGGAACCCAGCTGTGGTAGGCAAAGGAGCGCGTCATTGCTGAGGAAGGCCAGCAGGGTGGAGCTCATACAGCCACATGGTCAACCAGGCTCTGAGCAACAACAAGATATCCAGGATGAAGAATGGTTCACTGAAAGGTTTCCGTGCTCCATGCTGCCACGGGAAGACACGTTGCTAGCTGTGATCCATGCAGCTGCTGGAGGCCATGTTGATGTCCGTGGTCTGTGCTGCCTCTGGAAGCCATGTGGAAGCCCACAGTCCATGACATTATGGTCACTCTGCTGTTGCCTGTGGATGTGATTTGATTAGATGTTTTTATTTCCGCCTTGACCTCTCCAAAATGATGGTCTTACTTAAGCCAAGTAAATACTTTCTTCCCAATCTTCCTTGTGTTTAGAGCACTTTGTCACAGCAACAAAAATGTAACTAGGACAGATTCCTATTCACATAAACATTAATACAAAGTTGTAATAAAAGAAATCAGCAAGATGTGAATTGGGGGTACCCTCTGAAATTCTGCTCTGAGTTTTTTTTTTCTCTCACCCTAAAATATTTTCTAGAAATTCTTTTCCCTTTCTGAACTGCATGTTTCATTTTTCCCTTTTGCTTTCTGTACCAGTGCTTTGTCTATCCTGTATACCGTACCTTATCCTACTCCCAAGGGCAAGAATAACGCTATGTTCCGCATGACCCTGTCCCATCGGGAGAGTTGTCCATAGTCTTTACCTATTTCCAAGCATGGGAATGAGCTTGGACGAATGCTTTATATTATTACATTAGGGAGAATAAGTGAGTGAGCTGGACACACATATACGTATAAACATCCTAGTTTCCTAAGACTTTCAGAATAACACAAAAGGCTGATAGAATAAGGGCCATCAGTACCCACAAGGCAACGTAGGCTCCTGCCCATTTCACTGCGAGTGTTAACAAAGCTGCTATAATCAGGCTCACAGGAAAGATGTTCCTGAGGCAGATTAACTGTCCATTAATTAATTCCTTGCTTGTATCAACTTCATCAGCGGCTTCAGTGTATGAAGATAAATTAGCTTTACTTATCGCTGTCCTAAATCTCTTAGGCTATAATGACAGCTAATTGAAGCTATCAGAATAACAATCAGTCAGCATTCAAATCAGCAAACAAGAACCCACATTGTCCACATTAGAAAAGTAACTAATTAAGATATGGAAAGAGTGTCACATCTCCAAGAAGGCCTCACAGAGGGCGGAGCACCTGTAATGATTAGGCTAGAGGGCTCCAAGTGAAGCACTCCACCCCAGCTTCTAGAGGGGAGAAGGGAAGATCTTCTCCTCTGTAAGACCCCCAGCACGGTGGTCTTAACGTGGAGACCCCCACCAAGAACCAGCGAGACCAAGGTTTCGGTTGCAACACGCAAGAGGCTTTATTGTAGGGGGACGGGTACCCGGGCGTCTCAGTCTCTGGAGAGGCTGGCGCGCCGAGTGAAGGGGAGGAGACCCTTTTATAGGGTGGAAAGCAGGAAGCAGGGTTACAGAAGCGAGAGGCATAATTACAGGGTTTTGATTGGCTAATTTGATGCGGCTAGATTTAGCTCTGGTCAGGGCTTTTGGAATCAGGAAACGGTTGGGCTATTTTTACCAGTAGCTTACTCACAGATCATACATCCTGTTGCCCCAGGGCAGTTTCCCATACATCCTGTTGCCCCAGGGCAGTTTCCTAGAACCGTTTGTGCAGGCCTTGTGAAATGGTGGGTGACCACGAGTCTTGTGACATCTGCGAGCCTTGGGACATGGTGGTATTTTTCCAGTCTGACTGGGCCTTTCAGGTGACCTCCCTGAACTATTGTACAGCCTTACAAAATAGCATTACACAAGCCTTAAACTATTTGACTAAACAACATTTAGAAATGGGGTCTTTCATTCCCCTCTTTTTCTATGAACTAGAATGGAATCTTTCATTCTATTTCAGTTTCCATTTCCTGCCTCAGGCGATGGTATTGTTGGGTGAGGACCATCGCCTGGATTATGGATAACCTATCTTTTATGAATTGGACTAATCTGTTGAGGATGTAGGGTCCAAATAGGAGAATCAGGAGTATAATAATAATTGGTCCCAGCAGGGAGGAGACTAGGGTGGTAAACCAGGGGGACCCATTTTTTTTTTTCCTGGTTTGGCCTGTCATAGCTACTGTTTCTTTTTACCGTGATCAGATCCCAGGTGGAAGTAGGGTTTCAATGAGCCTCACCAGTAGTTTCACAACCCCATGCAGCACAATAGAAATCAGAGGTTCCCCCACACTGGTGTCGAAGCTTCTAACTGTGGCCCTGACCAGGGCAAACATAAAATTTTGAGGACCAGAGGTTGGCCCGGCAGAACTGTCCTGAGGACCCGAATGTGCTCCCTATCCCACCCGGGACGCACTGTTTTTCAGCCAGTGGTTTAGAGAGGTCTGTGTGGACGGGGAGATCCCAGGTGAGCGATCCAGCCACCAACTTACAAATATCTGGCATTAGATCCGGCCACCAAGTCCATGGGGGGTGCACTGCAGTGATCGACCAGACAGTGTTCCCCTCCTCATTGATCACCTTCCAAGTCTGTTGTATCGGGGCATGAGGGTTGTTGTCCTGACTCAGGGTCGTGTCCGTGACGCAGACGCAGCTTAAGAGGATTATCTCCAATCTCGAACTGATGAGGAACTGTAGGGTCTCCAACGGCGTAAGCGTTTTTCAGCTGTTTTCAAATCTCTCGCCTGATCGTCTCGAGAGCCTTTAAACGGGCTAAAAGATGGGTGGAAGGCACAAAACTGTCACCAGGACGCGCCACACTCTCTAGGATTTCAAACAGAAGTGGTGGTGCACCAAACAGTATCTCAAAGGGTGTCAGTCCCAATGGTCCAGGCGTGTTCCGTACCCGGAACAAGGCAAGGGAGAGAAGGGCTGTCCAATCACCCCCACCGGTCTCTAAGGTCAATTTTGTTAAGGTCTCTTTTATAGTTCTATTCGTTCTTTTTACCTGTCCTGAGTTCTGGGGTCTATAAGCACAATGTAATTTCCAATTTATCCCCAATTGTCTGGCCAGTCCCTGACTTACCTGGGCGACGAAGGCAGGCCCGTTGTCCGACCCAGTTAGTTACCTTAGGTATCCCGAACCGGGGAAGGATTTTTTAAAGTATCTTCTTGGCCAATACATTTGCCGTTTCTTTTTTTCGTGGGAAACGCCTCGACCCACCCCGAGAAGGTGTCTATGAAAACTAGAAGGTATTTATTACCATATCGGGCCGGTTTGACTTCAGTGAAATCAACCTCTCAATAAGTTCCAGGTCGATCTCCCCGTGAGCGCTTTTCTGCACAGTGTCTGCTGGAACCGGCATTAGTGAGAGCGCAAGCCTTGCAGCTTTTTACCAGATCCTCTACTGTCTTTTGTAGTCTGGGGATGTGATAGGGAGACTTATTGACCAGTTCTGTCATCTTCTTGGGCCCTAGGTGGGTAAGGCGGTGTATACTAGCCAGGTATTTTACCCCTCTTTCTCTGTGAGGATTTTTTTCTCGGGAATCTCCTCAGCCTGTTGGGGCATAACCTTAGCTATTAGAATCATTGGTCCTTGTGCCGGCTCTTTGGCCATCTGGTCAGCCATTTGGTTTCCCCTTTTTATAGGACCAGTCCCTTTTTGATGTCCTTGGCAATGGATGATCGCCACCTTGCGAGGCAAATGAACAGCCTTTAATAAACTAAGAATATTTTTTTTTTATGTCTTTGTCAGCTGAAGTCAGCAGCCCACGTTGTCTATAAATCACTCCATGGACATGAGCTGTTGCGAAAGCATACCAGCTATCAGTGTAGATATTGATAGCCTTTTTCTCTGCCAGTCTTAGTGCTTGGGTCAAAGTAATAAGTTCAGCTTTTTGGGCCGACGTCCCTTCTGGTAAACTGCTGGCCCAGACGACAGACTTCCCGTTTACTACCGCTGCCCCAGCCCTCCGCTTACCTGCTACCACAAAGTTACTTCCGTCGGTGAACCAAGTTTTTACCCCAGGCCACGGCTGGTCAGTGAGGTCTGATCGAGTCCCTGTTTTTTCAGCCAGTGTCTCTTTACAATGATGAACTGGGGTCTCGCCAGCTTCGGGTAGCAAGGTGGCAGGGTTAAGGATGGCGGGCGGAGCGAAGGTCACCTGCTCTGTCAGCAACAAGCTCTGGTAGTGGGTCATCTGGGCGTTGGTCATCCAACAGTCTGGTAGTTGTCTGATAATGTTCTCGAGGGCGTGGGAGGCCATCACTATCACATTTTGGCCCATGGTTAATTTATCAGCATCTTTTACCAATACAGCCATTGCTGCTATTGCCCGCAAACAAGAGGGCCACCCACTGGCCACGGGGTCCAGTTTTTTTTTTGACAGATAGGCCACTGGGCTCTTCCAGGGTCCTAGAGTACCCCCCTGGCAACTCCCTTCCGCTCATCGATGTACAGAGTAAAAGGCTTGTTCAGATCAGGCAGTGCTAGGGCAGGGGCTTCTAGCAGTGCCTTTTTAAGGTTCTCAAAAGCCAATTGGTGTTCCTTAGTCCAAGTGAACTCCCCCCTTTCTCTTGTTAGAGGGTATAATGGGGCCGCCAGAGTGGCGAACCTGGGAATCCAAAGCCTGCAGAATCCCGCGGTCCCTAGGAATTCTCTTACCTGGCGAGGAGTGGTTGGGGTCGGGATCTGAGTCACTGTTTGTTTCCTGGCTTCTGTGAGCCACCGTTGTCCGTCTTTCAGGGTGTATCCCAGATATGTCACTTCAGTCCGGCACAGTTGTGCCTTTTTGGCAGAAGCCCGATACCCCAACTCACCTAACTCAGCCAGGATTTTCTGAGTCCCAAGCTCGCATTCTTCACGGGTCTCTGCAGCCAATAGGAGGTCATCTACATACTGTAGAAGAGTCACCTGGGGATTATTAGCACGGAAAGGGGCAAGGTCCCGATGTAGGGCTTCATCAAATAGGGTGAGGGAGTTTTTAAACCCCTGGGGCAATCTCGTCCACGTAAGCTGTCCAGTTCTTCTGTTTTCAGGGTCTTGCCACTCAAAGGCAAGCAGGGATTGGCTGTTAGGGCGCAATCTCAGAGAGAAGAAGGCATCTTTGAGATCAGGTGGCAGTGTTCAATCTTCTCTGGGTCTCCTTGGCCCCTGCCTTCTGTTGTCGCCCAGGTTCCCTGTCTGCCTAGGCCTGCCTGTTCCCTGACGCCTTTTTTTTTCCTACCACTGCGGCCAGTACTCTCGTCAGATTCTTTTCCTGTCTTCTTTTTTTTCCTTTATCCTCAGCTCTCTTTTTTTTCTTCTTTCCTCATCCTCAGCTCTCTCTCCTTCTTTTTTTCCTGTTTTACTTTCTCTGTCTCCTTTTTACGATAAACTTTTTCAGCTTTCTTCACCACATCCCTGATGGTATAATCGTGCAATCCCTCAATGTGCTAATGCACTGTAGTTTTTTTTTTTTTTTTTTAATATCAGGTACTGACTGTCCAATGAAAGCCATGATTACAGAGGCTCGCTGTCTCTCTGACGTAGGGTTAAAAGGGGTATATCTCCAGTAAGCCTCCATGAGCCTCTCTAGAAACACCGAGGGGGGCTTGGTCGTTCCCTGCATGACTTCTCTTACCTTCGCCAAATTGGTGGGCCTCCTCGCAGACCCTCTGAGACCTGCCACCAGAGCCCGGCGGTAAATGGACAGCCGTTCCCTACCTTTTGCCGTGTTGTAGTCCCACTGAGGACAGGTCAGGAGAAATCCTTTATCTATTTTGGCCAGGGTCTGGACGGGGTGTCCAGCGTCATCTCGGATATTTTTTTCGAGCCTCGAGGAGAATTCTTTCTCTCTTCTCGGTGGTGAATAAAACCTGCAGAAGCTGCTGACAGTCATCCCACGTGGGTTGGTGGGAGAACATCAGGGACTCTATCAGACCTGTAAGTCCCGTAGGGTTCTCTGAAAAAGGTGGGTGGTTAGTTTTTTTAATTATAGAGATCAGAGGAAGAAAAAGGCCAATACTGTAGGAGTTGTAACGCATTTTTTTTTCCTGTCGGGGCCGGCCCGACAGCACTAAGGGGCAGAGCCACGGTGGAATCAGGCCCCTCAGGGGTGGCTCCAAGGCAGCTCCCAGTGCCCGCCGAGGGTCCATCATCCATTGTCCCAGAAGCCGCGGGCAGGGCTGAGGTTGGGGCTGTAACAGAAAGTCTCCCATTTGCCCTTGCGGACTTCTACTAACAGATTGTGTGCAATGACACGGACCTCCTTGAAATGCTGTAAGGTAAGGGTTAATGGAGTGGCAAGAGTCTGACCCATGGTACCAAAAACATAAAACGAAAGACAACAGAGGACAGCCAGACACAAAAGACCAAAAACAGCCTGCGCGGGACGCTTGCGCCAAAACGAAAACAAAACAGAGGTTGGAGACACAGGGGGTCCGGATTCCCCGTCTCCCAGATGAGGCGAATAGCCTCTCAGATGGGCAGGAGCCCCAAATTCGGATGGGACGGAGAGTCCCTACGGAATCCCGCCGGGACGTCTCCCGGGGGTACAAGGAAGAAGTCCGAGTTCGTCAACTCCTTCTTGTCCTTGCCAGATTCAGAGAGTCTACGCAGACACCGAGACACGTAACGATTAACAGAGAGACGACAGAGAGACGAAATGACAACAACGACTAAGCCGGCCGGCACAAAGGCTTACCTCCCGAATTTGGGTCGGTGGTCCCTGGGCGGGGGTCCCGATCTCGGTGGGACCTCCAAATGTAAGACCCCCAGCACGGTGGTCTTAACGTGGAGACCCCCACCAAGAACCAGCGAGACCAAGGTTTCGGTTGCAACACGCAAGAGGCTTTATTGTAGGGGGACGGGTACCCGGGTGTCTCAGTCTCTGGAGAGGCTGGCGCGCCGAGTGAAGGGGAGGAGACCCTTTTATAGGGTGGAAAGCAGGAAGCAGGGTTACAGAAGCGAGAGGCATAATTACAGGGTTTTGATTGGCTAATTTGATGCGGCTAGATTTAGCTCTGGTCAGGGCTTTTGGAATCAGGAAACGGTTGGGCTATTTTTACCAGTAGCTTACTCACAGATCATACATCCTGTTGCCCCAGGGCAGTTTCCCATACATCCTGTTGCCCCAGGGCAGTTTCCTAGAACCGTTTGTGCAGGCCTTGTGAAATGGTGGGTGACCACGAGTCTTGTGACATCTGCGAGCCTTGGGACATGGTGGTATTTTTCCAGTCTGACTGGGCCTTTCAGGTGACCTCCCTGAACTATTGTACAGCCTTACAAAATAGCATTACACAAGCCTTAAACTATTTGACTAAACAACATTTAGAAATGGGGTCTTTCACCTCATACTTGCAACACTGGATTCAGGGGCCAGTTAAATTCTGAGGCCTTTAAAAATTATATGTACTTCTTTACTACGTACTTTAACATAAGTGCAGATTCCCAGGAAGTTGCCAAAATAGCTCAGAGAAGTCCTTTCAATCTGTTCACTATTGGTTATGTCTTACATAAATGTGGTACAGGTTTAAAAGAAGAAAACTTGTGTTTTGGTGTGTGCACGTGTGTGTGTGTGTGTGTGTGTGTGTGTGTGTGTGTGTGTACACGCGCACTTCTGAGCAACTGCGTGGGTTCAAAAAGCCACAACACAATCAGGAGATCACAGTGGTCTGTTGTCATAGCAATCTGCTTCACACTTCTCCTTTATAGTCAACCTACTTATCCCCTCACTCACCACTAGCCATCATTAGTCAGTCTTGATTTTACTTTCCACCCTACTTTCAAGGTGACAGAAGCGGAGTCACATGACCTTTGGAAATTCGATTTCGGACTCAGCATGTTACCTATGAAGCCCATTCAACAAGCCCAGTGTATCTCTAGTGAGTTTCTTTCTAGACTGAGTAGCATTCCGTGGAACGGACACACCGGAGTATCCAGCGAGCGACAGTTTGTTGGGAATATGTGTCCAGCTTTTAGTGCTGTTCCATTCTGGGAGATTTTCTTGTTATAAGAGGCAGGGAGTGCCTCCAGCTAGATTTGAACAGCTAGATCAGACTGGCTTTGATCTCCTGGTGCTCTTGCCTCAGCCTCCCTTAATGCTGGAATTACTGGCATGCTGCAACACCCAACTTGGGACATTTTCCGAAGCAGTGCCTTCTTGACTGGGTTGCTCGGCACAGCCCATGCATTAAAGGCTTGTTCTCGTGACTCTTTTGTCCTCTTTGGTGCCTAAGTCATTCTGAAAGATCGTCTGACGTATAAACAGTGGACAGAGAAGCATATGATGGGTCCCCATGTCTAGCGCTGAGCTTCAGGGAGTCTCACCATCTGTCGCTGTTTTCATATATCCACCCACTCTCCCTACCAACTCTTGCATTTTTGAGACAAATAGCTAGATAGTACAATTTTATCTGTAAACACTTCAGTGTATATCTCCAAAAACTAGTCAAAAATAACAAGGAAATGCCATTATCAGAATTCCACAAATTGTCTTTCTTTAGCAATGGAAATGAGGTGGTGGGGGAGGGGGTGGGGGGAGGTTTCAATGTCAATAGTCTATTAGAAATGAAGAGAAACAAGTGAGGACAGGAAGAGTTCTAAGACAAGAAAGGGAGAGTGGAGCTCCTGTGAAGCTCCTGGGCCCAAAGGAACTGTTTGGAAGAGGATGGCTCTTCACAGGAGTGTCTCCTGGGCCTGTAAAGAGAATCGTGTGACCAGACAAACAGACTTCAGTAGGCAGAGAATGCCTTTTTGGGAAAGAAATGCAGTTGGAGGTGGCTGAGCTCAGAGTTGCCCACTCTCAAGCACAAGCCTGAGGTGAAGATGGTAGTGCCTGAGGATCAACACACTCCACACTAAAAGTCAGGAACTAGCAGACCCGCCCACAGGACTCCACCAGTTCCACATAGTTTATACTTGGTGTATACAAATCAGGATTCAAAGGACATCCATGCATTAAAAACTACCTCCAAGCTTTTCCAAGTTTCTTTTTTTTTTTCTATGTTAAAATTTTGAAACATAGAAGACATTTAGAATTCTACTATATGGAACTGGGTACCCATCAAGGTTACACCATCATCACTTATCCATCTACTTATTCTTTCATCCCTTTTGGATTTCTAGATGCATTTCATAGAAAGTTGTAGGTATCTCCTTGTCCTTTAGCATGGGTGCCTTAAATAAAATGTCATAATTTCCCCTCTCCCCCCACCCCAGTTTTTCCTGGACTAGCTTTGTAGAACAGGCTGGCCTCGAACTCACAGAGATCTACCTGCCTCTGCCTCCTGAGTGCTGGGATTAAAGGTTTGCACCATCACATCTGGTGGCGGCCATAATTTTTTTTTCAAGTCATAATGTTGGCCATTTTAGTAGTTCATTTAAAAATTTTTAAACTTAATAATGTGCATGAATATGCAAGTATCTCTTTAGTATGTTGAATTAGGTCATGTGGGTGCATACGGAAGAACTGAGCCCTAGTTTAGTTTTCTGAGAAATTTGCTGAGGGCATGCGAGGTCTCCCTCTTCTACTGTACTGCATTTGTTTCTTTAAACTTTTTTTTTTTAACAAAGGCTTATTTCATTTTCATTTTATGTGTACGAGCATTTTGCTTGAATATGAGTTTGCCATGACCAAGGCAACTCTTCTGGAGGAAAGCATCTGATTGCGAGCTTGCTTACAATTTCCGAGGTATCATCCATTGTAATCATGGACGGGAGCATGCAGGTAAGGGCTGGGGCAGTAGTGGAGAGCTACCTGTTACTCCAGAGGCGGAGACGCTGGGCCTGTTGCAGGCTTTTGAAACCTCAAAGCCCACCCTCCATGACAAACTTCCTACAACAAGGCCACACCTACTCCAACTAAGCCATGCCTCCTAATCTTTCTCAAATATTGCCACTTCCTGATGACTAAGAGTATGGAGGCCATTTTTATTTAAATCTCCACACTACTCAAAAGACAACCGAGGTCCTCTGCTGGAGAAGTGAGTGCTCTTAACCACTGGGCTATTTCTTCCTCCTTGGTTAGGTTTATAGCAATGAATGGCTTATTGAAACAGAACAACACAGAGACATGTCAAATAATTACCTATTGGTTTAATTTTAATATTAATGTCTATATTATTTTGAAGATATGTTAAGTATGATGTTTTCTGGTTTTTTTCTCTACAAGTAGGTTATTGGCATACAGAAAAATCTATTGATTTTTAAATGTTGATTTTATATCCTGCTACTTTGCCGAAAGTGTTTATTAGTTCTAAGAATCTTAATGGATTAATTTGATTTTTTCCTCTCCTGTGTTTATTTCTTTCATTTTCTCCTCTCTCTCTCTTCTAGTTAATGCTTTGAGCACTGTGTCAAATAAGAGAAGAGAGTGGGTGCCTCTTCTAGTTTTATTTCTGTTGCTGTGATATCTGGACAGAAAGGAATTCAAGGGGAAAGGGTTTTGTTTTGACCTTACATGCTTTTTTTTTTTTCTTTTTTTTTTTTTTTTTTGGGTGGTGGGGAGGTGGCTGGGGGAGGGTGTGCTTTTCGAGACAGGGTTTCTCTGTGTAGCCTTGGCTGTCCTGGACTCATTTTGTAGACCATGCTGGCCTTGAACTCACAATGCTCTCCCTGCCTCTGCCTCCCTGAGTGCTGGGATTACAGGCGTGCCCCACCACAGTGGGCTCTTACAGTTGATTTTTGCAAGGAGGTCAAGGCTGAGATTCCAAACTGCTAGTGGCTTCACAGTCAAAAACAGAGAAAGACAGATGCACACACAGTCAAAGCTCAGCTGGCTTTCTCTGCTTTTCTACATCACAGGGCAAAGCCAGGGAAGGGTGCCCTGCCCCCCAGCTTTCCTGCTGGGTTTTCCCACATCTGCCAAGGCATCCATGGTAATCCCATACAGTACAGATCCCAAAAGGCCCATCTGATTTACATAATTCCCCTTTGAGATCTCTTCCCAGGTATTCCACTCTGTGTGAAATTAATAACAAATGAACTATGCCTGCACAATGGTCTCATTCCTGATTTTAAAGGAGATGCTCAGGTTTCTCTCACTCAGTGTGAGGTTAGCCACAAGTTTGTCAAGTATAATTTTCATTACATTAAGATATTTTCATTTCTTCTTAATTTCTTAGAGGTTCTATCATTAAAAGATGTTGAAGTTTGTTAAGTCTTTTCTACATCAATTGAGATGTTAATGAGATATTTGTGTTGTCAATGCCAGTATTACATTTATTAATTTTGATATGTTAAATTGACCTTGCGTCTCTGGAATGAAAGCAATGCTATCATAACATTGGGTCTTCTTGTATTCTTGAATTCAGTTTATAAGAATTTTGTTTATAGTTTCTAAAACTATGATCATGAAAGAAACTGGTCTGTAGGTTTTCTTTTTCTCGCATACGTTTGTCCCAGGAGGGGTGCAGGGTAATACTGACAGCATTGTTGGGACAATTTAAGGTCTTTGGTGTTAGTCTTTCTTAAAGATTTGGTAGAATTTAACAGGAATCCACCTTTTCTTGCGTGTTAGGAGGCTTTTTATTGCTGCTCAAATCTTGTTGTTTATTGTTGATCTGTTTATGTTGCTTATATCCTTTTTATTATTTTGGTGGGTCATATGCATGAGGAATTAATTTTTTCTAACTTTTCCTTCCTTTTCCTCTCTCTCTCTCTCTCTCTCTCTCTCTCTCTCTCTCTCTGTCTCAAATAGGGTTTCTTCGTGTAGCCTTGGTTGTCCTAGAACTTGCTCTATAGAATAGACTGGTCTCACACTCTCAAAAATATGCCTGCCCCTGTCTCTCTCCTGAGTGTTGCTGGGATTAAAGGTGTTCACCACCACAACTACCAAGGGTGATTTTTCAATTTTCCTGGAATTTAAATTTCAAAATACTCCCCAACAATTCTCTGGATTGTAATAACTTCCCACTTTTAATCTCTGACTTTATTAATTTAGGTCTTCATTCTTGTTTTTTGTTTTTTAAACTTTGGTGAGTTTTTCTATCTTGGTTATGTTTTTCAAATGAACTCTAGCTGAGCTTCATAATCATTCTTTTAATTGCAATTCATTAGTGTCTGCCCTGATCTTTATTGTTTTTTTCCATCTGCAGCCTTTAGGTTTGTCATACCTCCTTTTCTTTTTTCTTGAATATATCAATAGGTAATGCTTTGACATACCTCTGTGGGGTTTTTGTTTGTTTGTATATTTTTTATTGTAAGAACTTATAGCTATAAACACCCTCGCTGCCCCCCCCCCCCGCAACTGCTTTAGATTTGTCCAGAATAGTCTGGAAATTTGTTGTGGTTGGTTTAATGAGCTATTTTAATGAGAATGGCTCCAATAAGCTCAAATGTTTGAATTCTTGGTTCCCAGTTGGTGGAACTGTTGGGGAAAACTTGGGAGGTGTGGCCTTGATGGAGGAGGTGTGTCACTGCATAGTGGACACAGAGGTTACAAAAGACAAACTTATTCCCAGTGTTTCTTTCTACACTCTGCTTTCAGAGCAAGATGCAAGCTCTCAGCTGTTCATGCCACTATGCCTTTATCCTTCCATCATGGTCTCTAACCCTCTGAAATCACAAGTCCCAGGTTAAACTCTTTCTTTTATAAGTTGCCTTGGTCCTGGTATTCTATCACTGCAATTGAAAGGCAACTAGGACGGTTGTGCATTCATTTTTATTTGATCTCAGAATTTTCACGCTGCCCCCTGCCCCCACTCCTGGTTTCTTAGAAGACCTCCTGGCTCTTCGAAAGGGCATTCACTCTCTGACCTTTGAATAATTTCTCCAGACATTGATTTCTATTTTTATTGTACGATTATTTGATACTATATAAGAAAAAAAGACTACCTCTTCCAACTATGTTGTATTTATTAAGACCTGTTTATGGCTGACAGTGTGGTCTATTTAAGAGGAGAATCCACTAGCTGCTCAGAAAAATGTCTATTCTGCATCTTTTAGATGAAACGTCCTGAACATCTGTTGAGTTCATTTGATTGATGATGTAAGTCTGGGGCTTCTTTGTTGAGTTTTTATTTTGTATGACTTACCTAGAGATGAAAGTGAGGTATTAACATCATCTCCTATTGTTGTGTCAGGACCTGGTGGGCCTTTTATGTCTATAAGAATTTGTTTCATGACATTTGGAACCTCAATGTTTTAGACATATGTATTCAAACTATTATTTCTTTTTTATTATTATTTTATTTTTAAACTTCCTTTCAGAATTTTATACATGAGTACTCTATTTACATTGTTTCTACCCAATAGTCTCTCCTCCTATTCCTTTCATGTCTCTTCCTGCTTCCTCTCAAACTTACTCCTTTTCTTTAATTAGTATTGGTGTGTGTGTGTGTGTGAGAGAGAGAGAGAGAGAGAGAGAGAGAGAGAGAGAGAGAGAGAGAGAGAGAGAGAGAGAGAGGAGAGAGAGAGAGATCTTAGGACTGACCACTTGGGATTAGATAATTTATCAGGGGGCTTATCTCTCGAAAAAAGTGGTTATTCTTCTCTGAGGTGTTGCTAATTGATGTAGCTCTTCATTTAGTGGTAAGCCTTCGTGAGAATTTCTCTGATCATGTTGACAGGTGAGTTGGTATTGCCAGTGTGCATGTCTTCTTTATGTGAGTGTGTTGTTACTGTCTTGGTGTGCTGGTTTGAATGTCAATTGGCCCCATAGGCCCATAGGAAGTGACAATATTAGGGGGTATGGCCTTGCTTGAGATGTAGCTTTGTTGGAGGAAGTAGGTTACTGGGGGTGGGCTTTGAGGTCTCAGATGCTCAAGCCAGGCCCAGTGTGGCATTCTATTTCCTGTTGCCTATGGATCTAGATGTAGAACTCTCAGCTCCTTCTCTAGCACCGTGTCTGCCTGCATACCACTATGCTTTCTGCCCTGACAGTAATGTACTAAAGCTCTGAGCTGTAAGCCAGTCCCAGTTTTGTTGTTGTTGTTGTTGTTCTGTTTTTTGTTTTCTGTATGAGAGTTGCCATGGTCATGGTGTCTCTTCACAGCAATAGCAACCCTAACTAAGATACATGGTATCTAACAGTTGTTAAGGTGCAACTCCTTGTCATACATAGGAGATTCTATCGTGTAGCAGATACCCTGGTTGTCTGGTTCTTACAGTCTCTCCTCCCACTTTTCCATGATGTTCCCTGAGCCTCAGAAATAAAGATTATGCTTTATTAGTTGTGTATGAGCACCCCACAGTCAGTTGTTTTCTGCCTTTTGACTAGTAGTGAATCTCTGTGATGGTCTCCATCTGCTGCAAAGCAAAACTTCCTTGATAAGGGGCAAGAGCTATACTTACCTCTGTGTGTGCAGATGACTATTTAGACTTTGATCGAGTATGCTCTTTATTAATAATAGTGGCCTTTACACATATCTCATTTTTAAAATGTACTTTATCACATATCAGCATTGTTACACCAGCTTACTTTCAACTTTCTCTCACTTGATAAAATTTTTCCATTCTTTGACAGACTTTCTGGGTGTCTTTACCAGTGAGGGATGTTTCTAAGAGACAGCAGATAGTTGAAACTGGTTAATTCCTTGATTATTTCTCTGCCCCTCTGCTGTCATCTCTCTACACTGCTTGTACAAGGAGTGTGCTGGTTTACTATGTTGGATATGATAGATTCCTTCTTACCCTTTTTAAGCCACTCCCCTCATGTTTGCTCCCGTGCTTAAGTCCATCTTCCTCCTCTATGTATAGTATTTCCTTAAGTATTCTTTGCTGGTTGGAGATCCGGAACCATGTTACTCTGTGCTTGACTTGATACAACCTCGCATCTCCATCAATTCTAAGAGAGCTTTCCTGAATGGAGCAATTTTGGTTGGCGGTTTTTCCTTTCAGGTCTTGAAATATACGGTTCCTTTCCTGGGCTTTAGGGCCGCTCGTCTGATAGCAGGTGCAATTCTGATGAGCTTGCTTTGCTGGTGATTTAGAGTTTATCTCTTATGGTTGTTATTATTGTTTCTTTTCTTTATGTTTTCAACATGAATGACTATAACATGTCATGAAGAAGTTCTTCTCTGGTCACATCTACTCAGGGTTCTAAATAATTCTTGTGTTCCAGAGTCCGTTTCTTTCTCTAGAATTGGGAAACTCTCTTCTATAGTTACAGTGATTTTTCTAGATCCTTAATTTTTCTGTCAGTTCCTCCTTCTGGTTTAGGATTGGTCTCTTGATTATATTCCACAGCCCTTGAATGTTGTGGTCATGCTTATTTATTTTTGCTTTATTGACATTCAAATGTAATATATCCTCCACCTTGTCCTCAATCTCTGATTCCTTTCTTCTGCTTGGTTAAGCTTATTGGTGAGAATTATTCTTCAACACTTCTTTCTTCTATTTTTAATCCAAATTTCTTTCTTATCCCTTTTGCTGAACTTTCTCCCCACTCCCTGTGCTCCTTACTTTCTTTTCTAGGTCCTAGATGGAATTCATCTGCTTGTTTGAACCCTCTTTATGTTCACTGATAGGCTTGACTAGTAAACTTTCAATACCTTAAGCTGACATTGTACCTATTTCAATATCTTTGGATTCAGTAGTCAAGGAATCAGTCTCACAGGAGATTCTTTTTTTAAAATTAATTTATTTAGATTAAATCTAAATTTTTATTCCCTTGCTTGTATCCTCCTGTTCTTTCCTCTCCCCTCTTTCAACCTATTCCCATCCCCTAGGTCTGTGACAGAAGGTGACCTCCTCCCCCACCATATGGTTCACAGCCTATCAAGTCTCATCTTGGTAGCCTTCCTGTTCTTTCTCTGAGTGCTACCAGGCCTCCCCGCCAAGGGGAAGTAGTAAGATATCGGGCACCAGAGTTCATGTCAGAGTCTGTCCCAGCTCTCCACACTACTGTGGATAATTTCCTGTCCCTTGGCTAGATCTGAGTAGGGGTTCAGTGTTTACTGCATGTATTGTCTTTGGTTGGTGCATTAGCTTGAGCAGACGCCCCTGGGTCCAGATCTGACCTTCATAATGCTCTTGTAGGTTTCCAGGACCCTCTGGATCATTTTATTTCCTCATTCTCCTGTACTTTTCTCACCTAAAGTCCCAATAGGAGGTCCCTGCACCTATCCTAATCTCCTGGTAAGTGAAGATTTCCAGGGTACATCCCTCACGGGAAATTCTTAAGATAGTTATGCTGCTGCACTTTTCACATTTCTAGTGTGTTTGTGTTATAGTTTTTTACATCTTTTCATTGGATTTTAGCTGTATTTGAGTACGTTCTTATTGAGAATTCTTCTCTTGAGTGCTTACTACCCAGTACCACTCAGAGAGGAACAGATAAACTATTGTAACAGCATCAACATCAAACTGGGCAATATAAAGATACACCAAAAAAACAACTAAGTCTCAGTAGTCATCAATGACATAAAATAGAAGGTGGCAAAACTAATGTGGGGTCAGGTATGAGATAAACAGTTACGCATGGTTAATATTGTAATAGATAAAGGAGTCAAGACTCAGAAAACTGAAAAAGGAGTGGAGAAGATTATAGAAGGAAAGAAGATGAACAAGCAGTTAACAAGAGAAAAAAGGAAAAGAATTCCTCACTAATGAGAAGGCTCAAAAATAAAATTAGATAAACAGAAGAAGGGAAATAAAAACAGAAAACAAGGTTTTACAACTAAGGAGATAAAGTCTCAAATATTACTAAAGGAATACTAGAAAGGAAGAGGGGAGCAACACAGAAAGCAGAAAGGAAGATCAAAAAGGAAAAGATTACTCAGAGATGAAAAAAGTGCATAAAATTTTTAGGCAAAGGCATGAAGAGGAAAAAAAGAAAAAAAAAGCTTGAAAATATAATGACTTACAAATATTGCCAAGCATGTAGTACCACCAATGAGCACTGCTTTTAGGTTCAACAGTATATAAAACTATCAAACTCATGAACCAGGCACGGTGGCACACACCTGTAATCCCAGCACCCAGGGAGGCAGTGGCAGGCAGATTTCTGCGAGTTTGAGGCCAGCCTGGTCAACAAAGTGAGTCCAGGATAGCCAAGGATACACAGAGAAACCCTGTCTCAAAAAACAAAAAACCAACAACAATAAAAATATGAAATGCATGCTTTTGTGCCATGGACAATAACGTTAAATCAGAGTATCTCTCAACTCAGTCAGCACCATGACAAATGTGGCAACATAATTTTTACTTTGTAAGAGGTATTCTAACATTATTTCCTTTACTTCTTGCAGGACCACTTCTGTCCCCTACCTGAAAGGCATTCCTTGACATGATTATGTTCTTTCTTTTCTTTTCCTTTTTTTTTTCTTCTACTTCATCTAGTTATCTTCTACTTCTTACCTAGCTTGCCATTTCTTTGGGAAGTCAGGGCGAAACCTGCAGTATAACCTTTCACACATCTGTTAAAGCTGCAATTAATTCTTGTGTATACAATTATGCCTATATGAACATTTTGTACCCCTAGTGTCTACAAGGGTTTGGGATATGGCAACTTCAGATGGATGAATACTTAGAACAACTCAGCTAAGGGCATGCTTTATGTATACTGTTTTGTGAAGTGTTACTGTGTGCTTGGCACCCCGCTAAACTCTACGTGGTATAGTATCCTATGTCTGTCAATACATTTTTGTTACAGCAAAATGCCATTTTGTTCCCACTTTGCAGATGAGGAAATCAGGGCTTCAGAAAAACCTAAGTGACTTACCCAGATACAAGGAAGAGACAGATAAAAGATGTGAATTCAGGTCAACACATTTATTTACCTCGCTAGCTCCTGGATCACTGAGCTTCTTTGTTCGTCAATGGGTTATCATATATAGCTTCTTTTCAAGTCATTGTTTATACACTACAGAGTGGTTTTTGTTACACGTCAAAGTAGGAAGTAGGAAATGAAAGAAAGTCTTTATACTGGAAGAGGCGGAGAGCTGGGACTCAAGTTTTCATTTCTCTTTTATTTTGATCTAGCAACTTACCTTCCTACAAAGTCTACAAAACGGGCAATCAGGCTGAACCAGAATAAGAAGATATTGCTTTTAACTCCGTTTAATAGATTAGAGAGCTAATGGCTCATATAGTAACACAAACAGGGGGCAGAGGGTCACCTAACTCCGGCCTCCTCGTGCTGTTTTTCTCTGAGTCATGCTACTTCTCCCTAAATACATGTTTCCTAAGGCGCCTCAATATCAGACTTCAGCAGCAGTGTGTTTCCCACTCTGGACAGATCATTGGCTTGCTTTCCTCCCTAACAGTTTCCAACTTTTAAAACGGCCTTCAGTTTTAGAGTTCAAGGGAGAAAAGCTACTGCAAGGCCCAAGTCAGGAACAAGTGGAGTCAATGTGACCCAAGTTAGCAGCTGGTCGCACAGAGGCGATCTGCAAAAGCTATGGTGCCTTCTGACTAAAGGAGTGACACTCAGACAATCCGGGTACAACAGGGGCGCGGGGGAGGGGCACAGAGCAACAGGGCTCAGTCTTGGGGAGAGGGTACTTCTGGTTTTCCAGTTACCCCGCTACTAGGGATCCGGGAGGCAACTTTTCTAAGGTGCCTATGTTTCTACTGTGTGGAGACCAGCCAGGTCCTTGTTTCTTCCATCCCGTCCTTAACCTCCCTTCCGAGTCTTCACCTGCGGAGAGGAGACAGATCTACTAGGATGACACCTAGGACCAAGAGGGGACACTGCTGGATCTGAGCCTAGGGCGGCAGCCAGGGTCTACCTCTCCAAGGCCGGCAGGGTCAAGCTTCTCTGGGACTCTAGGGAAAGGCCACGCCACGCTAGGGCTTATGGTCCGGTCCCGACCAATCACTGTGGGGCATACGGGAACTGCAGCCAATCAGCGCCCATCTTATTCCCGAGTCCCTCCCGCGCTATCCCAGGTTTCCCCCCCCCCCCCCAAACCCGGTCCCGGCACCGGCAGTCGCAGCTGTCTCTGCTGCCGCCACCGGAGGTGACTCGGGCCATCCCGGCTCCTGGCTCCTTTCGTTGTCCCCGGTCGCCTTCACTGAGAATGAGTCCCCGCGCGGCCAGGCGCCTTCTCCGCGGAGACCGCCGGCGCATCTTCATCTAGCGACTGGTGAGAGCAGGGGCGACGGCGTCCTGCCAGCCCCGCGGGGACAGCAGGGCGCGGGGAGGGGACTCGCGGGAGGGGAAGCTGCTGGGCTGTCGCTGCCGCGTGGCACGGGCGGGGGTGGCCTAGGAGCGCAAGCCCCGCCGCCCCTTCCAGCTAATGAATGGCCTTGTCCCCTCGAAGAAGTACTACGTCGCCAGGCTGCCCGACACGCCCTCCAGCGACGTTGCAATTTTAGTTCCGAGAGTTGTCCGGTGTCACTTCCCCCCCGGAGCCCTTTCCTAGAGGCGTCCTGACTCCCTTAAACCCTTGGTGGAGTTTGCAGAGTTTTTGAGTTCTCGTGGGCCTTGCTGAGTTGGCAGAAGAAGCAGGTCTTAAGTGGACGTTTGCTGCTGTGTGGAGTGGGGCTGGGGTCTGTTCTGCAGGGACAGGGTAGAGGGGGCCTTTTGTTCGTAGCTATCGGGTTGCAAGGGAATAATTTTAGTTCGGGGGGGGGGGGAAATGGCCAACCCAGACATAAGCCATCTTTGATTCTGTTATCTAACGTCGTCATAAAACTTGAGTTGTGTTCGCCAGAGGGGATATTTTTCAAGCATCGGAAGTTGAGTAGCACCTGTTTGCTTTTACCACTAAGTAGGACATTTGAAGTAGAAGATCGTCCGAAATATTGAAAGCGTGAAGGTTGCCTGCCACCCCTGGCCCCTCCCCCCAATGTGTGGCTAAATGCAAATTCACAAGCAGTTTTGCCCAGTTCCTTACTTCTCTGTTGAGTTACTTTCATTTGTTTTTATTGTTTTAGAGACCTACTTGACCAAACGTGAGGATAGGACTTTTTTAAAAACCTGTTTTCTAAAAAAAAATTTTTTTTTTGCAAAACTTTAGTCACATGTGTAATGATTTTATTTCATTTTTGACTTTCAAGGTGTTTCTGCATTATACAGTTCTAGACCGAATGAGCACACCTGCTAAAAGATGTCAGTATGATTTGTTACTTCCAATGACACACACGATTTTCGTATTACAGGGGGATAATTCTTTGCCTCATCCAGAGGTGCACTTACTCCTTAAATTTTGGGGAAATTTTCTTTTATGAAAATGAGACAAGTATTGCATGAAACTTAAGTGTCTAGGCCCTTTACACAGGGAATATTTGAGAAAAACATTAAAATGCCATATTAGTAGTGCTAAGTTACTAAATGCCCTAATAAGTGCTCATTAAAAATGTTTTTTTAGGGATTATTAGACCTTCTCTTTCATTATGACTCATAATCTGTGACTTATAGCATTTAAATTAGTACAGATACAAGTATACAGGGGAGGTGTTTTGGTTACTGATTGTGAAAATTATGAAGTATAGAAGTCTTCCCTCTGCCTTACTGTAAGGAGCTTAAAGTCCTTACATGTGGGCAAGACGTGTGTGTGTGTGTGTGTGTGTGTGTGTGTGTGTATGTGTGTGTGTGTGTTCAAGGGAGGTTATTGTCACTAGTTCACAAAGGAAAAAATGGAGGAATGGAGAGCTGACGTTCTTATGACCTCAAATGACAGTCTTTCTTGACTACACTGGCATTATCTCCTATTGACATTCCTGTTTTGAAAGAGCCAGTTGATTGACTGGTGGCATCTAGAGGACTCTTCTCATGGAATGACATTTTTAGATAAGCTTCTTGCTTCCTCATGATAAGGTGAAGGGAGTCATATTTTTAGAGGCAATAATGGAGTTGAATGGAGACCCAGTTAATTTAGATAAAGCTCTGAACATACATGCCTCCATGAAAGTGCAAAAGACGGTAGGCACTATGCTTATAAGCACTGAGAAGTAGCCTTTTAAAGATTTGGATGAGAAGTGTTTGATATATATACCTAATATAGTATTGATGGGGATGAGAAGTGTTTGAAGTAGAAAGGGCCCTAATATAGTATTGATGGTTTCTGACTCATTTACCAAAAATATTCCTTCCTACCCCTCCTCTTTAGTGTGCTCTTTAAAAGACAAAACAAAACAAAAACCAACAAAACCTCAAAACACCCACTTGGAACACTTAATGCGCCAGCATGTGTTTCCACAGTGATCCCTGAGCCTTGGGAGGATAGGGTGTGACACAGATGTCCACAGTCTCTTAGTCTGCAGGCTGACCTGGTGTGGGTCTCTGTGTTAAATAGCCATCAAGGGCTGAGAGATGCAGGGATCTGTGGTTAAAATGAAAAGTCCTTAGAAGTGGTTAAATGCTGTGCTCATTAGCAGAGTTGTCTGCTGGGGCCTGTGACCTATCCAACCACTTTGGCCTCTTAATGGTGCTAAATGTGAGTTCTGTCTTATGGAGCAAGCCTGTAGTCCAATCAGAATGTGTTTACTCTGTGACATTTGTGATACTATTACAACAGGGAGCATGCATTGTCAAGGTGGTTGTTGTAATTCACAGGGGTCATAGTTGGGTAAGACTGTACATTACATTTCTCTATTACTAGATAAAGCTGTTTAACATTTTAATTTTTTTTAAGGGATTGGATATATCAGGCATTAGGGGAGCAGGTGATTAACTATGGGTGATTGTAAGGCATGTGAACCATTGTTCAGGACTCAATGCCGACCTGGGCTGGTGGAGCAGTAGCTGGGGTTGAACCGTTGACAGTAGCTAAGCTAGCAGCTATATTTTGCTCAGTTTCTCTCCAGCGTTTCTTACTGTTAGTGTCCAGAACATGCTGAAGAAAAGACCCTAGACTCAAATAGTATGCAAACAACAAAGAATGTTTATTCTGTAGGACCAACATGTTGGGGGTCACCATTCAGACATGATGGCGACCCCAGGTGAGCTTGTAGGCTCTTCTTAAAGGCTTAGGGGAATTCCTAAGGGGGTGGTGTAAGTAATCATTACCTTGTTGGGATCGCCACTCAGTCAGGGTGGCAACCCCTGGTGAGCTCCCTGCCTCTTTTTACAAGCATTTAAATTCCAAAAAGGGGTTAAGTAATCATTTAAACTAGAAAGCCTGGCAAACTGAGTAAACACAGGGCTGCTCTGGCCAGGTCATGAGTTTATCATGAGGCAGAAGATTTGTAGGTCGGCAGTATATCTTTCTTAACCAATTATACCAGCAGTAAAAATCATTTTTAAATTTATTTTTCTCTGGCCAGGTTATGGCTGTCTCTGGTTGGCTGCCCACTCTTTGCAGCATTTTCAGGGACTGCTGAACCTACCTCTGAAGAATGGAAGAAGCAGGCCCAGGGCTGCTCTGAACTAATGGAAACTGAAGCCTGTTGCTAGACTTACTTAACCTGGCCTCTCAGTATCTGTCATATATAAGGCAAAGTTTTATTTGTAACTTATCTGTTGCTTGGTTTAGGCTTCTGTGTTAGTTTTGTTGTTGTTGTTGTTTTGTTTTGTCTTTTACTGCTGGAAGACCAACACAACTTGTAAAAGAAAGAGCTTATGTGGGGCTGTGGCTTCAGAAGGTTAGAGTTCATGGTCATGGCAGAGCTAAAGCACCATGGCAGGAACAGCAGAGAGGAGAGGAGAGGGGAGGGGAGGGGAGGGGAGGGGAGGGGAGGGGAGGGGAGGGAGGGAGAGAGAGAGAGAGAGAGAGAGAGAGAGAGAGAGAGAGAGAGAGAGAGAGAGAGAGAGAGAGAGAGAGAATAGAGTCTTGAAACTTTAAAGCTGGCTCCCACTGGCGTGTTTTCTCCAAGGCCATATCTCATAGACTTCTCCCAAAATGTTTCCACCAACTGGGGACCAAGTATTCAAAAATATGAACCTAAGGGACCATTCTCATTCAAACCAGTATAATTATGTATCCTCCCCTCCCTGATTTCCAAAGTATTTACCACCCCACCCGCCATTTTTTTTTCTTACCCCATCAGCCAAGCCAGAAGCCTTGAATATTACCTTACTTTAGAGTTCTGAATATAACTGAATTGTGTATTTCAAGCATAAAAGGCTGTTTAACATCCAGCCCATCATGATCAGGAAAAGCAAGAGTGGTGTGAGTTTTAGGCCTTGAAAGAGTAAAATGAATGATTTGACAATTTTGCTATATGTTGTGTTTTTAGTTTTAACATTTTAAACAACTTGAGGTTCCTTTTCTTTGTGCCAGTTAAGTGCCATAGATTTTTTTTTTATTCTTTTCTTTCAGGTTCAAATTGACATTTTGAAGTGGGTGAGGTTTTTGATTTTTGTTTGTTTGCTTTTGTGGGCCTGTACTCAGTTAAAAACTCTATAGGTTTTCAGAAACAGGCCTGGAGTCAGAGAGAAGTGCAGGTCAAATAGTGCATTGCTCTCATTTCAGAAAAGGGAGGCATAATAGTCAGTATCAGAAAGCTAGTTAGATGCTAACTTCTACTACATTGTGGTCCAAGTGGGTGTGGGAATAACATATATATATATATATATATATATATCTATCTATCTATATATCTCCGAGTTTTCACTGTACACACAGTTGAGTCATGCCCGTCTCTAAAGAGTCTTCTAACTGCTTTTTTTAGTTCCCAAAGATCAGATGATAAAGGAAAGGTTTACACACTGTGTATTAGGGAAAGCTTTCCCTTCTTTTATCTTTAAAATTTTTCTATAACTTTCAGAGTTATATTGACTCTCATCATTATTTTATACTTTGAGAGTTCAGGTGACACTTTTTGTACGTGGCGATCATAAAAGAAAACCCTCTTATGTTTTTCACGGCTTCATTTTTTATCTTTGTCTCTGAGCCATTTAGAATTTATATTAATATAGGTATAGAGTGTAAAAAAATTATTCCTTTCCAGTTGCTTTCCTGTCTAGTTGTTCTGATATCCTTTAGTTTAATTATTTCCCTGTAACAAGGTGAGGAGAGATGTTGCCTACCGTGCTGCAATGGGTTAACTGTTAATTGTTGTGCTAATGGTTATGAGGTAGTTTTAGGTGGTGGCCATTTGGGAGAGGATTCTCCTGAAGATTTGAATGTGTTTATAGCTTCTGGAGACATAGCTTCTGGAGACAGAGCTTCTGGAGACAGAGCTTCTGGAGACAGAGCTTCTGGAGAGTAAAAATCCAGAAGAATGTGGAAGGGAAGAGGCCAATGTGAAAAGTTGAAAGCTTTTTCTTTTCTTTCTTTCTTTCTTTTTTTTTAATGACTTAAGGATATTTCAATGTGGAGTTACTTATACTGTCAAGTACTTCAAGAGAGTTAGATTTGTAATTTTTCTTTTACTTTGTCTCCCTACAGGTCACCCTTGCAATTATGGATATTTGAGAAGCTCCAACAGTGTGGAGGGGGAGTTCCCCTCCTCACTCCCCCTTGGTGCTTGGCTTCAGGAATAATTTATAAACTGGGATTTTTATTTTCAATGAAGAACTTGTATTTGATATGAACTTTATAGACCTATTTATAAAATTTTGATTTAAGTGCCAAAAGATTATACAAAGATATATAGTTTTATATAATCGCTGTGACTGTTTAAATTATAACCCCCAAAGGGTCATCTTTTCTCAATAATTCTTCCTGAATAGTATCTTTGTGTCCTGGCTTTTTCATTTTTAAAATTTGCTTAAGTGACTGTTGTGAAAGAGTAAGCAATATAAAAGCATTAGGATGGATTCCGCCACCCCTGACTGCACATCAAAATGCAGATCCCTGAGGCATGCTTTGGATGTCCTTTCTGTGGTAACTAAGGGGAGTGAGAACCAGGTGAAGGCCTTCCTCTCCAGCCACTGTTACAATGCTGCAACTGTCAAGGATGCCTTTGGCAGGAGCGCCCTGCACCTGGCTTCCTCCTGTGGGAAGAAAGGAGTATTAGATTGGCTTATTGAGAAAGGAGGGGATTTGCTGGTGAAAGACAAGGAGTCGGGCTGGACAGCATTGCACAGAAGCATTTTTTACGGACATATTGATTGTGTTTGGTCTCTGTTGAAGGTAAGTGTCATTAGTGTCTTTAAAACTTATTTATTTAGGTGTGTGCTTTTTCTTTTTTCCTCTTCCTCTTACTGAAAATATATTTTCTCTTCTCACATTATGTATCCTGCTTATGGTTTCCCCTCCCTCTTCCTCCTTCCCACCTCCAATCCCATCAAGATCTAGCCCCTCTCTCTCATTAGAAAACAAACAAGCCATGCCTTGATCCCAGGGTGGGAGACAGACGCAGACAGCTCTCTGTGAATTTGAGGCCATCCTGGTCTACATTGTGAGTTTCGGGACAGCCAGGACTGTATATTGAGAACCTGTTGTGAAAAAACAAAAAAGGAAAAAAATTAAAGAAAGAAAGAAAGAAAGAAATACGCTTCTTCTCTGGGATTATAATAAAATAAAATATAATAAGGTAAAACAAAAACTAACACATTGCAGTTGGACAAAACAAACAAAAGGAAAAGCGCCCAAGAGAAGACACAAGAGACAGACCTACTTGTTTACACACTCACTCAGGAATCCTATAAAGGCACTAAATTGGAAGCTATAATATATACACAAAGGAGCTCTAGGGTAAAAGTAATAAAAATATAGATATAAATAAAATAGATAAAAATAAATTAAAAAAATAAAAGTAAGAGCCCAGACATTACATTGTGAGTCAAGGGCCTTCCGCTGAAGTTGTTGAGTTGATTTTCTGTTGGCATCTACTGCGGGACATGCAGCCTGCCCTTAAGAGTAGCTTGTTTCCCTAGTGAGACTCCCTTGGAGAAAACGAAATTGTCATTTGCAAGTAGCTATCAATTGGAGATAGCTCCTGGGTTAGGGATGGGGATACGTGTCTACTTTCAGCTCTCAGACCCCATCTGGTGCAGACCCGTGCGGGCCCTGTGCGTGCTCCTTTCTCTGTGAGTTCATATGTGCTTTGGTCCTGTCGTTTAGAAGGCCTGGTTTTGTGTGTATCTTCCATCCCTTCTGGCTCTTGCCCTCTTTCTCCCTTCTCTTCTGAGAGGTTTCCTGAGCCCCCAGGAGAGGGATTTGATGGAGTCGTCCTGTTAGGGCTGAGTGTTCTAAGGTCTCTTACTTTCTATTCATTGTCTGGCTGTGGGTCTCTGTATTTGTTTCCATCTGTTGCAGGAGAGTGTCTCTCTGATGATGGCTGAGCAAGGCACCAACTGCCTCCCTGGCTAAACTTTAGATGTGTGCTTTTTAAAATCTATTTCAGGTTGTATTTTCCAAGAGAGGTTTATATTTGTTTGATACTCTTATAACTCAACTTTAGATTTAAAATCCCATATGTCTTATTTACACATTTCATATAAAAATTCAAATACACATCAAAGCTCACAATGTATAATGAGCTATTGTGCAATTTTCTGTTGTGTGCTCTGTATGTTACTGGAAGAAAAAACCTTGAACAGAATTGATTTGAACAAAAAATGATTTATGAATTGGTAGCACCGAAAACCAGAGAGGTATCGTATGGGGACGTAGCTCGGGGGCAGAATACTTGCCTGATATTCTCAAGGCTCAGCTTTCCACCTCTAGTACCCTGCTCACCCCCCCAGCTCACCCCAGAGAGGCTTGGAGAGCTGTGTTGGAAAACCTCATTAGAGGTTAATCAGTGTCTGTGACCAGTCAGGTCTTCAGTCTGTTTCTCCTTTTATGTTAGGCTTCTGCTTGCTTATACTAAAACTTACTGTTAAAGTTAGTCCAATGTAATATAATTTCATTGGAAGAAAATCTAAGTCAGGCATGATGGTACACACCGTCACTCTGAGAGGAAGAGGCAGGAAGAGCTCTGTGAGTTCAAGGCCAGCCTGGTCTACAAAGTGAGTCCAGGAAAGCCAAGGCTACACAGAGAAACTCTGTCTTGAAAAAGAAAAAAAATTAAAGAGATCTAAAAAGATCTCTTCAAGTATTTAAAACAAGACTTGTAAGTTACCATTGACTGCTTTACTGCTTGTTGAACATCTGTTAGGGATAGCAATTATGGTTTTGAATAATATGTCCACTTCTTATTTAACTAGAATAAATTGTTTTTAGTTTAAAAATTTGATAATTAAAGTCAGCTTAATTTATATGAAATTTCTGACTTCAGTAGAGTCTTTCTGGGTTTGTTTTGCGAATAGCCAAATCATAAGGTGTTTTGAGAAATATGTAGTGTCATTGCACTAATGAACACTGAGTCATGCATTTTATTTTTTAAGAATATTTATATTTAAGAATATTTATAATATATTTATATTTATTATATATTACAATATATAAATATAAATATTTTCATGTTTGATTTCATAAGTTTTTATGCTATATGATAATCAAAATAATTTCTAATGTACATTGGTAGTACAGTATCCTTTTTCTATATCTAAATTGTTTAAGTGCCCTACTTACCAAGTCATATTGGATACATTTCCAAACATAGAACTGTTGTTTTTAACAAAATCTCAATCTTTTGATTTTACCAATAAAGACTCTGGGAAACAGATGCTGGGGTGAAAGTTTGTTATCTCAGAGAGGCAGAGAAAGCACCCAGTTACCTTCCTCCTCAGCTGATGTCCCAAAAGCAAAAGGAAGCCTCCTTCTCTATGATGTCTCAAAACAAACCCCTCAAACTCAGTGTCCGTCCCTTCTACTTCCTGTGTAGCTCGATCTGTCCCCCTGACTTCCTCTTACTCTCTGTTTTTTTTCCCTATGATCATTTTCTGTCAACTGGTTGCTTGCTCTGCCTCTTGACCTATGGTTGACCTTGTTCAATCATGTCTTAGATTATAGGTGTTTGCTAGGACTGAGACACACTACAATTAGAAACAGGTTTTTCCGGTCAATAACACTATTTCGGGGTTCACAGTGTGATCAAATATCCTGCAGCATAGAACCCTGATTATGTCTACAGAAGTGGTAGTAACAGTCATTCTTCATACCTGCCCCCACTTCTGTAAGGACCATCACTGATCTGTTGTCTCTCCGTGGAGGGAAAGCTAAAGTTAAAGCATTATTTGGCTCCGGTGGAGCACTCTACTCACCTCGTAATAGTTTCAAAGCAACAAAGAAGAAGACACCAATATTCTTAGTCCCTTCTGATGGGAAACTACCCATTGGCCCTGCTTGTCAAACGTTCTTCCATCTCCCAGTAGTGCCTCATGTGGAGAGGTAATATCTCATAGTGGAGAAGTATTTACCTTGAAGAACTGTCCTGTCTCCTTTGATGTAAAATGTTACTTCAGGGTTGAAGAAATAGCTCAGCAGTAAAGAGTACTTGCTGCTCTTTAGGGGACAGAGTTCATTTCATAGCACTCACGTTGGGTGGCTCCCAAATATGTGTAATTCCAGCTCTAGGAGATCTGATGTCCACTTCTGGTATCAGTGGGCACCTACACACACACACACACACACACACACACACACACACACACACACACACTAAAATTTTAAAATGTCGTTTTTTTCCTTGTTCTACCAATAATTGAGCATTTGATATTTTTTAGTTCTCTTGTATATTAGAGAAAAATATATGTATATATGAGAGATGATTATTAGATGGTTATTTTTCTGTTTTCTATGTGTTTATGGGGTTCATCATTTGATTTTGATATTTAAGAATAGAAGTTGCTGATTTGGAGTAAATTGATAATATGTACTTTTTTTTTTCCTAGCATGGTGTTAGCTTGTATATGCAAGATAGAGAAGGATTGTCACCTTTGGATCTGCTGATGAAGGACAGGCCAACTCACGTTGTGTTCAATAACACTGGTAAGAACCGCTCCACAAACAAGTCCAGCAGCGCAGCTTGCGATTCTGAATAAAATTTTGAGGATTTGTTTGTTTGAACATGTGCAAAGAACTTATACCTTAATGGCTGTTGATTATTTTTATTTTTGTACTCAGAACAATTTGTTTTGTCTTTTTAAAATTGTCTGTAAGAGTTAAAACACAACACAAAGACTGAGCAGTTTATAATTTTTAACTAGTTTAAAGTCATAATTGCATCCAGGAAATAATATCAGCATCTGGAGTAACTGAAAAACGAAAAGAGGAGAAGTAACTATCTTACCCATTTTAAACATTTTAAAACTTAAAAAAATCAATCAGTTTCTGTCGTAAGTGTCTTCATGTGGGTATGTGCTTCTGCATTTGGGTGTAAGTATATCATGCTTGTACGACTCAGTGTGCATGGAGCAGCCAGAGGGTGGCCCTGGATGCTGCTTCTACCTTTCACCTGGTTTCAGGTAGCACCTTTTGTTTTTCTGTGACATCTGCCAGAAGAGGTGTTTTGCAAGGTTCTGGGATTCTCTTGGCTTTGCCTCCTACCACCTGTGGGAGTGCTGGGGTTGCAGGTGCTCACCCCATGTCAGCTTTTATGTGGGTTCTGGGGATTTGAATTTAGGTCCTCACGTGCGTGGTAAGCACGTTTGCCCACTGACCATCTCCCCAGTCCTACTCTCACATACCGTGTCTCTTCTTTCAGTTTCTTTGACCTTTTAGTTTTGGAAAGGGAAGGAGGAAAAATTAAAGGAGAGGATTAAATGGGGGCATTGCATAGTTTGTACGTAAGCTAAGTGAGAACACAGTCACCCCCTACACACGCATTTACACTGCATTGTACATGACAGTCAAAATTTAGTTGTTGTGATTTTGTGTATCAGGACTGAACTGTGAAGGCTAATGTTAGGCTGTGTGTGCTAATTGACATCTGTAATCCCAGGACTTGCAAGGTGGTGTCAGACTGAGGAGGCCAAGGCCATGCTCTGTTACGTAATGAGTCCAGAGGCCATCCTGTGCTCTGGAGATCCTATCTCAGTCCTTCAGTTCCCCTAAAAAGTTAATGTTTGTGTAGTCACATATAGTAACAGTGATACTGTGCTCACTTTTATAATATGAACATAACTTTAAATCTTAAATTTAGATTTTCTTAAACAAGCTAGACATGGCAGGTAGTGGTTCACTGAGCTGAGGTTACATGTTAGCTCTCAGTGAGGACCAACTGCTCTGATTGCTCCTGTTGGATGCAGACTTTCACTATGATTTTGATTTTCTAAGTTTCAAAATCCCTTAGAATTGTATATTGTGTTAATAGGCTATTTTGCAGGACTGCAATCTTTCTAAATATAGGAGCTCCATCAGTTTCTATTGAGCCCTGCCTCGGGCAAACTGATGGTTATTGTGTCTCTGTAATTAGGCTAAATTGTCATTTGCTTAAACTATAACAGTATCAAATCTTAATTTTTATTTCAGATCCCACAGAAGTCTATACTTGGGGAGATAATACAAACTTCACTCTGGGTCATGGAAGCCAGAATAGCAAGCATCACCCGGAGCTGCTGGACCTGTTCTCCAGGAGTGGGGTCTACGTTAAGCAGGTGCTTTGAAGGATCATCTCTGTACTTTGAGAGATAAGATAAAAACTTTGTATTTGATAGTTTGGATTTTGTATATTTTTACTTTTTTAAAGGTCTGAAAACACCATGATGATGAAATTCATTAGGAATTTGCTACTTTTGGTTTTGTTGTTGTTTTGTTTGTTTTTAACTGTATTAACTTCAGTGATATCAGGACCCCAGGCATATGAAATGTTTGTGCAAGGGGTGCTAGGGCATTTATTTCTCGGGTGCATGTGTTGCAGATCAGTGTGATTGTGTGTGTGTGTTTGTGTGTGTGTGTGTGTGTATGTATGTGTATGTATGTGTGTGTATGATCTTGAATTCTTAAATGTGAGTGCACTTGGAGCTGGTAACTTGTGCTTTGCTGTGTGCTATTCATCCTTCTGTTGAATGTAGTGTTCTGCTTGCACAAACAGTGCCACTGTGGGCATGCTCCTCCTCTCTCACTCTTCTCTCTCTCTCTCTCTCTCTCTCTCTCTCTCTCTCTCTCTCTGTGTGTGTGTGTGTGTGTGTGTGTATGTGTGTGTGTGTGTGCGCGCGCGCACGCACGCGTGTGCTTACTGTTTTTAATGTTACTCCTCTTTTGTTTTCATATTACCATGGGCAGTCTTGTAAAGTATTTAAATTTAACAGGTCTGAAGTCTTGTTTTTGCCACTCACATTGTATTCCTTTTAATGCTAAGATATTTACGTTTTCAGCCTCAGATCACATCACTTGTCCTCATCTTTGTCTTACAAGCTCTGTTAATCTTTTCTGTTACTATAAAAGATGCCTGAGATTTTGAGAAAGGAGGAAGGATATATTTTGGATCGAAGCTGTGGAGTCCATGGTTAGTTTGCCTTGTTTTGGGTCTGGTGAGGGAGCACAGCCTGTTGGAGACTGTGGTGGAAGACACTGCTCACCTAACAGCAACCAGGAAACAGCGAGTGTGAAGGAGAGACTGGTATCCCACAGTCCCCCAGTGACCCTTTATCTCCTTTTACTAACCCCCACTTGTTGGGGTCCTTTCAGTAACACTAATCTGAGGACCAAGCCTTTTATACAAGAGTCTTTAAAGGACATTCTAGATTCAGACTATATCATGAGGTTAGCTGCCAAGCCTCTCTTCAGCTCTTCTTGGATAGTGATGACAGTGTCCTAACTTGACTTCTTAGCTTTTCCTTGTTCATATTCACTTCTATTTCTTGTTGTTACTTATTATTTTGTTTTAAACTAAGTAATTTAGCTGATTGATCTTTGGGTAAATCCAGACTACATGGTTTAGAATGTGAGGCCTTTTCAACTCATAATTTCCTTCTCTCTGTCTCATCTCTGTCTTCTCTTTCTCTCTCTCTCTCTCTCTCTCTCTGTCTCTCTCTCTCTGTCTCTCTCTCTGTGTGTATGTGTGTGTGTGTGTGTGTGTCTGTGTGTGTCTTTTTTGGCTTAACCTAGAATAGGAGCCTGGAGATTTTAGTAATGTTCTTACTTCACCTAAGGTCATGGGTCATGTGTCATTACAAGCCCTTAGCTCATATTTGAAGATAGAACTCTCAGTTTTTAAGATTACTGTGCATGCCTGGCTTACCTATGACAGTTCCAGTTCTGGTTTTGATGGTTTTTCTGGTGTAATTGTTAATGTTATCCCCTTTAGCTAAAATATATTTGGATGATAAATGATAAGAATATTATATTATGCTTTGGTATAACACCACAGCAGTTACACTCTTTTATTTGAAAGACATAATCTGATGGGTCATAACCAGCATGGGTTTTTTTTCTTAAGGTAAAAAAGTTAATTATAGAGAATATTTAATTTTGAAAGGCCAGGAATAGGAGCTTGTATAAGAGTGAGAAGAGACTAAAGAATGGAAAGAATGGAATGGTGGTGTAGTAAAATCTGCCTCTCTAGCCCTGGAAAAACTTAGGATAATGAAAGAACTTAGAAGAGTGGGCGCCATGAGCCTGGTGTCAGAGTCAACAGTGAACGTGAGGTTGATGGGCTCTCAGAGCAGGAGTGGGGTGTGTGCACTAGCGTGGAGTGCTGAGCATGTCGTGGGCAGGCCATGCTGAGCATGTGTTAGCCACAGTAAGCCTGCAAGGGCTTTTTACAATGCTGTTCCCTCCCTTCTCAGCTTTTCTCTAAGCACAAAATGGCAATCCATTCAGAGTTGGTGATGGCTGACCATTTAGGGCAGTGATTCTCAACTTTCCTAATGTTGCAACCCTTTAAATCATTTCTTCATGCTCTGGTGACTCCCAACACCATAATGGTTGTTACTTCATAGCTGTAATTTTGTCACTGTTATGAATTGTAAGTATCTGATATTTGGGATATCTGACATGAGACCCCAGAGGGGTCACAATGCACAGGTTGAGAACCATTGATTTAGAGAATTAGAGAAATGTTTTTCTTTTCCTGGGTTTTATGTGGTAGAGCTAGATTTTGTGGCCTTGAGCAGTTGGGAACTTTCACAAGAAGTGGAAGAATAACACCACCATTAAAGGGCCTAGAGTGTAAATCACCTTCTGGTTCTACTATATGCAGTACGAGAAATGGAGTCTGTTCTTGGTGGTATTAAGTTTAGAACACTACATTAAAAAAGTTCAGTAATGAAAGGACATAGCATTTGTGAAGAAATTGAGGCTTAAAGGGGTTTATTTACTACAGTGAATGAGTAAGGCAAGCTCCGTGGACAGGTGTGTCAGAAGGAAGGAGTGTAAATTTCAGCTCTGGAAGAGGAAGCTGGATGGGAATATTTACTGAGCGGAGTTCGATGGAGATCTCATTACTCACTGAAAAAGAGCTGGCTCTGTAGTATAGTCCTAGACAATTCACTGTCACTGGGCAGAGATGAAACCATTATATGTCCTAGAGAACGGAAGTGCAAACCATGTCTAATGGTTTAAAAATTCAAAGTGTTAAGTTTTGGAATCATGGGTCGTTTAGTAGTGGAATGATAATGAATATATAATTTAACCAAATATATTTGTTTTGACTCATACAATAATTTTCTTTAAAAAAAATTTTAATTTTAAAACCTTGGGATTGGTTTTTAGACTTTCTTTTATGGTATTTGGGTACAGCTAAATGAGTATTTTATGTTACTCTTTTTGGACAGGCATGTGTTTATAGAACTCTGAGCAGTCAATGAATTTATCTAGCTTAGCTTATAATTTTCTTAAGGAATTGTTTACAAGGATTTTTAAATTTTCAACTGTGAAAATCAGTCCAATTTTCAAAGGATCGTGGCTTTCTGGAGAATGAATAATTCTAGGATTTCTTTCTCATCTTTCTATTTCTTAAGGTGGAAGGAGTTATTGAGTACTAAGATAGAGTGGAGTGCTACACTGAGCAAAGCTGGCTGTGTGCTAGTCTGTACACAGAGTGCGGCTTTGTGCTAGTCTGTACACGGAGTGCGGCTGTGTGCTAGTCTGTACACGGAGTGCGGCTGTGTGCTAGTCTGTACACGGAGTGCGGCTGTGTGCTAGTCTGTACACGGAGTGTGGCTGTGTGCTAGTCTGTACACGGAGTGTGGCTGTGTGCTAGTCTGTACACGGAGTGTGGCTGTGTGCTAGTCTGTACACAAAGCGTGGCTGTGTGCTAGTCTGTACACGGAGTGCGGCTGTGTGCTAGTCTGTACATGGAGTGCAGCTGTGTGCTAGTCTGTACATGGAGTGCGGCTGTGTGCTAGTCTGTACACGGAGTGCGGCTGTGTGCTAGTCTGTACACGGAGTGCGGCTGTGTGCTAGTCTGTACACGGAGTGCGGCTGTGTGCTAGTCTGTACACGGAGTGCGGCTGTGTGCTAGTCTGTACACAGAGTGCGGCTGTGTGCTAGTCTGTACACGGAGTGCGGCTGTATGCTAGTCTGTACACGGAGTGCGGCTGTATGCTAGTCTGTACACGGAGTGCGGCTGTGTGCTAGTCTGTACGCAAAGCGTGGCTGTGTGCTAGTCTGTACACAAAGCGTGGCTGTGTGCTAGTCTGTACACAGAGTGTGGCTGTGTGCTAGTCTGTACACAGAGTGTGGCTGTGTGCTAGTCTGTACACATAGGCATGGTTAAAACTCATGCCAGTTTACTGTTTCTGTCTTCTGACGAAGCAGCCTGCCTATTTGAGCATGCTTGCGTCTGGAGTATGTGAGTACTGAGTGTGTGTCAGCAGCAGACCGAGCATTGTGAACTGGGAAGGGAAATGGGAAAGAGAAAGACTTGAAAACACATACAAAATTCTGTAAGGCAATAAAATGATATTACACCTATAAAAACATGAAAAAAGTACTCTCCCACCTGTGCATCAGTCAAATGACTACCGTCTACAAATATTCTTTCGATGGTTCTACTATTTTCATTAATAATATAGATTATATTTGATAATCTTTGTTCTCCATTTTTCATGGTGCTCAGTTCTTGCATTTTAATAGCTCATTAAATTGGAAAACAAAGGACAATTACTTTTTGTCACTGAGGAGTGCAAGCTTACATTCCAGGGCTTGATTTCGTACTTAACTGCTTTCTTTCTTTATTCCCTTCCCTTGTGAGTGTTTATAGATATGAAAATGAGGCATATATAGTTTTTATTTTAGCACACTTGTAAAGAGCATAGCATAGTGAATATTCTTAAACCCATTATCTAAATTAAGCAATTAACAACATTCTACTTTAAAGAATGAAATAAAAGGACTACTCAGAGAGTTTAATAATACAATTCTATTTTTCCTTAGGTGGTGCTTTGCAAATTTCATTCAGTGTTTCTGTCCCAGAAAGGGCAAGTTTACACCTGTGGGCATGGTCGTGGAGGACGCTTAGGCCACGGAGACGAGCAGACATGCTTGGTAATTGAGTCATTGCATAGTAGATGTCAGTAAAGCCGCAATGAATTAGAACTGTCAGTTAATTTTTTATCCCAATTGTAAGGCCAAAATAATGTACAAAATTAGTAATAGTTGTAAGACATCTGTTTTCTAGTATATAACATACAAATTAAAGACTTAGCTACAAAGTGAAAGTATCTCAAATATTTGACCTACAGCAAATATTGAGAAAATATATGTATTTATAATATTTGTATATGTGTATATGTATGTATATATATCATATGTATATATATCATACATATGTATACTTTTATCTATATATATGTGTGTATAAATTATAGAGTTGAAATTAAAGGTCAGAATAATTATAATAACCCTTTCTCTGAAGAAGTCCAGTTTTTTATTTCGTCATACTATTGCATTAAAATATGCATGATCTAAAAAACAGAACAATATTTTTTCTTTGATGTTGTTTTCTTTTGCTTTTGTTTTTGTTTTCTTTTCTTTTCAAGACAGAATGTCTTTGTGTAGCCTTGGCTGTCCTGGACTCGATTTGTAGACGAGGCTGGCTTTGAATTCTGAGTGATCTGCCTGCCTCTGCCTCCCTGGGATCAAAGGCGTGCACCACCATGCCTAGCTTTATTTTCTCTATAATTAGAATGTTAGTTTTTAATGTTACTGAAGCTTAGAGGTAATTGGAAGAAACCTAGCTTATTACATACCAGGAAAAGGCTGATTTGTTTTTTTTCTTTTTTTGAAAGAGGAAATCTTCAGTGTTTATCATCTATTAATGGATAAAGCTACGTCATTACTAGCTTCCACTGCCTGAGGATTTGGTGTTCTGCTGTTACGTTAGTGAGCCTCCTCACAGTGGTCCTGTGAGCGGCAAGTACTTCTGCCTGCATTTTATGTATTACAGTAACAGTGAGAAAGCAGTCATTTATTGACTGCTTAGCTCTCAGAAAAGTTAAAATTTGATTGAGATCAAGTAGGCAGTAAGTGGCTGAGGTGAGCTTTGAGTCTAGGGTGGGCAACTCTGGAGAAACAGGACGGTGTATGTTTGGTTATTTCTTGAAGGGAAGCTATATTTTTTCCTTTGCTTCCTAAAATATCCAGTAGTGAAGGGCTCCATTTTCTTTTATTCATGCCAACTAAATTTGCATTTGGGATACAGTAAGAGCTTAAAAATCACCTGAGATCCAAGCAGGTACTTCTAGGATTGACATTATAAGATTGATCACTCGCATTCACAGATGGAGATCCTACAAGTTTTGCTCTGACCTCCACATATGTGCACATACACACACACACACACACACACACACACACAGAGAGAGAGAGAGAGAGAGAGAGACAGACAGACAGACAGACAGACAGACAGACAGACACAGATAGACAGACAGACAGACAGACAGACAGACAGACAGAGACAGATAGACAGACAGACAGGTTTGTTGGGGGGGAATGAGAATATGTAATAAATGTTCCCTACTCACCTTAAATCTATTTTGCTTATAAACCATGAACATAATTTCATTAGCTTACCTGCTCTTTGATAAGATGTAGACTTCCCCTCTGGACAGTAGTCTTCCAGCCATACCATTTGGAGTCTTATAAAGTTAATGTTGCTTCCTAGGTTCCTAGGCTTGTGGAAGGATTGATTGGTCACAATTGTTCCCAAGTGGCAGCTGCTAAGGATCATACTGTTGTGTTAACTGAAGATGGATGTGTTTATACGTTTGGTCTCAACATGTTTCACCAATTAGGAATTATTCCTCCACCTTCTAGTTCTAATGTACCCAGACAGGTAAGCCTCTGCTTTTTAACCAATAAGGTATTTATTTGGATAAAATTTATATGGATAAAAGGTGTAACTTACTAATGGAGTAACTATTTACTTAGTTCACTTCATCTCCACTAATACATACTTTTCTGATAAGACCTATGTGGTTTGGGTCCCAGAACCCTGGCTAGCAGCAGTGAGAGAGTGAAGGACAGACAGGCATGGACAGGAAAGCTTGGATCAAGTGGTGGTGTGCTTCCTCTGATGGAGGGCACCTACCACCAGCAGTATCCTGGAACCGCAGCATGTTTATTAGGTACAGCACAGGGGAGGAGGGTTAGAGCCCTCCACATGGCTGTGCCCTGTCAACAGTACACATTAACTCAGGTCTGCACTCACTCAGGGCTTCTTATGCTGCTTATATTTTTCTTTTCCCATAAGAAAATTATAATACAAATTAGCATTCATTTGAAGTTAAAAATAAAAGCACGTGGGTGATTGTGTACTCGGGGGAATTGCCTACTAAATTATCATAGAGTAATGTTTATATGTGTGTGTCTCTGTGTGTGTATGTGCACCTGAGGGCAGGTACTTTTGGATGTCAGAAGAGTCCCTTAGTGCTGGAGAGACAGGTGGTGGTGAACTGCCCGACATGGTGCTAGGAACTGAACTCAGGCTCACTGCAAGAGCCAAATAGGTTCTTAACCCCTGAGCCATCTTACCAGCCCGTAGATTTAACTTTAAAGTGTGTAGAAGCACAGATGAGCCTGGTTTAATTTTTTTTTTCCATTTTTGGTGCTAGGGATTGAAGTCAAGATTCTTATAAGCTAGACAAGATTTTTACTGCTTAAATTTATTCTCAGCCTCATATAGTCTGACACTTACAGTTTTTTTTCTTAAAAATAAATCTATCAATATAACATACCTGCACAAGGGCACTAAGAAAAAAAGCCTTTGTTTACTTAAATGTGTCTCTACTCAAATGTCACTGCTGACATGAGGGTATATGGTTCAAAGTCCACCATTCTTCCACTCCAATCAGCACATGGCCACTGTCAGAAGGTACCCATTCCCCAAATAGAGAAACCTTGTACATATGTGGAGTCCTCTAAATTAATGTGATATTAGACTTGTCACCCATGACAGATATTTTCAGTGCATCACACCTTACACCTTATCTATTAAATTCCATTTTGATTTAATCTTCTGTTTCTAAAACTATATTTGAATTGATGTTTTTAATTAGGTATGTAAGTCTTTCTCTTTCCCTTTCTGGATTGCTAATAGATCAGCCGTATTACTCCAGGGTATTTGGGTGTAGTCTCTACTTGAATACTTTCAGAAATATCTGCATTCTCTAACTTACTGTCAACTTGTGACTGTTTTGTTTTGTAGACTTATGGCCACTTTGGAATCCTAAGTTGATTAAAAAGCTTTGTTTCTCAGGGCTTATATGACAGTATTTGAAGACAGTTTAGCAGGAGTGGATGATGGGGCCAATGACAGCTAGCTAGTAGGTAAAGCCCAGGTGTGCATAAGGCAGTCCGTCATGTAAGAATATTATCTGGGCCAAAATGTCAAGCACACCTCCATTGTGAGACCCTGCATATGCCAGATTTACAAGTCACCGTATATTGTTTTAAGAATGGTTATTTTGTATATTGCTTATTATTGCCAAAATCTTAATGATTTGGGTTTTATTCAATGCCAGTTTGGTCTATAAACACTGATGACTGGAAGTGGCTGTGTCAGTGTGTTCTGAGAAGCTGGGTCTTAGCATGAGTGGTGAGCTGTGTTAGGAGTTGCAAAGGCAGAAGCAGTGAGGGGGGTGTTTCCTACCTGGTGTACTCTATCTTAAAGAAAATTGCACTAGATTTTAGATATGTAGTTGACTGTAGTCTTGTCATTTTGAATAGATACAGGCAAAACACCTGAAAGGAAGGACCATCATTGGAGTAGCTGCAGGCAGGTTTCATACGGTGCTGTGGACGCGAGAAGCTGTTTACACGCTGGGGCTGAATGGTGGACAGCTGGGTAAGGAATCTTTCATAGCAGTATCTAAAAACTACAGTGTGATCTTACAGTAGATACTGTATGGTTTGCTTATTTGTGTAAACTTTTCAGGTCACTTACTGGATCCCAACGGAGAGAAGTATGTCACTACCCCTCGCCAAGTCTCTGCCCTTCATCATAAGGATATCGTCGTGTCTTTAGTAGCTGCAAGTGATGGCGCCACAGTCTGTGTCACCACAAGGGGAGATATTTACTTACTTGCAGACTATCAGTGCAAGAAGATGGCAACTAAGTATGTTCATTTCTGGAAAGAAACTTTCATTATAAGCTCTAAGAACTCAGGTGTCCAGCCACTCACCAGCGGCCGGCTGCTAGCTGTGCTCCTTGAGAAGACAGTATGGAAGCGGAAACTAAGAATCATTTTCTTTGATGATTTGACAGAGGCCCAATGAACATATAAAAATTTTGTTTGCAAACTGTAAAATAATATTTTTGAATCATATTTAATGTGAGATATGTCCCATAAGGTTTAGTTTCTTAATGTATCTGGTACACAGAATAGACTAATCCTCATTCGTGGTTTATAAAGTGATCACTGTCTCATCTGTAGACTTTGACATCTTATATACTATTTATTAAAAACAATTGTTTACCGTAAACACTCTATCCAGGTTCACTTTTTTTTTTTAATCTAACTGCTGTGCTTATCCTAGTACAGTGTGGCCTGTCTGTTTCTAGGCTGTGGTAATATACTGTAAGCCAGCTGTTACTTGGGATATGAAAGAATACAGAATCAAGCTTAAGCATGGGTGCACATGGCACTGTAGCCTTTCATTTATACACATACTCAGGGTTTCACCTGACACTTTGTTTAGAGCGATACAAAGAGCAGGTGTCTGAAATAATTGGGAATTTAATCTTGTATTTCTGATACATTTCAGTCCTTAGTGGTTGATTAACTCGTATCTGATTTGACAACAGTGTATTGTTTTAGGTCCTTCGAAAGTGTTTACATTTTGTAGAAAACCTTTTTCTTTTCAGACCTTTTAAGAAGTTTGAGCAATGTTTCATTCTTTACTATTTCATTAGAATAGGGAATAACTTTGCACAACTATAACTGATTCCTGGAAAAATATAACTTAGTCCTTGGACACACTGCCTAGTTTATGATGCAATTAGGGATTTAAATGTAAATGCAGCAAGCATGTTCGTGCTCACGTGTGAAGGTGTTGGTGAGATTGTGACTTCGCCAGTTTGTTAACCGTGAAGCTGAGCTGAATGTGCCAGACATTCGGTTGCCACAGCCCATCACCTTCCTGTGCGACATTGATTGTAGGTTGCCACAGCCCACCTTCCCTGTGTGACACTGATTGTAGGTTGCATTTAGTTTCATAATCATGAAAATGTGATCGCACATGTTTCCTTGAACCAATTAAATAGGTGTGAGTTGACTTGTGGAATGTTAAGTTGTAGTTTAATGTTAAGTTTATGTTGTTTAATTAACATTCATAAAACAAAAAGTTCCCCCTGAACACATTAAGTTGTAAAACTATATCATCCTTTCAAATTTTCACTAGTTGTCTTGATGCAGATTAAATTACCACATGGTAATATTGAAAATAATGTTTTTTTCTAAGCAAGTCAACTTCCTGAGAGGGAGGCAGTTATAGAGTAGCAGCTAGCAGGTTCTACACTGTGTCCTGCACATCAGATACACAGGCAAACTGAGGTGTGGCTGATGGGTGAGTTTATTAGCAGTAGCATGGGAGGACTTTCATGGTACATTATGTTAATTTATGACTTTTTTCATTCAGACAGCTAAACTTGAAAAAGGTTCTTGTGTCTGGAGGTTGTATGGAATACAAGGTTGATCCTGAACATTTGACAGAAAATGGGGGTCAGAAAATATGCATCCTTGCTTTGGATGGAGCTGGAAGGGTGAGTATAGTTTTACGTTAGGCTAGTAATGTGATTTCTGCGGACCGTGATAACATGTAGTGCAGGTGTGTGATGGCTGCGGACCGTGATAACATGTAGTGCAGATGTGTGATGGCTGCGGACCGTGATAACATGTAGTGCGGGTGGGTGATGGCTGCGGACCGTGATAACATGTAGTGCGGGTGGGTGATGGCTGTGGACCGTGATAACATGTAGTGCAGATGTGTGATGGCTGCGGACCGTGATAACATGTAGTGCAGATGTGTGATGGCTGCGGACCGTGATAACATGTAGTGCGGGTGTGTGATGGCTGCGGACCGTGATAACATGTAGTGCGGGTGGGTGATGGCTGCGGACCGTGATAACATGTAGTGCGGGTGGGTGATGGCTGCGGACCGTGATAACATGTAGTGCGGGTGTGTGATGGCTGCGGACCGTGATAACATGTAGCGCGGGTGTGTGATGGCTGCGGACCGTGATAACATGTAGCGCGGGTGTGTGATGGCTGCGGACCGTGATAACATGTAGCGCGGGTGTGTGATGGCTGCGGACCGTGATAACATGTAGCGCGGGTGTGTGATGGCTGCGGACCGTGATAACATGTAGCGCGGGTGTGTGATGGCTGCGGACCGTGATAACATGTAGCGCGGGTGTGTGATGGCTGCGGACCGTGATAACATGTAGCGCGGGTGTGTGATGGCTGCGGACCGTGATAACATGTAGCGCGGGTGTGTGATGGCTGCGGACCGTGATAACATGTAGCGCGGGTGTGTGATGGCTGCGGACCGTGATAACATGTAGCGCGGGTGTGTGATGGCTGCGGACCGTGATAACATGTAGTGCCAGTGTGTGATGGCTGTGAACCGTGATAACATGTAGTGCGGGTGTGTGATTTCTGCAGACCGTGATAACATGTAGTGCGGGTGTGTGATGGCTGCCAATGATGCTCCTTCCCTTCTCTGACATCTCAGTGTGGAACTTGCCTTCCCGAGACACAGGACTGTCTCTGCTGTGAAACCGCAGGCTAAAGTTTTATTTATTCATAAAATGAAAACTAGAAGTTTGAATTATTTGGCATTAAAAACTGTATTGATAAACAATATTGAAAGACATAGATAGAAGAAAATGTCATGTGAGTAGTTTTGTAGCAGTAAAAAGGCAGCATATTACAGATTTGTGCTAAAATCGAAAAGATTGTTCCCAATTATGGTTTTATATAAATGTGCACATTTTCTCTGTATGCAGAGATTATGGTGTCCTTTATCCTATTACATGTGTAAACAACAGTGTGCTTCCAGACCTTATCTCTTAAATGGAACTTTCATCCCTTGGATAAATGTATCAATGCATTTCTCTGATAAAATTGCTAGACTTTTAAGATTATATGTGTGTGTGAGTATAGGCATGCGCGTACATACAAATTCTGGGTGCGCTTATGTGGAGGCCAGATGAAAAGTTGGTGGAGTTCCTTCTCTGTTGATACCAATCAAGCCCCAGCTATTGAACGCAGGTCATTGGGATTGGCAGTAAGCAGCTTTACCTGGGAACTCATTTTACCAGCCCTAAAATATATTATTATATAAAGATATGCATAATACAGGCTTATAATTATGTCATAAACTATAGACATCTCTTAAATTTGAATAGTATTGTAAAATTGAAATATCTTTAAGCTTAACATTATATCTGTGTATTATATATTAGTATCGCTGATACATTTACATACTGGTTAGGAAAACAGTTTTCTTCTCATAAAATAACGATATAAAATATTTTGTGGGGTGTAAATAGTGATATGAAGCTTCACATTTTAAAAACTGAATAGTTCCATCTGAGCATGTTTCTCAGTCCCACAGAGTGCCTCTTTCCTCCCAGAAAACCGCAGCCTTCAGGCAGGCCTAGTGCTGCTTTTCTGAGTCCTAGCTGGCTGGAGGTTGAGGCCATGTTGGCTGCATAGAACACTGCAGTGAAGCCTGGGCTGCTTTGAAGACCTGTTTCAACCCCGCTCCTCTCACACAGCAGCATGATGCAGTCTCAAAGCTCCACCTGCTGGGTGTTCATAGGCACAAGTTGTAGCCATTAGGTTCACAGTGGGAACATGACCCTTTAAGCAAATGACTTTGTCAGGTACTATTTGTGCTTTACTTAAAAAAAAGATTGGTTATGAGGAATCGTACTTTTGGAAATCATCAATTTTTACTGGGTATGGTAGAACACTTCTTTAATCTCAGTGCATAGGATGAGGAGGCTAGGAGTTATGAATTCTCAGGCTAGCCTGGCCTTTATAGTAAGCGTTATCTTAAAACAAGTAAAAACGCCTCTTCCTGTCTATCAGCAGCTTCAGGCTGAGAGTGTGGCAGGTGCCCAGACAGAGGTGAAGTGCAGGGCAGCCCCGCACCCTCCCCTTAGGTCCTCTCTGTAGTTTTAGCATTTCTCCTATCCAATTCCCGAACTGCTGGCATCACTTCCTTATCCAAGGGTTTTTTAGTTGTAATTAAGCATATCTTCTTTTTATCCTTGAGAGTGAGTTGATTTGACTTTGGTAATTATCTGGCATTGAAGTGTTGGCTCTAGCATTTTAGTGTGCTACACTAATACTGCAAGCAAGTCATATGGAAAATAGCATCTCCTTTGGAGGAGTGAAGCACAGTTTAATACTTCATGTGGCTTAGTCTACTTCCCTGAAAGGCTCATCCCCTAACATCTTGTTGATTTTTGTATTCTCTCTCTTTTTTTGTGGAAGAATAATCATTGAAGCACAGGAGTTACAGCTTTTATTTTGACAGCACTGTTTCTAAACTCAGATGTTGCTTGTCCTGATGCTGGGTTGCTTTATGATGTGCTGTGGCTTGGTGTCATTTTAGGTGTTTTGCTGGAGGTCACTCAGCAGTTCTCTGAAGCAGTGCCGATGGGCCTATCCGCGCCAGGTGTCAATCTCCGATATTGCTTTAAACAGAAATGAAACTCTGTTCATCACACAGGATGGGGAAGGATTTAAAGGGAAATGGTTTGAGGACAAAAGAAAGAGTTCTGAAAAGAAAGGTCAGTTTGTATGGCTGCACGTAAGTCCTCTAGTTAGCCTTTAACGTGTTAGTACCGCTTGGTTGATCCCTAGCTTGTGTATTTGTCTTTGTGGTTAGTTCAGTGTCTGTATCTTATAGACTGTAAGGTCACTTATGGCACAGGGCATGAGTGTCCCTCTCTGTCATTAGTATTGAATACATTCTCAGGCATTGTGGTCTTTCGTTATGTTCTCTTGAACTGCTGAATTACTTGTTATGTGCTTACAGTTTATCTTAAGAACATTTATGGTTACTCTGAGTTACTGTTCTTCAAAATTAAAAATCATAAAACAAGGAATTTTACATAACACTGATTTGCTGTGGGTTTTTTTTTTAATTGATGACTCAAGTCTGTAAACATGTAAGGAGTGTTGACTGTGGGCTAGATACTGGGCAGGGTTTTAATAGTACTAAAATGTGGGACTCATAGCTCACAGAGCCAAAAGATACTGTATTTTTTTTTGGACCATAAGACACACTTCCCCCCAAAAGTCAGGGGGGAATTAGAGTGCACATTATGGTCTGATTGCTGTTTTTACTGTTTTTCTTATATTACTGCTCTAAAAACTGGGTACATCTTATAGTCTGAAAAATATACTTTTTACTAAAGTTTGTTGAGACAGATAACTAAAACATACACTGAGCACATACGTTTCTTATTTATTTTTTATTTTTTTGGTTTTTTTGAGACCGGGTTTCTTTGTGTAGCTTTGGCTGTCCTGGACTTACTTTATGGACCAGGCTGGTCTTGAACTCACAGCGATCTGCCTGCCTCTGCCTCCCAAGTGCTGGCATTAAAGGCATGTGCGTAGGGATGGGATAACAGGGTGCAAACGGAAGCATGGTAAAGTCCAGGAGACTGAAATAGGCTACATTTGAAAGTATAATGAGGGCACAGGCCTGTCCTGAAGACGTCTTACAAATCTTTACAGTTTTGCATAGCTCTTTTAGTGATGTCACAGAATTCATGATCTTCTGCTCCCTTGCTGCTTTTCAAGTGTTTTCTGTCCTAGTAAATGGCCATCCTTGACACCCATACTCCTTCCCTTACATCTAACAATTACCAAGTTTGCTACTCCTGTCTTAAATTTTTAAAAATCATTTGTTTCCTCCCTTCTGATTGCCACAGTCCCAATCTGTATCATCTTTTATTATTTCTGTTGACTCAAAGTAATTAATAAAGTCTTTATGTTTTCTGATTTAAAATTTTTTCTGCTGTAGCCAGAATAATTTTTTTATAAGTGCCATGTCTACATGGGAACATTTTATACTTTGTTCTTATAGACTGCATTTGACCAGTTCTTTGTCATGTGTTTCTTGTACATTCTCCTTGGTAGATTGGACTTATTGAAAATAGGGGCACTTTTGTCCTACTGATTATTGATTGTTTATGTTGGTGATCACTGACTCAACAGCAGTAGAATAGTGTGGTCAGTGCCTGTGAGAGGAAGGAGGGAGTGTGTGGTGACACTTAGTTCATACAAAGCTGTTATAGGCGGACATGCCATTCTGAAAATTAACTCCTGCTGTAGTGTGGAAGGTGTGTTTGTTGGGAGAAGACATTATGGCTAATTCTGAAAATTCTCTGTGTATATAGAAAGTACATAGCTCGTAATGCTGTGTTAAAGATGGAGAGGTTCATACATCATGTGTATGAAATACAGTTTTATATTTTTGAATCAGTTTTTATCCCAGTTACTCCTAAATCTCTAATAATTTCATTGCAGCCTTAATTAACGAGAGTTCATTTTATTCTCTTTTTAGCAGACATTTTACCAAACCTACATCATTCCTCATCCGATGTGTCTTGTGTCTCTGATACAAATAGTGTGTATGAAAGAATTCGACTTGAGAAACTTCCCTTTGCCCATAGAGCTGTTAGTGTCAGCACAGATGCAAGTGGGTGCAACTTTGCAATCCTACAGTCAGACCCTAAAACAAGGTATAACTGTCTTTAATATATTTTATTTTTAGAAGGAACAATCATTAGACCTTCTTTTCAGTAGCTCCTGATGCAAATTTAATTGAGGAGCTATTACCAAAAGATCCCTTCAACAAATGAGTGTGTTAGAAGGGTGATCAGAAGGGAGTGTTGACTACACCGGGGGTAGTGTGTGTTCTCCTTAGTTTCTATCTGATTTTGAAAAAAATCAAGACAAATGTATATGCCTGCATATACATTTCTCGGGTTCTGAAGAATATTTATAAACATTTCTTAGGTAGTGTGTAAAAGTTTCTGACTCTTGAATAAGATAATTGACAAAAGAGAGGTGGTGGTCACATGTTGGGCAGAATCCCAGGGAACATGTTCTAAGTGCCTCAGCAGAGAAACAAGATAAGCATCAGTGGCAGAGAGAGGAGGGCCTGGAAGTTGGGTCACCATCCATTCTGGTTTGCCCATGTGCCCAATCTAACACTGATAGTGTCGTAAGCTGGGGAACCACCCCCCCCCCCCCCAGTCCAAGGCAGAACAGGAGCATTAATCACCTTTATTTGTAGGGAGAAAGTAGATGAGCAAGGTGTGATTATAGGCATACAGCACTCAGGCTTGTAGACTGATTGTATATATATTTTCACTTGTGTGAAATTGTGTGAAAGATTCTTTGATCTGTGCCCTTAGTTTTATTTGCTTAGTTACTGTTTTTTTTTCTTCATTTGTAAAGTAAATTATGCAAGAAAGGAAAAACTTGGGAAGTTTTCTTTATTGTTTTCAGATATGTTGTTTAACAGTATGTAAAAATGAATAGAAAACCATTAAAGGTTGATAAACTAGTTAACATTTTTTTGGGTGATATATTGTATTTTAGAAAATGCTAGAATTGAACATGTCTTAAGTTTAATTTAAGTAAACCATTTCTCTTGAAGAGAACCAGCTTGGGATCCATCTCCTTGTTTTGCTCACTGCAGTAATTATCTTTCATTTCTAGCCTTTATGAAATTCCAGTTGTGTCTTCATCATCCTTTTTTGAAGAATTTGGCAGGCTGCTGAGGGAAGCAGATGAAATGGACAGCATCCACGACGTGACCTTTCAAGTTGGCAATAGACTCTTTCCTGCACATAAATACGTTTTGGCAGTGCGTTCTGACTTCTTCCAGAAATTGTTTCTTTCAAATGGCACTCCTTTAGACCTGACAGATGTTTACCGCAAAGACGAAGATGCTGCAGGGTGCCATCTTTTTGTGGTGGAGAAAGTTCATCCTGACTTGTTTGAATACCTCTTACAGTTCATGTACACAGATACTTGTGACTTCTTAACTCATGGCTTCAAACCAAGAGTGATCGTGAACAGGAAGCCGGAAGAGTATAAGGGCTCCCCAGGTTCTCATCTGCATAAAGTGAGTTGCCATGAGGATGATAAACAGAAGGCAGCGTTTGAGGTTTACAGAAGCAACCAGACTCACACAATTAGTGAAAGGCAGAAGAGCAAACACAAATCTTCCAAGAAGGGAAAAGGTGCCGGGGAAGAAGATCCTGTACGGATGCTGCAGAACGCTGCAAAGAAATTTGGCCTCAGTAATTTGAGTAGCAGGTACAGGTCCTCATCCCGTGTTCTTGAGCTTCCCTCCTTCAGCCCTCGTTGAAGCATCTGCTGCCTTGTTTTGTTTTTTTTTCCCCTTTCATCCCGTCTCTGTCTTCCCTTTGACTTCTGTCTTTGGGAAAGAGGGACATGGATCTGGTGGTTATCACTAAGGGGCTTCCTCATTTAAAATGAAAGAACAGAAAGGTTTCTGGTAAGTTCCAGGGCTGTGTGCTGTGTGTGTAACAGGAAGAGTGGCAAGTCCTGCCCCGTGCTGGAAAGGTCTCTGGTGGCAGAAAGACCTGTACAGTGTTTGCTTTGTTGCTCTACTCACCTGGGCCAGGGCAGGTTTCTATGAACCTCAGTTTCTCAGTATGTAAAGTCCTTGTGTTTTATAGATAAAGGCTAGCTGTGGACTTACATAAAGTGTTTGGCAGCACCTGTCACATTATGAGTCAGCACGGATACTCCTGTTTCTCTTACAAGGCGTTCATGTGAAGCTGCTTGTGCTACTATAGCCTTTGTCACGGGTGGGGGATGCGTGTGGTGAATCTCACTGGAAAATACAGGAAGACTACCTTATAGCTGTGACTTGTGCATCGTCAATAATAGTATTAAGCCTATTTTAAATTCTAATTAAAACTATGATTTATTGTAACTTGGAATAGGTTTCTTGATACTTTGTAGGAGGTGACATAGCTGTGTTTAACTGTAAACCTGTCTGTTCTATTTTCTTATGTATCGGTCTTAGGAGAAGACTACATACACCTTTTGTTAATTTGTACTTTTCCTTGGTAGGTTAGATGGAGTCAGATTTGAAAATGAAAAAATCAATGTTATTGCGAAGAAAACTGGTAATAAACTGAAGCTAAGTCAGAAGAAATGGTAAGTTAGTGAATGAGGATCAGCCTTTCATATTTAGAGTTTGGTTCACAAGATGGAAGTAGGACTGCTTGCAGCCCTCATGAGGAGGGAAGACACCCCACGGCCACCTATCTCCTTGCTTCTTGGGTGGGAGGCGCCATTGACTAGAAAGCATTAACTGCTCAGGTGATTGAAGGAGGTCATTCTTTCTGTTTTTTCTGTTTTATTGTGGCTTTTTCTTCAGTTCTGCATCTTATAGGTAGGCTTTGATGCAGACCTCTCGTCAGGTTGTTATGCATGGTCATCATGATGTTGACTGTTTGGCTGAGTATACTTTTCCAAGAATGAATATTCTCCGTACAGTGTTAGAAGCTTTGCATTAGATGCCTTACAGGTGCACAGTCTTAGAGAAAGAGAAACTGGGCTTTTCTGTGCATTACTTGGCCTGCAGGAGGCTGTTCAAACGAGAGAAGTGAAGAGCTTTGAGTATGCTCTGACTTTCTCTCATACCTTGCCTGCAGTAAAAAAAGAAAATCAAGTGAAAGGTCTTAAAGTTTAATATTCAGTTCCCTTTTCAAAAAATTTTTTTAAAAAATTATTTTACTACTGTTGTCCGTCCTGAGATAGGGAGAGAAAAAGCACATTCATATCCATAGTTTTATACTTGCCAGCCTTTGGCTAGGATTAAAGTTAAGCCAGTCCTTGGGCTTTCTACCCTGTCTGCAAATATACAAGAAATTGATCTTTATTTGATTAAACTTTTTTTTTCAGTTCGTTTCTGTATGATGTTACCATGAAGTCTGTAGATGGAAAGGAATTCCCCTGTCATAAATGTGTGCTCTGTGCAAGACTTGGTAGGTGAACCTCTTAGCTGCTGAGTACTTTCTCTGGTCCTGCTTCCCTGTTCTCACCCACTGTTTTTCTTGCAGAGTATTTCCACAGCATGCTGAGCAGCTCGTGGATTGAGGTGAGGTGGGAATAGAAAGGGGCTATACATTCAGACATTCAGGGCTGCTCCTTGGTGCCTTGAACTAGCTCTTCAGTTCATCTTTGTAAATTATGTGTGACCCCTTTTTAAATGTTTTAAATTAAATGTCTCCTTTTGGGTTTGTGTTTTATAAATCCTTCCAAGGGTCTCTGGTGTAGTTTCCTGTCTAAAGTTGTCATAGTCGTAACTTAGTTAGACTATGATAGTGTTTGTTGTTTCAGATTAACAGGCTTACTTTGTCTCACTTGCACATAGGCCTCCAGCTGTGCAGCTCTGGAAATGCCAATGCAGTCTGAGATTCTGAAAGTTATTTTGGACTACCTCTACACGGACGAAGCTGCGGCCATAAAAGGTACCGACAAAAGGACAGTTAGCTGGCTTGTTATCATAGGAGAATTGTGCAGTCTACATAAACCAGTCTCCTCTTGAAATGAACTATACTTAGAGGCTTAATTCAAAATAGGTAAGAGATTATTACAAATAGTAATCAAGCAGGAAGATTACATTATTCTTTTTAGAATTGTGTGTCATGGCTGAAATTAGAAGCATCATCTCTCTGTCCGCCTCTGATACTAAGATCAGTGACTACAAGGAGTGTAGTTTTTGACAGGTTCGCTGCAGGATGTGTCTCTTCTGGTACTGTCTCAGCAGTGGAGCAGTCGTCTTCAAGGGAAGCTCATGGAGGAGGCAATTTGTAGTTGCAGTGTGTGATTTGCTCCAGTTTTCTGCTGGGCCTTCCATGGGGTTTGCTGTACTTCAAGTTTTTAGGCACAGATTACATTGAGGATTTTTTTAAAAGTGACTAGACCCTATCTGTCTGTAAGAAATGACAGCCTAGTGGAGAATCAAGCTAGGGAAGAAGAGAAGTGTAGTAAAGCAGGGTAGTTCTCTGAAAGTGGTGCATTTCGTAGGAAGTACCAGTCTGCCCGAGGGAGTCTGGGGGGTCTGATGATTTGTGTACTTGAGTGTGTAACTGAGACTTTGAAATATAGTTAGTATATATATTTCTTTCTAAAAATTCAGATATTCACACCTATCAAGTTTCGCATTTTCTAGTACATATCTGTTATTTGTCAAAATTTAAAATTGTGCCCTGGTCACCATTTTCAAATTATACAATATTTTCACCTGTAAAGTAATGTGAGAAATCTGCCGTTTTAACAGTAACAGTGAGCATAGGGCATGGGATGTGCTTTTGTAGTTTTAATTATTCCTGTATACAGGTTTTGTAGTCAATTCCTTTGTCAAAACAATTATTCTCAGAATTTTTTTTGCCACTATTTAAATTTAAATTTGTGTGTGCACATACATCTCTGTGTGTGTGTGTGTGTGTGTGTGTGTGTGTGCGCGCGCGCATGCTGTGTGTATGCAGGTACCCACAGAGACTAGATGAGGGTGTTGGATACCCTGCTGCTAGAGGTCCAGGATAAATGACTGGATGTGGTTCTTTTCTTTCACCTTGTGTGTCTCATGCTTGGTGGCAAGGCCTTTATGGCCTGAGCCACTTTGCTTCTACCCTCCAACCCCTCCTGTGTGTCTGCCAACCTGTTCTTCTCCCAAGTCTGTGTTTGATAGACCACTAAGGGTAGTTAATGCTTTCCACAGGTGGTAGGTGTGTGGCCCTCCACTGGCTCATGGGGGACTTGACTACTTAATAGTTTTAGGACTATTTCTTAATGAAATGGGAAATTATAAACAAGTCAGAAATTCCAATAGAATTCCACACTGAAGTAATCGCTTCAGTTGAGCATTTTATGGTTCCATTGTGAGATGCATGGCCCAGTGTGGTTAGTGTTAACTGTCAGTTTGACAGAGCCTAGGGTTAACTGGGAGGGAGATGCCCCTGTTGGGGATTATCCTGGTTATGGTAATGGAGGTAAGAAGAACCGCTGGGGTCCTTGGTTGTATATGAATAGAAAAAGGGCGCTGAGCAGTGTCTGTTGCTCTCTTCCTACTGTAGTTGTGATGTTATCAGCTGCCTCGTGCTCCTGCTGCCCTGACTCCTGCTAGATGTGGACCTGGGAGCTGGAATACACCCTTTCTCCCTGAGTTGCTTTAGTTGGATTTTTTTGTTGTTGTTGTTATTTGTTTTTTTTTTTTTTTAAATCATAGTAATAGAAAAGTTTAAACACCAAGACATTTGGTAGTAGATTTTTTCTACTTATCCATCCAAAAGGTACAGATATTTTAATGCGTTCACAGTTTGTTGTAGTTGTCATTCTAACATGTAGAAAAGAATCTTAAGCCTCTTTATCTTGATGTCTTAACTTGTTTTAATTTTACTAGTTATAATGGTTACAGAGTAACAGTAATTTTTTTCTTTTTCTTTTGTTAGAGTCTCAAAATGTGGATTTTATTTGTAGTGTTCTTGTAGTAGCTGATCAGCTCCTCATAACTAGGTTAAAGGAGATGTGTGAAGTAGCATTGACTGAAAAACGTGAGTAATTTAAATTAGAGTATTACTGTGTTTTCAGATTGATCTAATGTTATTGCAGTATATTGACTTTGTTGTATAAGTTTTATTAGTCCATTTTAGTGAAAAAACATTGTTTTGTGTGTATGCCTTTAAAAAATAAAGTCAAGGCGATTGGGCATGGTGGCTCATGACTTTAGTCCCAGCACTTGGAGGGCAGAGGGAGCTGGACCTTTGTGAGTTGGAGGCCAGCCTGGTCTACATAGTGAGTTCCAGGCCAGAGCTCCTGCTCCACATAGCTTCCAGAGCTGCATAGTGAGACTGCATCAAAAATAAACAAAACATAGGAAAAGGGCAAGACATTAGATTATTATATGCTATCATTTGTAAACACATGCTTTTCATAGAAATTATTGAAAATACACACACCTTAGATGTAGGAAGTATTTTAATTAACAGGCCATGAAACCATAGATAACAAAGGGGACTCCAGTCTTTCTGGGAATTTTAGTAGAGGTGGTTCGAAAGTAGGCTTTTATCATTACCTTTTTCTTGGTTGCGTGTTTTTCTTTTAAAGCTTTTACTGTTTTTTATTTTGGTCAATTGTTCGGTTGTTTTCCTAAACACTCATCTTAGAAATCAAATACTAATTTTTATTTGTGGTTTTCCTCTTATACCCCGATTCTTCAAGCTGTAGAAATGGTCACATATTTTTCATTTTTCCACCGTTTGGTTCTTCCTGTTACTGTTTACACTGTGCTCTGTGTAACTGTCTTGTTCATCGCCCAGTGATTTTTTTTTTAAATGCCATTTCTCCTTTCTTCATAGAAATAATTTTGTTTATTCTAATACAAAAGTTGTAGATTTTATAACCTGATGTGCAAGCTTTTTGGCTAGTTTTGTATTTTCATTTCATGGCTGCTTTGGAAGAAGTTCTGTCTGTCACTCGCTCTTTCTTTCTTTCTTTCTTCCTTCCTTCCTTTCGAAGCTTGCCTGTGTGTTATCTTCTCCTTGGCTAGCAATAGCAAAAACAGCCCTGATTTTCTTTGCCTAAGCAAAGGACTTGCATGCCATGGCATAGGTTTTCCCACTGGCTGGGTAGGCTCTGCTGATCTCCCCGAGTATCCTTTCTTTGCTGCACAGTTGCTGTCTCAGGTGGATAACTCCCCAGCAGGAAGCTCCCACATAAGCCTGCTTAGGCATCGCATACTTTAGTCCCAGCTCAACAGTTGAAGGAAAGCTTTTGTGTGATGTGCTTCCTTCTGCTAGATGATTTCATCATCAGTTGCAGTTGTAGCTTAATCAGAGGGAGGCAGAGACTGACTGCAATAGTAACATTTGACAGAGTTTAGGGGAGAAAAAAGAAATAGGAGAAGACAGACAGTAGGAAGCAGGTATGTTCTTCTGTTGCCTGGAGCTCTGTATAAGTAAGAAGGCCAGAGCTTTAAGAGCTGTAGTGAAGAGCAGGTGGAGTATCCGTGGAGGGTTTCTAGCAAAACAACACTTGGCATAGACATTACCAGGTGCTATGAATCCTGGGCTTTTGTGTAGTCTTATGCACTGGCATGGGCAATACTACAGTAAGATTTAGAAATACATTCTTTTAATGCACAGATTAGTGTAACATTGAGAAATAATTCATCAGTTCTCCTATGCTTAATGCCTTTTTAGTTTGTTGTTGTTGTTCTGAGGCAAGATCTTGTTGTGTAGTCCAGCCTGGTGAGTGTGCTGAAGTCCCACCTCAGCTTCCCAAGTGCTGGCATCACAGGACACACAACCACCATGCCCAACTTGATTTTTAGTGTTAAAGGAGAGCTAACTACTCTACTAGACGAATGAAAAGGAAAGGTGTTCACTGGTCAAAGTGAGAAATACCCAAGGCTGTTGGAAGGAAGAACCATAGTTTTTACATATTGCTTTTAGCTAACATTAATCCCTTCTGTAGGTTTTTTTTTTCTCTAAATTTTTTTACGTGTGCAAGCTTATTTTTTTTCCCTTGAAAGCAACCAGTTAAGCTTACTCTGGCATGCTGTAATGAAACTCATTTCTATATTTGCCACAGCATTCATTTGTTAAGATAACAGTTTCCTTGTTTTAAATGTTGAATTCTTGTAACTTTAGAAATGCAAGTATATCACTTATAAAAGTAATTCACTTCCATTTAATTTTGTAAATCTCTTTTTCTCTGCAGTCACCCTGAAGAATGCTGCTATGCTGCTGGAGTTTGCAGCAATGTACAACGCCAGTCAGCTGAAACTGTCCTGTTTACAGTTCATAGGACTGAATATGGCAGCTTTACTTGAAGCAAGGTTGGTTGAGTTCCTGTGCTGTATGATTAGCACAAGCAGATGTCAATATGTAAATACAGGCTGCACTTGGACTTTAAAAGTGAATCTTGTGTTTGCCTGGATGGAAGGAGTTTTGCAAACGCTTACGAGTCAGCATGTTCAGAATTAGAGGGGCCATGGATACTTCCAGGGATTCTAACAGTGATTTCATTTTTTTTGTTGAGACAGTTTTATACGAGTAGACAAACATAACTTTGTATGTAAAGGTAACTGTTCTTAATTGGGTATATGTTTGCTGAAAGTGAAAACAGTGTGTGTAGACTGACAGCATTGCAACCTGTTGCAATTAATTACGCTGCAGGTGTTGAAAACTGATGTGACACAGATTTGACTTTGAAAGTTGCTTCCTGCTAGGTGTAGAATAGCTTTAAAAAAACAAATTGTGTGTGAATATGTACACATAATTTGTATATATAAAACAATTATATATGAAAATATATATACGTACATAAAAATGGATATAAGCCTTGTCTTAAATTTTCACTGATACCTAAAGTACTAGTTGGGACTTGTGAGACTTGAAATTTGTCTTGTATATGGTTGATGTAATCCAAACGTCATTTTATATTGACTCCGGAACAAAGTGAGCTGCTCACTGTCATGGAGGTAATTGATAGTACTGATAGTGCTAGGTCAAACCTGTGTACTCTGATGCCTAAGCCAGCGCTCTATCACTACAGTACTTAACCAGGGTAGTTTGTGGAAAATGAAGGTGAAGAAATGAGTGTTTTTCAGTTTTATCAAGGTATTTGTGTAACATGTTTGCTGGTTTCCTGAAATTTATAACACACAAGTTGGTTTGGTTCTATGTAGCATATTAACCTATTTCCAAAAGTAATTTTAATAGCTAGTAAACTTGAAAATGAAGTTTGTTAGTTATTTGAAATAAACATGCTTTAAAATCTTGATAGGTGCTAAATTGTTTGAGTCTTAAGCTAGAATTTTATTTTCTGTTTTTCAGGTCTCTTGATGTTTTAAGTGAGGATGTTTTGAAGGATCTTTCCATATTTTACCGAAAAATGGTAAGATTTTTTGCTTTCTCAGTACAGATTTTGAAAGCTATGATATGACCACTTAAAACATTATCTTTTAGAAATTAGAACATCAAATTTCCTTAAAGTCCCACAGATAAGTGTGAAAGTCAGAATTTGAAGACATGGTAAAATTCACACATCTCTTACAAGTTTTTCATAATAAAAATTGCTCTTTCAGAGTTTCAGTCACAAAGGTCAGGACAGTACAGGGCATGGACTAATGACTCCTGAGAGATGGATTGTCTGCATGTGATAAAAAAGCAGAGCTGCTTCTCACCCCCACCCCAGAAATTTTACATAATATGTTTTTTAATGAATCTATTCAAATTTTTCTTTCTTCATTGTATTTTGAGAGTCATTAGGCACCCCGGACTTTTTCTACTTACTGTTACCACCTGAAATTAAAAGTGGTATTATTTTATCAAGTTTTGAAGATCTTTCCAGATTTTGTATTTAAAAAGCGCTGTCTTTCATTCTGTAGATTCCAGCAATGGACAGAAGAGTCATTACGCCTTATCAGGATGGACCAGACATTAGCTCTGTGCAAGTAGAGGATGGAGACGTCTTTTTCAAAGAAGAAATAAGTATGGAACCAAATTATTCGTAAGTCCTGTTCTCTTTTTCCTCCCCTCTTTCTCTTGCTTACCCCATTGGACATCTTGCACTTTTATTGTCAGTTGAGATGTTCTGACATAGGAAATATAAATTTGCAGCTTTAAGTTTTGACATAACATACATAATTGATATTTTAATTCTAAAAATTTTAACATTTAAGTATAAAAATAACATAGCCTTCAGGTAGACGGACAGGTTAGTTTGTGCATTTATCTTGGTGATGCCCTCCAAACCTGAGGTGACGGTGAAGACATTTAAAATGTGTGGCTGCTGCACTCCAGCCAGCAGAGCAGGAAGGTGTTAGCAGTGGTCGGGATGAGGCTGGACTTGGAGGCTGGGAAGTTGCTGCTCTGTAGTAATGACAACACAGAATTGAAGAGCTCTGGGAATGCTGGCAGTTACGGCAGCCGGGCTCATGAAGAATAGGACAAGGGCATACCATCCCTTTCTTAGTCCTGTTCATCCAATGATCGCCTCCCCTCCATCGTGGTAGAAGACAACAGGTCTGTACTGTGAGACTGGGCTGCAGAGGGTCCAGACAGAAATTAGCAGCCATACATGAGTGGCATTTTCTTAGCATCCTCTCTGTAGACCCTGACTGCTTCGCTTTAACCTCCAGCTTCTGAGGTTCTGTCCCTGTCTACCTGTCTCCTCTGCTGTTGAGGTGTGAGGTAGGGTGTCACAGCAGTGCTGGCAGAGCAGGGCTGCTCACCTCATAAGGCCAAAGAGAGCGAGAACAAGAGACCAAGACACAATGCACTCTTTCAAGGAATACCCTAGTGATCTCATTTCTCCAGTTAGGACCTTACATCTGAATAGCCCACTGAGATGTGAACTCATAAATTTGTTAGCTCGTTGATGAAATTGGACTCTTTATATCCAGTCTTTTCCTGTGACCCTACTTTTGAATCTTACTCCATCCAGGACTGTTTTGAATACATGAGTCTGGGAGGACCGAGTCCATTTCCTATTAAGACCACAACAGTGGTCCACAAAGATTGACATTTGGGAGTCCCACAATAAAATATGCTGACTAACGATTTTGACAGCCTCTGTATAGAGTAAATACTTAATTAGTATTTTAGGCTTACATCAGCTACTTATGGAATCATTTATTTCTGTGGGACAAATAGCTTGTAGCGTGTGAAATCTTTGGGCACTGAGGTCATTTATGTTAGAAAAACAACTATGTACCTCACAGAAAAACTGTTCTTTTTTGGTTCCACGGGAAAGAACACCGCTGCACAAGCATGAGAGCTGAGTCAGGTAAAACCCAGCTCTGGCCACATGCCTATAAGTCCAGCAGTACTGGGAGGTAAGACACAGTAGGATCTCTGGGACTTGCTGGCCAGCCAGGCTGCAGGCTCAGGGCAGGGGGCCTCGGGAGCTAGTGTGAAGTAGTAAGAGCAAACATTGAGAGGTCCAGATTTAGTGAGCAATCTTGTCTCCTGGGAATAAGGTAAAAGGTGATGGAGCAGGACCCCCAATGCCCTCACATTGTACAAATAAGCATACACTCCCCCCAGATGTTTCTATTGGAAGATTATATTTCATGTAAATATGTACAGTGTTTTATCTGTTCTGTAAGGGATTATTGTGAGTAGAGGTGGAAGGAAGCTCATTCCTTCTTGGCAACCATTTTCCTTGTCATAGCCGGGATGTTGTTCAGCTCTCGTCACTTTCTCTTGGTACAGATGTGTGTCATCATTCTTGCCTTGATGAACTTGAGGGTGCTGGTGTGGTGGGTGTAATCTAAGTTTTATTACATCTAGATCAAGTTGTAGTGTACTTGGTGTTCTTGGGGAAGTGTCTGGAAGTGGGTGTGTCCCAACTTGCTTGTGTTCTCCATCACTCGGCAGCCCTTGTAGTGACTCTTGGTGATACGGTAGCACAGAACTCTGAGTGCTGCTCTTCGGTGGCTGTTGTGGCCAACACCAGGTTTTTTAACTTTCACAGCTATGCTGGGGCTAAAGCAAGGAATAGATGACACTGATGTATCCTCTAGTAAGGTTAGTGATTTGCCCAGGTCTACCTGGGTGTGTAACTGGTGCCTGCATGTCCTTACGTGGCTTCTGCTTGACCGCACTTTTTAGGCTGTTGATTCTATGTTTGCTTTTCCTAGGGAAACTATGTTCAAGAAGGCGAAAACAAGAGCTAAAAAGAAGCCACGGAAGCGCTCAGACAGTTCAGGAGGCTACAACCTTTCAGATGTTATTCAGAGTCCTCCATCTGCAGGTTGGTGTTTCAGCCTACTTCTGGTTGTGTGTGTTGGGGGAGTCAGAGAACAGCTCTGAGGAGTGATTTCTTTCCTTCATTATTAGCATGTGTGTTCCCAGGATCAAGTTTAGGACATTATGCTTGGTGGCAGGCCTTGACTTGCTGTTCTGTCTGCCAGCCTTTCTTAGAAAATCTTTAATAACTTACTGAAAATGTAAAAGATACATGCAGGCACACACATATTCAGACACACAAATTACAGACACCTTTATACCCTATTTAGAGTCACTCTTAATTTATTGCCACATTTTCTTCTTTCTCTCCCTCCTGCCCTTTCCTTTTCGTGGTCCTGAGGGCTGACCCTGGGCCACATTCATGCCCTGCACTACAGTTCTGTATAGATTGTGCCTTCTTAGGAGTGTAGTTGCCTGTTGCCTGCTTGGCCCTCTAAACATTCTACACAGACTGTGTTCTGACAGAAGCTGTCTTTAGCTCACTCTCTTGGAATACTTTGCAGATACGCTGTTTCTCTTAAATATCATAATGTGACTTTCGTAGGCGCACTCTAGATCAGTACCACTATCCGATGCTAACACAGTTCGTTAGCTTTACTGATCCTTAGCGTCGTATCCAGATCTTCATGACTACTCAGCAGTGTTTCAGAGCTTCATTTTAGCTGCCAAAGTGTCTAGTGCTCTGTCAAAATCAGCCCTTCCTTTGCCTGTTGTGTCCTGCGTGCTTTCTGCTTTGTATGTTTTCTCAAGCGTTAGGCTAGTTGTCTTCTACAGTGCCCCATATTCTAGAGTCATCTTACCTATATTTAAACTATGCAAAGTCGTAATGGTTTCTTTAGTTAAAACTGTGAAGTATGTCCAAAAGATAATGAATGGGACTACAGTATGGCTCTTGAGGTGCTAGGCGTGTCTGCCTATAGCAGTCAGACATAATCTGATGTACTTTTTATCACAGCATTCACGGGCAGTCTGCCCTGTGTATTGACTTGTGTCTCTTAGGAAAAGATGACTTTTATACAAGGCAAAGAAATAATTTTTTTCTTTAAGTTTTACAAATGAGGTATTTGATAGATTTCCTATAATTTAAAGAGATAATGTCAAGACTAAATGGTTTAAAAGCACAAAAGAAACTTAAAGAGAGATTATTTGCCTAGATTGACTTATGAAGCATTGAATGTAGATCTAGAATTGAGAATGAAACATCATAGGGTCTCTCCAAGTGTAAAATTCTATGATTTTGTATTCTCTGTTGAATACTTTACATCTAGCCTAAAGACAAGCATAAAAGGATGGCGAAGTGGGCATAGTGTTATGCAACTGGGAATTGTTCAGTTACCTAATGACTTATGAACCCAAAAAATGCTGGGTACATAGCGAGTACCTACATAATCCCAGTGCACATACTGGGAGATGGGAGGCAGACACAGAAACCCATTGGATCACACAGGCCATGCACAGCAGGAAAACAGCCAAGAAATCCTGTTTCACACAAGGTGCAAGGTGAGGACTGAGCTCCACGAGGTTATCATAACCCTGATCTTTAACATCTCTGCTAGGGTGTGTTCAGTCATGCTCACAGATGTGAGTGCCAGCGCACACACACACACACACACACACACACACACACACACACACACCATTCAAAGCTGGAGAAGGTTTGCAAAGATATACTTTATGCCCCTTATTTTAAACTTTGCATTTAAACTTCATGAAATAAACATGAAAAACTTCTGAGATAATGGCAAAAGGAATAGAATCTGCTCTCTTGCGTCTGGTTTCATGTAAGTCCTGATGCTGCATGACTTCTGTGGCCCAAGCAGGTAACGGTGAAAGGAGGAAACTTAATTGGGGTTTTTGAAACATCTAAGCCTACAGGGGACTAAAAGGAAAACTGAGTGAACGGCAGATTTTTATCAGAAACAGTTGTGTGGAGACCTAACATGGTGTAAATCCGAAAGTTAGACAAGTGGTCCTGCCAAGATATTTTGTTTTAACCAAAATTAATTGCTTGCTGTGCCAGTCATTTACTTGAGTCTCTTGATTTTAATGGGTTTGAAGGCATACAGTTTTAAGTGTAACATCTGAAATGAAAATTTGCTTAAAATACCTATGATAATAAGAAAAAGTTTGAATGCCACCTCCAAGCCGTTTTTATAAGTGGACAGCTGAAGAGAACTACCATTTGTCTGGTGATTTCCTTAAGGAAACAATACATCTCAATGTGGAAGAGAGAGCAGAGCACACTTCATTAATTTTAATTAATTGTATAAGCATTTACACCTCAGATAATGTTTATATTTTCAAGTTTCTTTTGACACTTTATGTAGGTTCTAGTTAATTTAAAATGTGTGAATTGCCGCCTGAAATCAAGTAGCATTTACTTTGTATTAGTTTGTGATAAATCTGAGTACTAGGGATTTCAGAGCCAGGCATTTAGCTTATATCAGGGGGTGAGCTAATTAAAGTTCTCAGATGCAGATTTTTTTCAGAGAACAAAGGAACAAAAGATCCCTCCAACAGGCTGCCTCTAGGGTCAGTAAGGAGCCCATGCTCTTGGGCTGTCTGCTGGCACACTCTCCCCCCCCCCCAACCCCCAGCTCCCCTGAGCTGCTACTTGTCTCACAGCAGAGCTGCCTCCCTGCAGAGCACAGTGACTTCTGTGCAGGGAGACTGCAGAAAGGGGACAGGCAGGGTCTGTGTTGATATGAAGTCAGTTGTCCCTTCTTTCTTCATACCCTTCCTGAGAAAGGAGGGTAACTGTCTCTTCAAAGCAGATCTTATGGAGCTCTGTGTCATTGAGGTTTATTAGTTAGTTGTTAGGTACTTAACCAATGTCATTGTCACCTTAGTGTGTGCTGGTGTGGTGGGTGTAATCTAAGTTTTATTACATCTAGATCAATAAACTTTCCCTTTGGCTCACTGAGTATAACGCATATATACTTAATATGTCTATAGCTAAAGATTACTTATTTTATATTTTAGGATTGTTAAAGTCTGGCAAGACCAATTCTGTGGAGTCTCTTCCGGAATTGTTGACCTCAGACTCTGAAGGCAGCTATGCAGGAGTGGGTAGTCCCAGAGACTTACAGTCGCCTGATTTCACAGCGGGATTCCATTTGGATAAGGCTGAGGTTGGTCGGAAAACCTTGCTTCCTCACCTTCATGTTGGATGTGCTTACATTTACCTTAGTTTTCATTATATTTTTTCAAACTTTGAAATACTCTCCTGGTGTTAAAAAACAAAACAAAACAAAACACTAGTATCTATAAAGTTAGTTTTTTTCCTGAGTTGTATAATTATTCTAATTATAGAAATTTAATGCAACTTTGAATCCTTTATGAAGTTCATTTCTAATCTTTTTGCAGTAAAATATATTGATGCCAAATATAATGATATATAATATAGTATTATTGAATAGACACATTGAAAAGTTTATTTGCAGTCAAATTCCAGAAATATTTTAGGAAGTGCCTATTAAAATGAGATAAAATTTATCAGAGATAAATGATTTTTGAAAGTAAGCCTGGTTTCAAATTCTGTGGTCACTTTCTCATTCATGGCGCTAACTAGAACATAACCATCTGGAGAGCTGTTCCGCTGGGCTGGCTGGCTGAGTGGCCTCGGCTGCCGTGCTCCTCCTCTGCTTAGCTCCGAGGAGGTTTTCTTTCGACCTCCTTTAATACCTGTGCCACAGCTGTTCTCTGCAGGAAGGAAAATAGCCATATTTTCAAACCCAAATCATTTTTGTACAACCTTTGCCACATTCACAAAACATATTGGATCATCTAGGAATTTCTTTTCCTTTTTCATTTTTTTCTAGATAAAGTTTCTGTGTAGCCCAGGCCGTCTCTGTGCTCACTCTGTAGACCAGGCTGGCCTTGAACTTAGACATCCACCTGCCTCTGCCTCCCAGATGCTGGGTTAAAGGCGTGCACCACCACCACCCAACAGCATACCTAGGAATTTCCAAGAGTATAACTGTACTCTTCTTATACAGTGCTCAAGTTTAATACAGGAATTTGAGTGAAGTGGTTTGTCTCCTGCGGTTAATCTGCAGGACAGCTGAGGTATAAGGAAGATGGAAGGGGCACGGTGAGTGTCTCGTTAGAATAGAAGAGTGCGCCCTGACAGTGCGCGTGGCACGTAAACCTCTTTGAGCCTTTTGCACTAGCCGTGACTTTAGGGCCCTCTGATGAAGTGTCAGTATTATTCTACTTCCATTTTATTTAAAGTACTACATTGTAGAGTGCATTATAACACATTAATACCAGATTTTGATAATCCAAAGTTAACTTTACTTTGAAAATATGGATTTTAATATTACTGCTTCATATCTTATGTGTACTACTTTTATTTTCATTTTTGTTTGCTATTTGTCTAAGTAGAAGCTGAACATGTGCATTTACTTTCCTGTGTCCACAGCAGCTAGCTAATAGTAAGTGGTGTAGGCAGGACCTACTTGAGCAGTGCACTTGGAGACACAAAAACTGAAAGTACTAGCTGCTTGGGTGTCACTGACCATCATCTCTAAACTATTGAGTTCTGGTCCTGGAGAGATGGCTCAGAGGTTAAGAGCCTGGCTGCTCTTCCAGAGGTCCCAAGTTCAAATCCCAGCAATCACATGGTGGCTCATGACCATCCATAATGAGATCTGGTGCCCTCTTCTGGTGTGAAGGCATGTATACAAGCAGAACATTGTATACATAAATAAGTAGGTCTTTAAGCTACTGAGTTCCCTTCCAGCTGTTGCTACTTAGCTTCCTTTTTTTTCCCAGGGGAAATCTAAGCCGTACGTGAATGGAACACCTCATCCATGTGCTCGGGAAGATTTAAAACCATGGGAGAAATCACCAACAACTAAATCTGCTCCCCAGTTCATCCCCAGTAACAGGGCAGACCCTGCAGGCTCTGCCAGTTGGGCTGCTGGCTCTTTCAGGTAGGATGTTCTTGTTTTCTTAACTAATTATTTTAATTGAAAAAAAGTTTATACTATATATTCTCGTTGTGGTTTCCATTTCCTTATTTCCTCCCAGATCCTTCCCAGGTCCCCGGCCATCTAACTCCATGCCTGGCTTTTCTTTCTCTCTTTAGGAAACAAACAGGCAAAAACTAACCAACCAGATCACGAGATTTAACAAAAAAGTCACAGGAAATGCACACACTCACACACAAACACACACACACACACACACATTCCAAACCCATAAAAACACAAAATTGGAAACTATAATATACAAGCGAAAGACCTGTAAGATTAAAGAGGAAAAAAAAAAGACCAAAAAAAAAAAAAAAGGCCAATCAAAGCAATATAAAAATACTATTGGGTTCATTTTTTGCTGGGCATGAAGTCTGCCCTTAAGAGTGATTTGTTTCCCCAACAAGACTTCATTGGAGAGAACTAGTTTCCCTTTGCAAGCTGCTTTTAATTGGAGATAGCATCTGGATTAAGGACGGGAGCTCACGTCCACTTCCTCCTCTCAAGGATAGGACCCCATCTGCCGTAGACCCACGGAATCCTTTATGCTGCCATAGTCTCTGTGCATCAGTCCTGTTCTGTCTATAAGACACTGTTTCTTTAATGTCCTCCATCCCCTCCAGCTCTTAAAATATCTTTGCCTCCTCTCCCACATAGTTCTTACAGCCCTGAGAGGAAGAGGGCTTTGATTAAAATTTGCCTTTTAAGACTGTTTCAGAGTCTCTCCTCTGCACATTGTCCAGTTGTGGGTCTCGGTATTTGTTCCCATCTGCTGCAGGGGGGTGTCTCTGATGGTGGCTGAGTGAGACACTGATTTGTGGGTATTGCAGAATGCCATTAGAAGTAATTTCATTGCTGTGTTCAGTTAGCAGAACAGTAGCTTTTGCATTCCCCTAGGCCTGTGGCCTATCTAGTCTAATGTTTTTGGTCACTTAAGCAGTGTCAGGCATGGGCTCTATTTCACAGAGTGGGCCTGTCAGATAGTTGTAATGGAGGACAGGAAAGAGTGACAATTGCCTACCTGAATCTCAGCCTGGTGTAGCCATTTTCTATTTCTATGAAAGATTACTATGAATTTTTAGCCAAATGAATATTTTTAATGAATGAATACTAATTTATCCTAATATACAGAACATTATCTGCATCATAAAAATTGCTAACCAGCCATAACAGGCCTTTCCCCCTCTAGGTGTAATCCATTGTAATGTCATCATTGACATACAATTTGTGTGAACACCTAGAACCATGTTTTAATAGTTTTAATAAGCACTTAATGAATAGCTGATGTGAAGTCGACAGTGAGACTGCCTTTCTATGTCATTCAGCACCTTGTACGTTCACAAAGTGCTTAGCAGCCACGGCACTGTCAGTGTAGTGTGTGCACTAGCATTTCTACAGCACGGTCAGTACTGCCTACTGAGAATAGTAATAAGCATTTTAAAAAGAATTTTTACTACTGATACTTTATAATTATTTTTAAATTTATATTGTTATTCTTTTGAGAATTTCATACACATCATTCCTACTGCTCCCCACCAGCTCCTGCCTCCTACTCTCAAACTCATGATCTCTTCTTTTATAATTATGATTGCTTCATATTTATATGTACACGCACACATGCACACACGCGCGCGCGCGCGCACACACACACACACACACACACACACACACACTACTGAGTTCATCTAGTGTGCCTCATGTGTACATGGTATTAGAGCTGACCACTTGAGATTGGATATCCTGTGTGGAGCTTGGCCTTGGAGGAAGCTGGCTCTTTCTCTCAGCAGACATTTATTGTCCACAGCTCTTCATCTGTGGGAGGGGCTTTCTGAAAGGTCCTCTGTGCATGGTGGCATCATGTCTCCTGGTCGTGTCACCATGCAGGCCTTACTGAGATTTCATGGGCACAGCTTCCCTGTCGTGACTTAAAATATCTAGCAGCAGAGTTTCTCAATGAAAGCAAATAAACGATATATCACCCTTAATACGTGATAATGTGAATTATTCTTAGCTATATCATAGAGTTCACTCATATCAGAAACTTATTTCCAGAGATTATAGAATTATTTTTATCCTTAGCAGTGCAGCTACCCTTCACTGGGGGTCTCCAGTATTGTTGAGCATTCCCATATTTTCTGAAAAGTGCATGTTTTTGTTAATAGTAATGGTAGTAAGTATTTTGTTTGTTTTTAAAAAATGAAATGATTGTCAAGCTTCATTTATCTGTAAGGATAGACTTTAATTAGAACGTTATTGAGTTCTTTTGCCTAATTTAAATGACCCAGGGCTTCTTCTGTTGCTTGAGTTTTTGTTTTGTTAGTAGAATAATTTCAGGTTATCATTCAACTTAAAGACTTTGAAGTATTTAGTTGTTACATATGCATCTGTGGGAGTAGCTGTCATTCAGAATACCTCGTCTGAGGCTGGTGGAAGCTAACAAAATGAATTTAATTATTACTTAGACTATAAAGTAGTTATCATCTGTAATTACAGGTTCTTTTAAGTTTTGTGTTGAGTATTGTAGGTAATGAATGCTGTATTACTTTAAAAAACATTTTTTTTTAATGTCTTTTAGTCCTGTGAGTCCTCCTGTTGTGGATCTCAGAACCATCATGGAAACAGAAGAAAGCAGACAAAAATATGGCACAGCACCAAAGTTAAGCTTAGGGTTAGTTAAAAAAAAAGTTCAGACAAAAGACTATGTTGTATTGTATTTCTATCCTACAGAATTGGAATGATATACTGGATCTTTCCTGTTATTTGTATGCATTTGATATAATAATTATAAGCCCCCTGCTAGGTAACAGCCCCAGTACTGTTTGCTAGCTACGTGCTAATGATTGGGTCAGGCGGGTGCATTAGCACGCTAACGTACAGTGGTACATGCTGGAGTGTAGTTGTTACTGACGTGGATGTTGAGATGTTTTGTTCCTAAGAAACGTGCAAGCCTGATACAAGTTCTTTTAAAAAGTATGCTATTTGGAGGCCTATGTGTAGCCATTGTTTGATCGTCAGCAGTATAAACTGATATTTTAATGGTTGAATCTTAATAGGAAACATGTTACGGTGGCCTTGATTAGCAGAGATTAATGCTGAGTGGTTTAATTTTGTTTCTAGTATAATGATTTTTTAGGAAACTAAGAGTTCTCAGAAGCAGTGAAGCCAGTAAAATAATTGGTTTACTCTAATTTGATTTTTAGAAAAATTATTTCTCATGGAATCAAACTTTCTCAGAAGCAACGGAAAATGATCGCATTGACCACCAAAGAAAACAATTCAGGAGCAAACAGCATGGAACCAATTCTAACAGCTCCTTCCAAGTCCCCCAAGCCGGTGCATGCATGGTATGCTCCAGTTGTTCAAACTGCAGGAGGCTTGCCTTGGCCTCAGTGCTGCTGCTTGGCTTCTGAGTTGTGTTTCTAAAGTCTTTTAAAATAGTGAATTTTCCCTGTTGGCTTTTAACTTAAATGTTGGAACTTACACAGTACATGTTGGACTCGAGTCCAGCTCTGTCTGGGTATGGTCGGACTTTTGCACACTGGTCCCATCTAGGGGAGGGGGACGTGGGGCCAAGCCCGGCCTGGGTGAAGAAGGATTCTGAGCAGTGGATCCTGAATGTGATGGAGGAACACCCGGGAGACTGTCAGCAGGCAGCTCCTTTATTGAAATGGAGGCTAGCTTGTATGTGTAGCTTGAGTCGGGAGAGGGGAGGACAAAGGAACAAGGGAAGAAATGCAGTAGTCTCTTGCTTATGTTGCTTTTGTGCTCTGGTTGGAAATGCTGCATGCCTGTGTGCGTGTAGCTATATGGCACCTCGCAGTCTCCCATTGGCATCCCACGTACATTGGTGATCTCCAGAGATCCTAGCTTTCTAATGAGCAACTCCTGCTTCCACTGACAAGCTCTGTGTATTTAGGCGCTAGCGTTCTGGAAGCTGATCGTGATAAGGAGGTTATTGCTGGTACTTGGTTCTCAACATTTCGTATAGGCTTTTTCATATGCTTTTCCATTCCAGTTTAGACGTGGTGCACAGCACACAGCTTATTCCTGTTTTCCATTTGACTTGTGACTTCATTTTTCCCTGTGCTATGGTAGCTGACATCTGGTCCCCCAGCCACACCACAGAAGGTCTGGTCCTGACAGTGTCTCCAGCAGACAGGAGTTCCTAGGGCTCTTTCCATCTTGTCAGTCCAGTTTCTGTCTTCCTGTCCGCTCCTGCCGGTTGTCCCTGTAGCTGGTGCAGAGTCATGCTGGCCTCAGGCTGCTGGGCCTGGATAGCTGTGCTCTTGCGTCTTCATTCTGATTGTTCCTTTGTTCACTTCCTAGGGGTTCTTAGGGGAAGGTAATCAAACACTTGAAACCTCAGATTTTGATGTTCCAATTTAGTGAACTCTTTTCCCTAGTCATATGCAGCATGAGCTGAGTCCCATGTGGATGGCGCTATTTTCTTAAAATGGAAATGAAATCTAGTATTGCCTGTTTAGGGAAATTCTGTGAATGTGGGGAGAACAATGCCATTAAGCTTGGTAGAAACATGAGGATATTTTCTTTGAAAGACAATCATGCCATGATCAAATAAATGTGATATTTATTATACACTCCTTTTTTTTATGAAAAACAACTGGAAAACTTCAGAGCAAATAAACAAGTAATTAGTTGTATATACCTTAAGAGATCAAAACAATTTATATAACTGACCAAATATAGATTATTTTGACTTGTAAATGGAAGTTGTTTCTGAATTAATTTATTAATGGTTAAAAATAAATTAATGTTTATACTTAATGTTCTTTTATCACTTTAGACTTACCTATATTCTCATCATACAAGTTTTTTTTTCTTTACCATTCAAGATTGAACTGAGGGCCCTAGGTGTGCAGGGCAAACACTCTGCCACTGAGCTGTGCACCAGCACTGCTTTAGGCTCTTCTAAAACTGCTTTTTTGTGAAACTCTTTATGATGCATACGTTGCTTTTATTTATACTCATTAAATAGTAAACTGAAACAACTTGGAAGGATGTACATGCAGGTGTATTTGTGTAGATATCTATTTAGAATAATATATGAATATAATAGGCTGTGAGGTTATATGCATTTTATCTGATGTTACTAGCACAGACCTGAAAATATTTGTTAGAAATTTAAAGAATACATTATATAGAATAGTTAGTGGGCAGTTTTTAGGAGCTTTGAGGCATGTTCAGTACAAATTGAAATAAATACTATTATTTGTTGAGTGATTTTCTTTCTTGAATTAGTATATCTATAAAGTTTAAATTGAGCTTGAGGCAAAAAAGTAATGAATATAATATGCTGCTTTTATTGTATTATAATTATTAGTTATGTACAAAATACATACTTAAAATAGTACCGTTAATCACATTATTCAGTATAATACATAATTTTATTTTTAAGTCAGACACATGTGCAGTGAAAACACATGTATAATGTATGGTGACTATTCCTGAGACACCATCCTTTTAACACACTAATTGAAAAATAATTGGCAATGTTTCAATTACTTTCTAGTTGTAAAAAGTAGAAAATAAGTATAAAATTAGCATTTTAATTTGTAGGCTATCTTTACAGAATGTACTTAGGGTGGTAGTGATATTTTAAGCTACTTATAATTTATTATCTATAGAATCACCTAATGAAAATTTATGTTTGTATGTGTTTTTATATTTGCCTTTTTATTAATATTCAATATGCAGTTAGTTAAAGCACAAGTGAATCTGCTAAACCTTAAACTATGTTTGTGGTAGTGTTTTTACTAGTCTATTCACACAGACATGCACTAACTCTATGTACGTTCCCAAGTTATGGTTGTACCCTTGCTACATACAATTAGGTGTGGCCATGGAAAATACTGAATATAATGGGGCTTTGCATTAGGATGAAGTTTTAGCCAATTGAATTCTAAAACTAATGTGAAGCATTCAAGTGTATGTGGGATCTGGGCACTTTTCATTTTCAAATGTTTTGCTTGGAGAACTACATTTTTCACTCTCATCTTGTGGACAGTGTATGGTCTCTGTGGCCTGGCTCGATGTCTGCATGTACATTCCTTTGAGATAGCTTATGTAAAATAATTGGAGTTATTTAACCTTTTCGACCTAGAAGTTTTATTCACTAAAGTTGCTGAGGCTAAGGAACAAAATCCTGAGTGATTTTTGCATGGATATAAACGTCTGCACATATTTCTCCATAAAGTTTCTGTGGCTTTTAGAACAGAAAATAGCCAGAGCCCGAGTTCAGAAAGGAAAGCTGTGGGAAATGAGACGGTGTTAAATCTGGGCATAGCCAGTGGAAAGGGCAGGGCTTGCTGGAACTGCGGCGTCAGGCTTTGTAGGTGGTTGCTGTGCGAGCTAATGAGTGTGTGAGGTTAAGATAGTCTGTAATGAACAGTTACAGTTCTTATTATTTTTAAGGAGTTTTATCCTAAGCAAAGAACTGTTTTTCTCGGGAAAAGGACTTGGCAAGGTGTATGCCGTTTAGCACGTATGGGAATTCCTAAATTCACAGCGGCTTGTGCTCTCTCCATAGTAAGGGCTGTGTGCAGCAGGGTTCCCAGCCGCCCTGGCTTCTGTCCTTCATGTCATCCCTACCTTCAGATGAGGCCGCCGGGGCTGCAAAGGAAATGAAGGTGGCTCTTCCAAAAGGACTTTTAATTTTTGTGTTCTCTGTGTGTGTCTTATGGACAAAGTTTTTATGATAAAGTCAAATTCAGATTGGTTTTTTTTGGGAAAGGATTTTTTTTAACACAAATACTTTAGTAATTCATGGTTCTGAAACAAATTTGTAAGAAAAAGTTTTTGTCTCCTACTGCTTGCGATCTTACTTAGACTAAGTGACCTTAACTGTGGATACAGCAGTCCTGATGACGGGCGTGCTGCTGGAAGCCTGGCTCTAGCCTCCTCACTGTGTTCTGTTGGGCCTGTGTGGCCCTCTTGCCTTCACTGCGCCGACATGAGTGTCTGTCAGCACAGAAATCAGCAACTATTAAGTTCTCAGACTTGTTCCAGAATTATGTACTTTTATCTTTTCCATGCTTACGTGGATTTTTGTCAAAAGTACATATTAAAAAATAAAGACTGATGGGCTTTTGTTGGTAATCATCTTAAATCTGTAGATGAGTTCGAGGCTTGACAATTTAGTATGCTCTGAGTGATGACGTCCTAAATCTTAGAGTTTCTTTCCCCAGTGTTTCTAGTGCTCAGTATACAGATCTTACATACACTTAGTGCTAACTATTTTGTTTGTGACGCCTCTGTTGACTCAGTCATAGGAATTTTCCATAGGGTTTTTCTCATCCTGTCATCTTAATATGATGAGTTGTGTTGATTGGCTTTTTTTGCGGTGTTTTTAGTGTCCCTGAAATAAATAAGCCCCTCTTTTTAATTGTATATTGTTGTTTTTAGGAATTACAGGACGGACATTGCTGTCTTCTTAGAGCATTCTTACTAGAATATTCTCTTTAATTATTGTCCCCTCTTGTACCAGAGCCAATGACTGGTAATTTTCTTTGTTGCTGGTAGATTAGTTTTATTTATTCTAGAAACTAATGCAATTGGAATATATGTAGTTGGAATATAATATGTAACTTCAGCTGTGGAAATAGGAGCAATTTCTGTCTTTTACAACTTATCATGTTCTCCAGACTTACCTCTGTTGGGTATATGAACACTTAGTCTTTGCCTAAAAAAAGTTTTTTTTTTTAAATTATTTGCCTATACCATGTAAATTGTCACACTTTTCTTTTGGTTGTTTACAGAAGTTCCTCATTAACTTTGTAATTCCTGTGGACATTGTATTATCTATTGTTCCATGATGTTTTTTTCCTGTAAAGCAGCTTCAGTGTTTATTATCTGGTTTCAGGTCTCTTGGCTAGGTGTCTCTGGCTCCCTTCTGATGCAGCCCAGGCCTGTTAATGGTTGGAGACTTCTCTTGGAGATGTAGGCTAGATTGACATGTTTCTTTTTGTTGACATGTTAATGATTTCTTTATACTGCTTTCTAGTTTCCCTTGTTTCTGAAACGAACTAGCCACATTCTCATATTGTGATGCACTTCTGGCTTTCAAGTCACCACCACCCCCTCTAACACACACACACACACACACACACACACACACACACACACACACACACACACACACATCTTGGTACTTGGTATTAAATTTGGGGCCTCTTGCATGCCACGCAGTCTATACCATTAAGCTAAGTGTGCTAGTCCTCAGCTTTTTCTTTTATCTATAGTTAAAGCAAATATTTAGTTTGCTTAAGAATGTTTTTTTAAATTTGTCTTTGAGTTTGCTAACATTTTTTAATCTTTAAATTTATGTCTCTTGGAAAATGTGGCAAGATTTTGGCCATGGTTTGGTTTACATTCTTGTCTTTTGTATCCTTCTGCTGGTTCTGGTTTCTCTAGTTACGTGTGTTGGCCATTTAAAGTCACATTACTCACCAAGGCTAAGAAATTAGTGTCAGTCATCTGTCTGTTCTTCACATTTAAAATTTGCATTTCATTTATCTCTTTTTACTGGCTTTCAGTCTGCAAGTCCATCTAAGTAAAGTGTTTTAAACATTTTAAGTTTTGAAATGCCATTGTTAGGTTTTCATTTCTTTTTCTCTGCTGAGTTATTTACCTGTCATTTAATCCATTCTGAGTTAGGGTTTCTTTTGTTATTATTACTCACGCATATATTACATCACCTCCCTCTTCCCCTCACAGCCTCCGCCCCCCTGCCCCTTCCCCCCCAACCCCCCCATTTCTCTTGATGTGATAAAACACCACACCCAAAAGGTATTTGGGGAGGAGAAGGTTTATTCTTGTTAGAATTCCACATCACAGTCCATCATTGAGGGAAGTCAAGGTGGGACCTCAAGACAAGAGCAGATGCAGAAGCCATGAGAAATGTGGCTTACTGGCTTGTTCCGCCTGTGTTTTATACAATCCAGGACCATCGGCCCAGGTTGGCATCACCCACTTTAGTCATTAATCAGTGAAGTGCCTGACAGACTTGCTTATAGGCCAGTCTTATGGAGACATTTGTCAAAGAAAAGTCCGTCTCTCTGAGTAACTCTAGCTTGTATTGAGTTGACAAAAAGCTAACCAACACGCGCCCCAAATGTATTTTTTTTCTTATTTGTTGCAGAACTATAGTAGCTATTTTGTAACATCTAGAGTTTATATTCATTGTTGGTATCTAGTAATTCCTTTTTCTTATAGCACACTTTTCATTGTTGATTCAGAATCAACAAACTTCTACTGCCACATGGAAAATGATAATTAAATCATTGTAAAAATTTTAGTGTAGACCCCTCCTATTTTTTGGCATACACTCTGAGTAGCCATGTCACAGAAGTGTTTTCATGTGTCTTTGTTTGCCACTGCTTTTCTTTTGTGTGTTAAAGCAATGACCAGAACCAACTTGGGGAGGAAAGAGCTTGTTTCACTTACACTCCCCATCACCCATCATGTCAGAGCAGGACCTGGAGGCCGGAGGTAAGGCAGAGGCTGTGGGGGAAGTTGCTTACTGCCTGGCTCCCTGTGAGTTAGGACCAGGATAGTCCACAGATTTTCCTGCAGGCCAGTCTGATGGAGACATTTTGTCAGTTGAGGTTCTCTCCTTAAGATGTCCTTAGCTTGTATCAAATTGGCAAACAAAACAAAACAAAACAAAACAAAAAACAGTATATCATGTCCTATTCGACCATGCACACTAAAACTCTGTTAGAATAAGCAGTGGTAGGATTAAAAATCTGTGAAGCTGACATATTTTCAAATGTTTTTGTTGAAAAATCTATGAAATCAGTTTTTCCTTTATTTTATTTTATTTTATTTTATTCTTTGGTGGTTTCATACACTGTATTGTTTGTCTTCTTGTAATGCCCCTTTGCGGAGTGTCCTAACACGAGCTTTGCTTTCTTTTGCAGGGCATCTGTAAACTCACCTTCATCTGCGTCATTCCGGGATTTCTTACTAGAAGAAAAAAAGCTTGTTACTAGCCATGGTGTAGGAGATCATGCCAAAAAAGTTTGCTTTAAAGGAATTGAAAACTCTCAGGCCCTAAATGTTATGAGGTAATAAATTTAAAGCTAATACATTTTACTTTAAATTATTCTGTGGTGGTTTCATGTTTTGAAATGATGTTAAAAGTATACAAGGCAGAGCTGGACATGGTGGCGCACACCTTTAATCCCAGTACTTGGAAGACAGAGGCAGGTGGATAACTGAGTTCAAGGCCAGCCTGGTCTACAAAGAGAGGACAGCCAAGGCTACACAGAGAAACCTTGTCTTGAAAAGCAAAAAAAAAAAAAAAAAAAAAAAAAAGTATACAAGGCAGACATTATAGCTTCTTGTACACTCAGGATTAGCTCCTCTTTCTTTCTTTCTTTCTTTTTTCTTTTTGTTTCTTTTTTTTTTTTTTCATAACAGCTTTGGAGATATTTGCTTATAAAAAATTGTATGTTGAAACCAGAGTAGGGTTTTGGAATCTATCTATACCCATACATGGTCACATACTCAAAGCAGTGAATATAATCACTTCTCCCAGAATCTCTCATGCTCCTTTTCCCTATCAGTCGCCCATGGATTTTTGACAAGATAGATCTGGTATATTTTAGAATTTCATGTCAATGGAGCCATGCAGTGAAACCGTCCTTTCCTAAAACCTGAACCTTACTTACTATAGTTATTTTGGAACTCATCTGTGTTATGTATTGGCGATTGATTCCACTTACTCTTTGAAGTGTGTCTCTTTGTGTTCATCTACAACAGCCTAACTCCATGTATCTATTACTGAATTTGGGTGTTTCTGGTTTCAACTCAAGTTACTTTATTTATTCATTTAGTTCTTGTTTTTTGAGTCAGAATCTCATAGCCACAGATAGCCTGGGATGCCCTTGGTTGTCTTAAACTTGCCTTCCTCCAACCTTAGCTTCACAACAGTTATAACTCAGCTATTCTAGGTATGTTTTATACTGATTTTTAGAGATGCTTCATATTTTAAATGTCTACATGATACATGAAAATCTATACATAATTTATTAATGGTAAAATATTTTTTATAAAAATGATTTATTGCCAGTCATGGTAGCATACTCCTTTAATCCCAGCACTCAAGAAGCAGTGGCAGGCGACTGGAGAGATGGTTCAGAGGCTAAGAGCATTGGCTGCTCTTCCAAAGAAAGGTCCTGAGTTCAATGCCCAGCAACCTCAGGGTGGTTCACAGCCATCTGTAATGAGATCTGGTCCCCTCTTCTGGGGTGCAGCCACACATGCAGGCAGTGCACCTTGGGATAATGTAGGGTAGGTAAATTTCAGCACAGACAGGACATATTTGTTCATGAGGTGAGAAGCCAGGTAGCACGTGCAAAAGGTGAGACTGAGCAGGGAACACCTCGTGTTTATCTGTCAGTACTCCTGGCTTCCTGGGAGAGGCAGTGCCTACTGACCACAGCAACATTTTAATTAACATGACTTTTCCAATACGGATATGGATATATATATATTTCTTTTTTTTTTTTTTCCCCTTTTTGAGACAGGGTCTTCTGTAGTCCAGAGTGGCTGGCCTTGAACTTACTATGTAACTGAAGGTGACATTAAACTCTTGGTCTTCCTGCCTTTACGTCCCAAGTACAGGGATTACAGGCCTCTGTCATCACACTTGGGTTCTCAATTGTACTTTCAAATGAACTTTTTTTTTTTTGATTGCTGGAAGGGCGGGCAGTAATAGGAAAAAGGTTTGGGTTACTTGGTATCACATGCACATCTCCCCACAATGTTAAGCCTGCAGTGTTAATAGAAAAGACACTGTCATTTGTGGCCAGATTAATGTTTTATGTAATGACAAACACTTTATTTCTGATTTTTTGTTGTTAAACCATTGTTTTTCTTCCCACAAATCCATTTTTGTGAAGTCCTAGTAGATGTAGCAACTCAGGTCTGCCGTCTGTTGTTTGAGAGACTGAGGGAGGGTTGCCATGAGTGCCAGTCTGGGCTTCGTAGTGAGTTCTAAGGCAGTCTATGCCTCAAACAACTACACCAGCAGCAGCAGAAGTGTTCTGCTCAATTTCTGTCTCTCAAGCAGACGATATAAGCTCTGGTTAAAACAAGTAGAGCCCCAGAGGTGTTTGCCTTCAGCTTACCCTTCTGTGGAAGTGGAGGGTCTATCATAGAGTTCCAACAACAGTTGTGTCTGAGATTTCTGGTGTGTGTGAAATGTTTACAGACATTTTTTAATGGATATTGTGGTTGGTTTTCTTACTGCAGATAGGTACATTTAGAAGCACTGTTTTTGAGGAATTTTGTTACAATATAGAAAGTTAGAATTGAAAGGATCTGGTTACTATCTCCCTAGCTTTTCAGATAATTTTAGAAGGGGAAGGCTATCTTCAATAGAACTCAAATATTTTTTTTTTTTAAAAAGTCTTTTCACCTATAAATTTTCAAGTTAAAATTTTAATGTTCGTTACCCTTTTTATTACCTCTTTCTGCTTCATAAGCCTTCAGTTATTAATTAACCCTTTTAGTTCTTACGCAGATTCAACTTTTTCCTGTGCATTGTCTTCCTCACTGTACTGTACAGCCAGATTTCTGTTACCACTTGATTCCATTCTGGAAAACTAAAGCAATCTGGCTAACCTCAATAGTGCCCCACTGTAGGACTCTTTGTACTAGAACCGCAGGTGTGGGCCATTTCCTTACTACCTATTTCCTGTTCTTTCTACACCGTCCGTGTCATGAGCATATGTCCTATTGTCAGATAGCATACTGCAGACTACTTTCACATATGATCTGCACTTTAGATTTGCGTGTCCTTGACTTGTCCGTCTTGCTTAGATGTTCAGAAACACATCAGACCTCATGCCTGAAGCCAAACGGCAGTCTTCCTAATGCTCTCAACCCAAAGCCAAGCAAGCTGTAGATACATCACACCCCATACCCAGCTCTTCACTCTTTAGTAAGCAGTGCCTGTGAGTCCTTGTCTCGGTAATAGCCTGCCATCCGGATCTGGCTGATTTTAGCTCTTGAGCGTTTAATATATGCACTAAACTTCATAACCAAGGCTCTCCCCCATCTCATGCCTCTGTGGCTTTTTACCTTAGTTACAAGAGAGGCTCTGCACCTGGTCTTCTTTCTTCCTTTCCTTCACTACACTGAGCCAGTATGTTCCGTTATAGAAATACAGAACTGGGCTAGAGAGATAGCTCAGAGGTTAAGAGCACTGTCTGCTCTTCCAGAGGTCCTGCGTGCAATTCACAGCAACCATATGGTGGCTCACAACCATTTATAAAGAGATCTGTGCCCTCATCTGGTGTGTAGACATGCACGCAGGCAAACACTGTATATGTAATAAATAAATAAATCTTAAAAAAAAAAAAGAAATACAGAACTTACTGCCTTTAGGGTAAATGCTAGAATTCTCAATATGGCCTTCAATATCTACATTGCCTGGCTTCTGTCAGCCTCTTTCATTTTGTCGTAGGAAATAATCCCAGTGATATTGCCTTTGACTTTTTCTTATTCACAACTGTCCTTTCTATTACCTTAGCCTTTGATTCCAACATTTCATTCTGTTCAGTTGGGTATTTTAGAGGCGTCATACTCCCCTTAGTCGGTTTCTGTTACGTATTTCTGCCATGCTTCTGTAATGTGGGTATAATTGTTGCTAGTGATTCTTTTGTTTGTTTGGAACCAGGATCTTACTGTATAGTTCTGGCTGGCCTGGAATTTTCTGTGTAAACCAGGCAAATCTCAACTCGCAGAAATCCACCTCTACCTCTATCTCTGCCTCCACCTTCCCCAGGAACGGGATTAAAAGTGTGAGCAACCATGCCTGGTGCTAGTGGTTGGTGTTTGTGTGCTGTATCTTTTTATATCAGTGTCGTGACAACAAGGGTGATGTCTCTCTGGCTAGTCACTGCACACACATGCTTCAGATGGGCATCTAATGAGTATCTGCTGATGGTCTGAATAAATGATCTGAATTAAAATTGTACCTCCTTTTCAGGTAACATTTTTGAATATAGTGAATTTTATTGGGTGTCTCTGATGCACAAATTTCAAAGTATAAAAATTTAGTTTATTTTTATAGTACTGTACATTTTAAGTACTAGCAGTATAAATTGAGATTTTAATTTTTCATTGAGTAAGTTGGTCATGGAGCTCAGAAAACCTTAAGGATCTGTGGTTTGCCAGTTGGTCACTAGAGTGTGCTGTCACATTGAGACTAAACCGTGAGCAGTATCTGCTGTCATATGACTGGAAGTTTGCGTTGAAAGATCATGTGTCAGTAGATGGCTCTCACTGATAAGGATATGGAAAAAGCATAGATTATATTTTATTTAATCATAGAAAACATGTAATTCACAAGTAAATTTTTAAAAAGAAGGACATAAAACACTACAGACAAGCAAAATAATCACCAAGTTAGGGGATACCAGGTAGCGTCGTACTGGCTTCTGTTGGGCATATGTAAAAACACAGTATGCAGGCCAAGCCCTGGTGGATTTGAAGTCTGGCTAATAAGTGGAAATATGCATACATGATGTTAAATGGCCACCCAGAGTGTCCATGCAGCAGCACGGAAGAGGTTACGGTGAAGGAAGTCACACAGGCTAGACGTGTGAGAGGAGGAGAGACTTCCACAACTCTCCTGTGACCGTGGGAGGAGCAGAAAACAGGCCATGTCACTATTGAGCCTTTTTGTTGTTAAAGGCTTTGGAATGTGGACTGAGATTTTTAAAGAAGAAATAAAAATATAGGAGAGAGGGAAACACAAACAGGAGATAGTGGAGGAAAAGCAGGAGGACAGGCGTGCTGGTGGTTCTTGGGGTAGAGTGTAAGTTAGGGCCCCAGCTGAGGAAAGTCTGCAGCCCACACGTTTTTATCTTGATTGTAGAAAATGTGACTTTAAAATTATTTTGCCCCCAAGGCAACAGCAAGCAAAGAAAGGCAGTGCCATCTGGAGATGTTAAAATGCAGAAGGGAAGGGTTTGTGGTCTTTTAGCTCGTTGTTCTTAGTGTGGTTTTTTCATTTTCCTTTCACCTAAATATCTTTGCAGCTCTGGACTGAGAAATGCAAGCCGTGTTTCTAATCACCATGAACAACTTCCTGAAACAAAATTACTATTAGGATTGTATAAGTTTTAATATTAGGTAAAATTTTAAAATAAAACAGTATAAAATCTTATAAATAAAAATATATTGTCTAAGCAAAAACAGCTTAGTTCTTTTAACATCTAAAAATGACTGGATTTTTCAATTTAAGCAAAAGTAAAGAATATTTAACATAACCTTTTGGTATATTTTTCTTTTTCAGAAGGCTAACTATATACATGTTGTGTATTAGAATATCTGGTTTTGTTTTTAGTATCTAAATCTTAATAACTTTATGTTATTGGAAAGCTTAGAACTCTTAAAAATGTTTGTATTTAATAGCTTTCTTGTATTTTATGATGAAATTTTGATGGACTCCCAGTTGTTTGGGATAAAGAAATGACTAATATAATTATCCATTAAAGTTTATCAGTGGAAAGAGATGTGGAATTATAATCTCGTGAGACAGATTTTTGTCATTTTAAAATTTGGGGGGACTTGCTAGCCAAGCTCCCCACTGTGTTAAAGTTACAATCCCAGACTGAGGTTTCAGTGTAACAGTGTAGCCCTTCCTTGGCGTCACTGTATATGAACTTAAGGATCGTGTAGACCTACTGAGGCACCTTCATAAAATAGAATTGTTTATCTTAAATCTTTAGTTTACATCGACTTAGTAGGCCCTGAGTTTGAAAACTCCTTAGACTGTTAATTTAGTTTTATTAGCCAGTAACATACCATTTTCCAATTCTTTATTAGCTAATATTAAGTGTGGAAAAATAATAGGTTTCCTTGTGACATTGCCATATATAGCTCTAGTGTATGTTGGTTATTCCCAATGTAGTGACTTACTGTAGTTATCTAACAACTAAGTAATTATCAGTTCTACATTATTTGTGTGTCTTTGAGAGTATCGATACATTTTAGTTGGTTCCTAGAACCACCAGGATAATTTTCAGCACCTGCAGTGTAGTTGTTGAATGAGCTATCCCCAATAGACTCTGGCATTTGAATACTTGGTCCCCACTTGGTGATACTGTTTGGGAAGGCTTATGAGGTTCAGCCTTGTTGGAGGGAGTGTGCCACTGGGGGCAGGCTTTGAGAGTGACTTAGGCCATTTCCAGTGCACTCTCCCTGCTTCCTGTTTGTGAGAGAAGATGTGAGCTCACAGCTTGCTATTGCAGCCAGTGTGCATACTGCCCGCTCTGCCGTCATGGACTCTTAAACCCTGAAATCTAGACGAGAGTGTAACATATATGGAAACTATTCTGTATTCTGATAGGATTAACTTGAATGGAGACCAAATGCAGCCTCCTTTGGTTAAGTCCTTGGGCAGGTCTCACACGTCAGACCAGGGCTAGAGACCAGAGGTTGCTATGGTGTTAAAATACTAGATCTAAAGGACAAACACAGGCAGCAACTTCTGTAAGAAATTGCCGCAACCTACGTAGTTTACAGAAGGAAGGGTCTTTTTGGAGTTATGGTTCCAGAAACAGAAACTCTTGCAAATTGCATCTTATGTTCCCTTCTGTCTGTTACCTAGAGATAACACAGCACATTAGCTGCCCACAAAATATGAATGCTAGTGACTCACAGAGGCCTTTGTACGTTTCGTGTATGCCTGATTACCATACGTAACAATAATATATGAGCATCAGTAGAAAAAGGTGGCTCCTTATGATACTTTCCCCGTGTGGTTCATTTCTCTGTAGAGTCTTTCTTGGCTTGTCCTTCTTAGCTAGGCCTGACTACACACAGAAATCTGTCTCCTAGGACAGGAGCTCATGGCTCTGCTGTATCTATTAGTAAGATGTATTACTAACATTACTAAAATTCTTAATCCTGATTTTGAAATTTGTCTTACAGATGTTCAACTCATGGAGCTCCAGGACTAGAAAGCAATCATGTTTCTGATTTTCCACTTCTAGACAGTCCCAAGTAAGCTTAATTGATTACCTGTGGGCCTCTAATGCTGAGCTGGTGCTTCACACTAACACATTGTGTAGTTGAAAGTACTAGAGTGTATTGCTTGAATATTCCCTTTTCTAAAGTAAGAGTTAAGTATATCATTTGTTACACCTTGACTTTTTAGAATTTTCTAAAATGTTACCTTGTAACACTTACTTAAGTAAAATAATAATTCTCCTTTGCTGTGTTTTCACCTCACCGTTCTGTAATTTCTGCAGAGCTTCCTGGTTGCATTATACAGTAGTTCCTAGGGGGGAAACAGCATTGCTTAATAATATTCCATAGGAAATTTTACACGGAAAACTTTGAGGACACGAATAAAAAGCCATTATTGTCATTCTTACAGCCCCTGGCTGTCTTCCTCACTCGCTGCTTCTCCTGCGGTTGCTCCAGTCACGTTCGCATCTATTGTAGAAGAAGAGCGGCAACAAGAAGCCGCCCTCATCAGAAGTCGGGAGAAGCCCCTGGCTCTCATTCAGGTGAGTGGCGTGCTCGCCCAGCGTCAGCTCAGCGAGGGCCCGAGCTCAGTGGGCTTTGTTGTTATTTGTTTGCTCGAGACCTTGTCTAACTCTGTAGTCCAAGCTGGCCCTGACAGTCTTCCTGCCTCTGTCTTCCACATGTTCTGTTATTGATGTGACTACCACACTTGACTCATGAATAGGACTGTAGGAAATTGTATTTATTTTATTGCTTGACTTTGAGCAGCTGACTAAATCTCTCAGACTAAAATTTAAAAATGCATGTTAAACAAGATTGGAACATCCATTAACTCAAGTAATTAATTGAAGATATTCAGGGCAATTAATATGAACTAGCACATTGTGGTCAGGTTTCTTCTATTTTTAGTATTAGCAATGCTTTGGGCTGTTTTAGGTTTTAAAAGTAGCCAGTTGAACAATTGAATGATTTTTCCTGCTCCTCTCAGCGGCTACTTCAGCTCCTATATTATAAACAACAGAGACCATCTTTGCCTTAACTTATGCAGAAGAGGATTTATTTGAAAGATGGGAGATTTCACAGACACATCTAAAAGATTAGAGATACAGGCTGAGAAAAGACAAGCCCCATGACTCTGGAGAGTGCAAAAGCAAGATGTAGAGGTGATACAGTGGCAAGAAGTACCTCACAGGGTGAAACGCCAGCATGAGTGGACCCCAGAAATGCCGTTCAGTTTCTTCTTAACTTTAAGATTCAAATTGAGGTGCTGGCAGATGGCTCAGCAGCTTAGGGCATGTATTTCTCTTGCAGAGGACCTGGGCTTGGTTCTCAACACTACCCTCACTTACCTCACAACCACCTTTAACTTCAGCGCTAGGAATCCGGAAGTTCTCTTCTGGCGTCCAAGGGTGCGCAGGCATGCACCCAGACACACACACATGCACATACACATTGTAAGAAGAGATCTGAATTGAAGTGAGAGCAGATACCTGATTATTCTAGCTCAGGCTCAAGATTCCTAAGAAGGCCAAGGGACCGCAAGGTGTCTGACTCAGTTCTGCTGTGTTGCATCTATGCAAAGTCCCAGGGACTCCAGGGGAAGCCAGACACCGCTACATCCCGCTAACCTGCTCTCCTTCAAAACGAAGCAGACCGTCTCTCCTTCTCTTCTCCCAGGTCGAGGAGCACGCAATACAAGACTTGCTGGTTTTCTACGAGGCGTTCGGCAACCCTGACGAGTTTGTTGTCGTGGAAAGGACACCACAGGGGCCTCTCGCAGTGCCAATGTGGCACAAGCATGGGTGCTAGCTCACTGGGGAGAGGAGACCGCTCCCAGGCTGCGGTTACTACACTCGTGTGAAGAAAACCTGTGCACAAGCTTTCTTATAGATTTGGTCTCACATTGTTCTAGTCAGAGCAGGAATGGATATGATTTCTTCCCATACTTTATAATGTTTGTATGGCTAATGAGAAATTTATCAGAATTGTGATTTTTAGTAACTTTTATGTGAAAGTCTGTCAGGAAAAATGTTAGGCTAAGGTTGGTTGGATTGTATTTTCTAAATTACCTTACAAAGGAAAATATGGGTGAAGTGTAAAGTTTAGGAATAATTCATTAAAATAATTTTTTTTTCACTTGAGAATTTGAGGTAATTTAGAAGAGCTTATTTTTTAAATAAGGCATTGATGAGCTTAAGGCATCATTATTTCTGATTCACTAATGGCCAGCATGTTCAGTTTGCACAGTAGATGTGTCTGTATTGTTGCTTTTTCACTGGGCTGTTCATTCTTGGCCTCTTTGCCATTGGACCTGATGAAATGCTGTGTGATTCTTAGCTCTCCAGGACAGCTTAGTCAAAGACCATGCCTTCTGTGGGAGACTTGAACTCATGGATTTTTGTTGAGATGAAAAGATAGCAAGAGAGGACATATGAATACCTAATTGTGAAAGAATCAGTTTCTTAAGGTGTTAAAATTTTCTAAAACAAGCATAGGATTACTGAGTAGTTGGCCGGAATGGTTGCTCATAGTTACTGTTTAGTACTGCGTAAGCAGAAGTTCTGTGAGCCTGGATTATATGTGTACCTGTAAAGTTTGATTATTTTCTTTATAGTACGATGTTTGCTTTGGTTTTCTGTGTTTAAAATGAAAAGAAAAGCAATGTTAAAATGTGTGCTTCGATATGTAGACAAAATGAGAAAGGTAATGCTGAGCTTCTGGCGAGGAGTCCCTGGGGCATGAGGGCAGTTTGCTGCTCAAGTGCAGTTGATGGGAAATTGGCTGAAGCTAACTCAGCATTTCAGTTCAGTTCCACCCACAAGCAGCAGACGTGTAAGCAAGTGTGCAATAAAAAGTAATCTTGATCCACTCAGTACTGCTGTGTGTTTGACATTGTGTGTAGCACTAGATTGACACCTTAAGGAGAGATTTTCCAGATATTCTTAATTATTTCACCTGATTTGCAACACTGATGGTAAGTTGTATATTTTTACTCTGCTAAAAATCCCAAGTTTTATATTCTATATGTTTGAGTAATTTGAGAAAAAATGGACTTTACGATGTATGTCATTTTGCTATCAGTAAAGAAGCTTTCCAAAGTCATTAGCTTATTGGCTTTGATACTCTGAAGACATTGTACATGATGGTTTGCTTCTTGTTCTCCATTCTGCCTCTGAAGTCCCCTCAGAAGTCCCTGTTGCAGTCAGAGGGCATGAAGGGGAGCTGGGGCTGACTGAGTGTGCGTGGGACTCTCATTCTTGTACTTTATAACTGTTTCATACAGTGAGCTACTGTATAAAATTTCATATGGGAAGAAATGCTTCTTCGAGAAAAGTGAAAGATAAGTCCTTCAGTGAACTGTGGTTTTGATGACTAAGTCCAAGAACATGACAGCTGATATATTGCTTTGAAAACCCAGGAGGATGGTGCGAGCTTTTTCTAACAGTCCATTCTTCCTGTGGTCACTCGTCCATCTCTAGATGTGCAGCTTTAAGAAAATCCAACAGGACTGAAGAAAATCTGTGAGTCATCTACTTAAGTGATTGCTGAGTTGGAGAGGCCCCTTTAAGACTCAGCTAAACAAGCCCAGAGGTGATTGTGTGAATGAGCACCCGCACTAGAGTGTGCTTACAGTTTGTGAGATCAAAAAAACTTGAAACTCAGTGAAGTTTATTGACAGAATACTAGGGTTTACGTTTCTTTCTTCCTGCTTCTCCTCCTCCTCTTCCTCCTCCTCTTCTTCTTTTATTGTTGCTGCTTTAGTTGTAGTTGTTGAGACAGGGTTTCTCTGTGTCGCCATGGATGTCTTGGAACTCACTCTGTAGAACCAGCTGGCCTCTGCCTACTGTCTGGCAAGTCTCAGAATTCTAAAAACATGTCTTTTAGGAAAATCCTGCTTTACCTAGGAACAACTGCATTCTGAAGGTCAGCCCTGGGTGGGCAGCTTGTCTGTGGCTCTTCTGGAGGACATGGGACATGTTTGGTTTTTATGACAAAGGGACTGAGTGCTGTTTCTTACATTTTCAATCTAAAGAAGCCCTGTCGGTTTGCCTCAGGCAGTTTGCTTTCTATACTGAAGAAAGTGAAGTCCAGAAAGTGACCAATAGAATGATGTTTCTATCTCTGTAGTATGGTTCCCCTCTGACTGTTGCCGGCTGTCTCTTTGAAATGGCCATTTATCTATAGCAGTTTACCAAGAAAAAGAAATATGAAAAGACCACTTTTATATAAAGAAATATCAAAGACAGTTGTAGTCCACAGACTTCCAGATTTGTCAATACAGAGATGTTTTCAGGGAAAAAGTAGAGCCATCTTCCAAGAAGAAATCGGAGAGTGATCCGAGACATGCTGAAGCATAGGAGCTCTTTCTTAAGATAATGCCACACTGTGCCAGACATCCAAGCCACCTTCTTGGTCCTGCGCATTACCCACCCAGCTGTACCTCGGCTTCGAGGCAAAACTTCCTAGCTGTGGTTCATTTTCCTAACTGTTTGTGGTTCTCTGGCCAGCCTTTGATTTGTGTGCAAGTAAGATCCTCCTGTTCTCATCCTTTCCTGTCCCATTCTTTCCCAGATCTCTCCAGCTAAGCCTGTGGGTCATTCCTGGCCTTCCCTACCCACACACTTGGTGGTCTTCCAGCACCTATCACCTTGGTTCATCCATATCTTTTAGCTAGTCTTTCCTGTGTTTTTCTTATTGCTTCCACTGTATTTACTATATTGTTATATCCTTTAAAACAAACTCAAACTTTTGTCTCAGATCCATTCCCCCTCCCCTTTTGTACAGTATTTGTTTATTTGTCAATGTTAGTATTTTGCCCTCATCTATGTGTGTACACTGTGCATTGCCCACAAAGGCCGGAAGAGAGCATCGGATCCCTAGAACTAGAGTTAGATGTTTCTGAGCAGCCATGTGGGTGCTGGGACTCAAAAGACAAAAACCCGGCCACTTCCTGTTTTCCTTGTTCTGTGATGATTTTCCCTGCTAAAGTCAGAAGATTTTTTTCCCCCTCTGGTCTGAACTGGAAATCCTACGGGATTTCCTTCCATCTTTCCATCTTTCATCATCTCAGTAGTCAACAACTCCAAAAGATGCAGCTCTTTCCTGAGCCTAGGCTTTTTATCTGTTAGCCTCTTGTGTCTAGCAGAAGCATTCTTGGACTGTAGTAGCATAAGTGTGTTTTAACACTTTATGTGTGTGTACAGGTGTATTTTAGGAAATGCTTGCAGTAGTAGGTTTCCTTATAGCTTTGTGGGAAAGTCTTTTTTTAAGATATTCTTTCTTTCTTACTTTAAAAAATGCTTTATTTATTTTTATTTTATGTGCATTGGTGTTTTGTCTGTGTGACGATGTCAGATCCCATGAAATTGTTGTTATAGACAGTTGTAAGCTATCATGTAGGTGCTGGGAATTGAACCCCGGTCTTCTGGAAGAACAGCCAGTACTCTTAACCACTGAGCCATCTCTCCAGCTGTGGGAAAATCTTTAGTGTTATTTATTTCTCCCAGTTTCCCTCTTCTACTCTGTCGTCTCTCTCCAATTTATCCCTTCCTCCTCTATAATTCCTCCTTTAACCTTGTATTCCAGTGTATTCTATGTCCTCTCTCCCGAAAAACTCCAGTCCCCCACTTCTTAGTAACTTCTGGTCCTCTGTGGGTATTCCAAATGAAACAAATATATCTAAAGATTCAAAACTAACTTCCACAAATGAGACAAATACGTGACACTTATCTTTCTGGATATGGGTTGCCTCATTCAGAATCTGTTTATAAATTTCATACTTTCTTAATAGCTGAGTTGTTCTACTGTGTAAGTATGCCACATTTTGTGACACATCCATGTCCATGGGCATCGAATAGGGCTCTTCTGACAGTCTGTGTAAGAAGCTGTTAGGCTTCCTCCACCTTCCAGCCGCCTTCTCCTGCCAGCAAGGGCTGTGGAGACTGCTTCTGTAAGGAATGGCATCAGAGCCTTTAGTTCATGGGGCATTGGACCTGTGACTGCTCTGTTGGCCCCTTAACCTGCTGACTCTACCCAGGCTTAGAAGACCCACCAATTCATACGTATTGTGGGAATATTCTGTAAGGACGCCAAGAGAGAAGTGCCGACATTTTCAGTTTCTTAATAAAGTCCCCTTTATTACCCTGATCCTTTAAGGCAGTGGTTCTCAACCTTTCTAATACTGGGACACTACTACAGTTCCTCATGTTGTGGTGACCCCATCCGTAAAATTATTTTCATTGCTGCCTCATAAACAATTTTGCTACTGTAATGAATCTTAATGTAACTTGCTGTGTTTCCCTGTGGCCTTCCCCTGTAAGAGGGTTGTCCACGCCCCCGCACAGGTGTCTGGGCCCACAGGTTGAGAATGAAAGTGGTGCCACTCACCTCTCCTGAACTGCAACTGGGACTGCAGCTTGGTGGGCGGAACGACAGCCAACGGACGTGGACCTTCAATTTGGAAAGAACTACACCAGAAAAACTGACAACAGCAAAACCAAAAACTGGAAAGTTAAAAACAATAAAAAACAAAACCCCCCAAAAAAAAAAATCAGGAGAAGAAAGCCACGATAATATGTACAAACAAAACTAAAAAACAAACAAACATGAAATAGAAAAGCATCTTCATAAAACCACACGTGCCTGCCACTACTAAGCGTTAGTTTTAGCTCAGCCCTTTAGGTTTTAGCCATGGTCTTTGTCCAGGTTGTCTGCTGTCTAGTTTGATCTTGAACCTGGTTCTGCCTCCCACGTGCTGGAGTTACAGGCACTCACAAGCATGTCTGGGTCCTTTCAATGCACTTCGTAAACTAGAAATAACAGATAGTTCTGCTAAACATATCACAGGCTGGTCTGAGTTATTAACTCAGTTGAGCTTTTGTTTGATTTTATATTTTAGAGAGAAATCTTTCTCTAGAGTGCTACTATGTGTGTCCTCAACCTTGAATAAGATCTGTGTGGGATTTGAAAATATCTTTAACATAAATTATTAGTCGGTAAGAAACATTTTATAATTCTAGTATTTTATTTTCAGACCAGCAAAATGAAAAAAAATTAGTGAGTTGGAAAGAAAAGGTGAATTTTCCTCTTTCTTTTAAGGAAAACATCCACAAGACACTTACGGTTTCTTGCTCCTCTGCTATTACTATAAAATAGAATCGTGCCCTTGATTAATTTTCCAATCATCATAGAAATAGAGAACTTTTAGGGGAAAAAGTGGCTTTCAGTGTGGTTCCATGTGAGGTGGGTGCCCATGTCTGTACTTAGTAGTTGATTTTCACCATCACTCTCCCTGACATGTCTTTCTTTAAATTCCACAGAGGGTAGCAGTCAAGGACAGAAAAGGGGGCTTGGGGTCTGATGCTCAAGTTGGACATATGGGAAAGTCACAGCATCCTCTCAGGCTGTGCAGGCTGTAAACACTAGAGGTGAAGAAGCCACTAGGACCTAAAGGAAACCAGAATCCTGTGATAGATGCTTAACATTTACTTTGTACTTCTGTATCTTCAGCTTCTCAGGTTAGTAAGCCATTCAAAGTGAAAATCAGGATTTCTGTTAAGATTTTTGAGGCTGGGCGTGGTGGCGCACACATTTAATCCCAGCAATCAGGAAGCAGAGGCATGTAGATGGATCTCTGTGAGTTTAAGGCCAGCCAGGTCTACAAGGCGAGTCCAGGTCAGCCAGGGCTATTATACAGAGAAACCCAGTCTTGGAGGTAAAATGGGGGGGAAAAAGGACGATTTTTGTTCCCTTTAATCTTATTTGCCCTCAAATTCAGTGCTCCCTTGGATCGAACTTCAGAGTTAAAAGGCAACTATATATTTTATGCAATATACACAACACATATGTAAATTGTTATATATGAATGCATATATGTAATTGGATTATATGCATAATTTAATTTACAAAGTTTGACTAGGGTTTCTCATTAATAACATGCTCTAGTGCCATGTAATAAACCATTTATTACTGACTTTTCATGAATTCTACTTTAGTGACCTTCAAATCAGAAATCATATACAGAAATGGCAAGCATTCTAAAACAGCAGGTCCCTGCATAGTGTATGGCTTCTTAATATGGACTCTTAGTTATGAGGAGGACCGATTTATTTTTCTAAAAAGCCCCATGGTTAAGTTAATTTGTGGAATATTATGTTGAGTAAAGATTTCTGTTTTCAGTGATGCTTGGGACTGTAAAATGCCGGTTCAATCACAATCTCTCCCTTTTATTTGTATATTCCATGGGGAATAAAGCCCTCTGCAGATTCTGGGTCACAGTGACATTATAGCTAGAGAAGCTATAAAATTAGTCAAACTAGTAATACTTCTGTCTCTTAAAGGTCTGGGTTATTTGTCACCAGCAGTTGTACTTTGAGTGTTTTTTCTAGAGAAGTAAAATTTTATACCCCCACACAACTTGTATATGGGTGTTCTTAGATTCGGTTGTAATAGAAAAATACCAAAGTTACCTAGATGCCCCTTGGCCTAAATCCTTAGGTGGATCATTTTCAGTCTTTGCTACTATTTACATAGCCAGAGGAGGAGTGTGCCTTCCCAGATGGGGACATAGTCCTTGCATTCCTACACTCTGCAAACTTTGATGTACAATAATAATTCCTACTTGGCCAGAGTATGACATACTGCTGATTCATATAGAGAACACAGCAGTTGGTGAAGCAGAGATCACAGATGCTGCAATAGAGTTCTTCAGCAGGGCCGGCCTGGAAGAGCAGCAGTATGTTAGACCACAACTGCTGTGTAAGAAAAGAGTTTGATCTCTTATAATAAAATGCAAATTTGGCTCGGTTCACGATTATCTTTATTTTTCATAAAAATACTGCTGAACTCACATTGTTTTTCATATCTACCAGTTCCCCAGTGGCCGCATAAGGCATTCTTCTGGTTCCCTTATCAAGCACGTGGAAATGTGTCTTCAGTTTCCTCTAAAAGTTACCTAAAAATGAAAAGAAAGCAGTAAATAGAAAATGTATGGCAGTGAAAGGCTCCACTCTAAGTATGAACAACAAGCTCCTGGTCCTAAACACACACACACACACACACACACACACACACACACACCACACACACCACCTACAAAAACCTGATTGCAAAATAGGGGGGAAACAACTGCCATTTCACAATATGAGGGGTAGAGTTGTCAGGTAAGCTCATGAAAAATTTCTCATTAGCTACTAGAAAAATAAAGCCACAGTGGTGTACCATTGCACACCTACTACTGTGACCAAAACAGGAAACAGTGAAAACTGGAGGTTGCAAGATGGAGGACAGATGAGATGGGTGGGATTGGTGTGCATGATGTGAAACACAGAGAATTTTTTAAAAAAAATAGTAAAAACCTCCAGTGTCGGTGTGTACCTAGATGAACTGAGCTTCTTATCTGCTGGTGGGAATGAAAAATGGTACGGCTATTCTGGAACACTGCCCTTGTGACCAGCGGTTGTACTTGAGTATTTTTCCTAGAGAAAAAAAAAATGTTTACTTTTTTTCACTTACACAAAACTTGTACGCAGGTCTTCTTAGCTTAGCTGTGGTAGGAAAATACTGGAAGCTACCTAGATCTCCCTCAGCCTACATCCCTTGCATTGGAGGTGGATTGTTTTCATCCCTTCTTACTGTTCACTTACATAACTGGAGGAGGAGCATGTGACTTCTGCCATGGAAGAGCTCCAGCATTCCTGCGCTCAGCAGACTTTGATGCATAAGCAATGAAGAGTAACGAGTGTTGGTACATGACTTCAGGGGCTGTAATGGCTGCTGAAAAAGCAAATCAAAAGATTTTATATTGCATACTCTTTTTTAAAAATATTATCAAAATAAAATTATAGAGGAAAACAGATTAGTGGTTTCCAGGGGACAGGTGTCAGTTATCGCAGGGCCCAAAATACAAAGTAGAGTCTGCCTCTATTATGGAGATGGTTTCATGGAAATATCTATTCTATAAAAGTGCACTAATAAATGCAGACAATAAAGCAGAGAGACTTCCTGGCTTGACTTTGCACGCTGTGCACTACGCACTGCACTAGGTCTGTGATATGCTGTAGCTCTACTTGAGATGTAGGTGTGGGAAGTTAGTTGGTAGTTGTCTGGGATGGTAGTTTTTTTTTTTTTTTAAATATTTCTGTGCGAATATAATTATTTCAAACTTAAAAGGTTGTTTTGCTTGTTTGTTTTTTAAATATGTGAGATAATAACAGTTGTTGTTCCATCTTGCCTATGGACTACATAGCCCCTCAGGTTTAGAGGACACAGTGGTACAGAGACCAAGAACATGGACTCCTAGAGCCAGTAAATGCCCTGGTCCCAAATGATGCTGTTGAGAACACCAGAGACAGGAATAAGTTCTCGGTTTTGGTTGGCGAGAACCATCAAGGCCCCATTTCCATTAACTCCACCAATGCCCTCTTTGAGGGCAGAGGACTCACTGCACATGGAAAATACCAAAGGACAGCCTGAGTACAGCCCGGGTACTGAAAACAAGGCCACTTTGAAGGGACCTATGAGTGAACTTTGGGTTAGGCAGTGTTATCTATTGCCATGGTAAAAAGCCATGACCAAAAGCAATTTGGGGAGGAAAGGGTGAAATTAACCCTTTCATCTTACACTTTCATTGAAGGAAGTCAAGGCAGGAATTCAAGGAACCTGGAAGCAGAAACTGAGGCAGAAGCCATGGCTGACTGCAGCTTATTGCTTGTTTCACAGGCTTATGGTCAGCCCCATTTTAGACCTCCAAGGACTCTGTGTGTGTGTGTGTGTGTGTGTGTGTGTGTGTGTGTGTGTGTGATGTTACTGAATGCCAATGTCCTTCATGGCCACTGTGTATGCTTTTTCTTGGAAGATGAAAGCTTGTGCAATAATTCCCCAGTGCCCCTCCACCCAAGCTATGGCAACATATTTAAGTAACGGGGGCTTAAACCTTTTCTGAGTATCTCTCCCTCTCCTTTTTCAGACAGTAGAAGCCAGGTGAACGGCTTTTGTCTTTGTCTCTCCCTCCATCCCAGGATTCTGGGGACTAGTGGCTGAATCAGTGTGTCTAGTAACTGCGAACTCCCAGTTAGGCAAGAGCATGTGAGCAATGCTGATGGCTGTGTTCGGAGCCCCTTCCTTCCCACCTTGTGCTCATGGAGAAGCAGCGCTGTGGCTCAGCAGTTGCACACAACACAGTTTTTCCTCTTCCACACAGCTAGAACTCAAAGCTCGATTCTGCCTTCAGTATTAGAAATGTCCAGTACCCAGCCTCCCTTTGCTGCATGGCACAGAAGCCAAGGAGAAGTATGTCCACAGAAGAAAAGATGTTCAAATACTTCTTGGCTTCTGTGCCTAGGAGGGAGGGAAAGGGGAGAATTCACGAGCAGGGCCTAGAGGGAGCATGTTTTGCTGTCACAGCGACCAGAGCCAGTTTGATGTTCTCTGTGCACCTGATCCGATGCAATCCTGTAACTGTCCAGCTGCTTCTTTTCCCTGCTTTGAGACTGAATCTGTAAAGTCCACCTCAGACCAAGGGCGCCCATTGGGATCCCTTGTGAAGAGATGAAGGCTCCCCAAATGCCTCAGGGCATTTATTTTTCTTCCTGGGCATAAAAATCTGGTTAACAGTCATTTTCCTCACAGTATTCGTTGGCTACTGCATAAATGGTATGGGAACATGGTAGGTTGATGGGGACACCGCTGTAGTGCATAGTGCATTCAACTGAACACAAGAAAAAAGCCAATCAGTGCAAACAGTAGATTTAATAAGAAATTGAGTTGTCAGTGAACTTAGGAGTTTTAAAGTTGGCATTTATTTCACGAACATTTCCATTAGAATAGAATTCTGTGCTTGTACATATCATCATGGCTGAATCTATTTTAATAATTATACTAGAGACCAAAAAGGTCAGGATTTTAATTAGCGAGCATTCAATATAGGAATTTCAGAGGACGATTCTGATGAGTCGCAGTGAGTCAGGATTGCCTTAGTTCATTTCTGTTCCCAGAATGGAATCCCCAGGAGTGGGTATAAAAACCAGAAGCCTTCCGACCTCGTGTTCCTGGAGGCAGAGAAGTGCAGAATCATAGGAATGGCCTCTGGTAAGGGCTTCCTGCCAGATGCTAACATGGTGGAGGACATCGCAGGGTAAGGCAGAGTAGGCCAGACAAGAACTCACTTGTGTAAACAAGCCACTCCTGCTTAGTCTGTGAGTGGTGTGTTTCCATCCTGAAGGCAGAGCCCACAGGATCCAGGCATGTCCCGCAGGCCCGACTCCTGAGTGCCACTGCTCAAGGAAGCCAGTTTAGTTTGTAGCTAGTGATCCAGTATTACAAGTTGCTGTCAGAAGAACTGAAATTTCCACACTGATAGAAGAGATCAGAACTGGTGTTTTCTTTTTATTAATATTTTTTTTTAACTAGGAAGAGAATATATTTAAAAGTAGGGCTTAGTTTTCTACTTGGCATTTATGGGCCTGTTTCACAATCTGCTTACAAATCAACTTCTACAACATCTCAGTAACTGAGGATGCATTGTCAGGGTTTGCTAACTACAGCATGTTTTAACTAAAGAGAAAATGTCAATTCTGTTTGCAGAAATCAACAAGAAATCCTAATCAAGCTGTTCTGAACATTTGATAAAAGGACTTAAGGGTCTGGGAAAATTGTTCATTGGTTAAGAGTGCTTGCTGAAGCTTGGGTCTTTCATACCCTTACAGAAGCAGAATTGGTGGTTAAGCAGAGTTGTGGACCATGATTGGTTCTTAAGAATGCCCTTTAAAATGATTGGTTACTAGTTATTTTATCCCTGAGGGGGCAAGAGCTCAGCTTGGGACATCACGTGCTGTCAGGTGTTAGGGACAGGTATGAGGGTGTGGTTTTTCTCAGAAAGTATAGAACAGCCCTGAGGCCATCTCAGAAAGTACCGAGTTGCCAGGGTAGAAAAACAACTTTTCTATCTCTTCAACTGTAAACACACAGAAACATGGATAGAATGAGAGTGTGGAGAACACAGTTCACTGTATTTTTTTTGTGGTAATGTGAGTTGAGTGTGTGTAGGCAATACATCCAAAGGCATCAGAATTAATGCACTAAATGTGTGCAATTTTATATCAACGACAACAGTACAACACGACTTTAACTACTTTTTCTTGCCATCTGTGTGAAATCCAAACCCACTGCTATAAGAGTTCATTTTGTAGGCTTCACAATCCCGTGTCACATTCCGATTTGTTGTTCAATTCTGGACCATGTTCTATTTTCACTTTTGTCTTCTCAGGAAGTCATATCTGGTGCATTAGCTTTTATGTGACCATATATCCATGAATTGTGGGTCATTAAAGTTACACTCAAGTCTACTTTCTATGTCTTTGTGCATTATATTACTCCAGTTCCAGAATGACAGACTTGCTAAAGTAGAATATTTTTTACCCTTTTACACCATTATATACAACACTGTTAAAATGATGTATTGTCAAAAAAAAAAAAAAAAAAAAAAGAGTGCTTGCTGATTTGTAGGAGCCGGGAGTTTGATTTTCAGCACCCATGTGAGGGGGCTCATAACAAACTGCCTGGTTGCTCCAGCCCCAGGAGATATGACGCTCTCTTCTGACTTCCAAAAGTTCCCACACACATGTAAGTAAGAATAGAGTAAATCTTTTTTGATTGTTTGTTTCTTAGTTTTGTTTTGTTTTGTTTTGTTCCTAGACATGGTGTCTCTGTGTAGTCTTGGCTGTCCTGGAACTCGATTTGTAGACCAGGCTGGCCTCAAGCTCACAGTGATCCACCTACCTCTGCCTCCCAAGTGCTGGGATTAAATGCATGTACCACTACACCTTTTTTCAAATAAATCTTTAAAAAAATAAAAGACCAATAGGCAGGCAGGTGATGAACTGCTGTGCTAACACGACATTTTCATTGAGAAAACCTTTACTTGATTAAATCCACCCAGCAGCTGTTTACGATTAGTTTGGTTCTTCGGATGGAACAAGTGTGGGAAGGTTTGGTTTGGTAATCTAGCGCTGTCTTTGTTATTGCCACAGAGGCAATTGCATTCTATAGATGACTTTGTGCAATTGATCTTGTGTCCTGGGTGCCTCTCATCACAAGGTAATAAAACATAGCACATAATACCAAACAGGAACTTGCCCTCACAAGAACTAACTCACCCACACTAGGCTTCTATGAATGCTTGACTCCTTAGAAAATGCCCTTTAGAAGGAAAGGACTACGTCAAAAAGTGTCTCAGGGGGCGCCACGTCTCAGCTGTGGTTGATGTGACTGACAAAGCACAGGAGAATTGCAGGAACACTAAAGTTGTTATGATAGGACTGTGGGTGGTTGGTTTTGTTGTTGTTGTTGTTGTTTTGTTGATTTTTTAAAATCAATTCTGAGGTTTAAAAAAAAGCCACCTTGACACCTACAGTGATCTGTGAGGTAGGACTTCAGGACTTCCTGTCCAGAACCAGCGTCCTCCTGAGAGACTTCTGCTACCTTCCATAAGCTATCCAGTGGAAGCAATATAAACTACTCACACTCGACAATGTCACCATTCCTAGCAGATCTAGCAGTTTGGTAAAAGTCCACTCAAACTGAAGAGCTTGAGAGGTCTTTTGGGGTCTCAGTGATTTACGAGGCTTCTCTTTGGACATAGAAGAACCAAAGACATCTTAGTTCGCCCAAGGTTTCACTGAGGAGGGCTCCTGGTGACCTGGGCACTGCTTGACTTACCAGAGGACTGTGGGAACTTGAGCTTGGTCATCTGCTTTTTTTTTTTTTTTTTTTTTTTGAGCCTCATTGCAAAGCAAGAGGAGGTCACCCAGACCAAACAAGGCTTGCCAACCCTTCCTTGCACTTGCAGACCCTTGTGAGTACTGTTAACTAATTGCATAGAATCCTAGGCGTCCTTCCTGGCATCCTAGAAATAGCATCCACTTCTCTGGCTATTTCTAGATGAAGTGAAAAACTGTGGTAAGCAGCAGTATTGTCACCATGCAAATCCAGGACATATGGGAAAAGTTAAAGATGTGGTATGCCTGTGGGTTATAATGGATGTGAGCAAGATGCTCATTTACCAGTTGCAAAGAGTGCTAGTGTTTGGGCTTCTAACTGGAGCTCTTCCTGGGACTCCCTTAAACTTGCTTTCTAATTTCTTAAAATAGTTTTGGAACCTACAGTTGAGATCTGCAATAGTCAGAATATCGACTTAAATTGCATCAAGAAGTAAAGTTGACTTAACATTCAAGCTTCAATTCAACATATTCGATATATTCCCATTGGCTTTGGCCTTGTGTGTATGTGTGGGGTGTGTTAGGAATATTTTACATTAGAGTTACAATTAAGCAAGGGCTAGCACCTTATTTACACTCTTGTACGGTGAACCCCTAGAAAGGCAGTTCCAGCTTCCCCTGAATCCACTGAGGCTGTGCTTCTGTGGGAACATTTATCATACCACATTTTTTTTTTCTGTCCCTCTTTCCCTAAACGACAGCTGTGAGAAGCAATCTGTGGGTTTTTGTTTGTTTGTTTGTTTGTTTTTATGAGTCAGTGAGCAGTCACCTCTAGGGTGAGCTAGTTGCTGGTGCTAGTGTGCCCCCTCCCCCACACCTTCACTATGCTGGATAGCATATCTTTATCACTTGCAGCATGAAAAAAAAAATAGAAGAAGTCCTTCTCCCCCTATAAAACTAGGTGATCTTATTTGGTAGGGGAGTCACATACTGTTTCCAAGACGGAGACATCCTGTGAGAAGTATGTTGAGAGACAGATTTCATTAGAGCCTGAAATGACAGGAATGGTTTAGATTTAGCACTGGAGAGGGAATGCTGCCTCTAGGTATCATACAAGTAAAATGATCCCAAGTGCTTTATCTGATGCCAGCTGTGCAGCCTTCTGGATAAGTCATCCCACCGCAGCCACTTGGAGGCTTGAGTGCAGCCAGGGCAGCGGACAGCGGCAGTGCTACCATCCCAGTAGTTCCTTCACGCCCTGCCCTGTCCGTCACAGCACTTTCTGTAGCATCCCCTGGGCCGCAGGCTCAGTGGGATACAGACCAATAAACTCTACTCACTGGGACTGTGCTTCCCTGACGCAGTAGCCACTCACCCCTTCTTATTTGCCCTGGGACCTGGTGAATCATCTTTTGTGCCATTGTACGCTGTGTGTGATTCATTTCAGGCTTTTTTTTTTTTTTTTTTTTTTTTTTTTTTTTTTTTTTTTTTTTGGTCCAGTCTCAGCGCAGTGGCTCATTTGGGGGAACAGCCTGCTCATCTGTTAAATGTCATGGTTCACAACATTGCACTCGTCATCGGAGCCCCGCGCTGGGGATTAGCGTCGTTAAATATGAAGATGACAAAAAAAAATTACTTTTGTGTGGGCGAGACTATCCAGGCCTCCCAGGCACTTATTTTAAGACAATAACTTTCAGAGATCTTTATGGTGATGACATTGTCAGGCTTTATAATTCCGTTCCCTTTGCTTTTATCAGGAGACATATGTGCCTTAAATTCAGAGCGTGAAATCAGCATCCGCTGCTTAGCGTGTCCTCAGAACAAACGCGATTAGTGGGTCTTCTCATTTCCTGACAGCCTCCCTGCCCCTCCCTTCTCCCTTCCCCCTCCCTTTGGATTTTTTTTTCTTTTTTCTTTGTCCATTTTGGAGCTAGCGAATTGTTTCTCCTTGTGTGCACTTTAACATTTATGACAAAATAGTTTTTCCACGAGAAGTATTACTAGTTCCATCAGAGAAAAAACGATTCCTCTGGTTTGCTGAGAGATGAGGGAGTTAATCTCTAGAGCTATTAAAGAAGCTAATAGCAGCTGTTCTATCCTAGGGGCAGAAAAAGACCAGGAATGTCTTATGGCTGTTTCTGCTGGGCAGGGCAAGCACGGCTACCTTGGCCAGGATTGCTAATGGCCATGGAGTCCTCAGGCTTTGTTGAATTTTCTCAGCAGAATAAAGAAATATTTTTTCCAACTGCTTTATTTAATCACACTTGTTTTTTAGGACAAGTTTTAGTTTTAGGTTTTTTTTTTTTTTCTTTATAAACAGAGCTAAGATTTAGCTTTTCCTAGATTAGGAAACAGATTATGAAAATATTTTCCTGGGTCAGAAAACAAAACAAAACCCAAACAAATAGAAAACTACCTCACTGCCGGATGAATTGAGGATGTTGATGCCCAAATGCCTAGAAAGTTTGGGGAAAACGAGGCAGGAGACAATTGCATCTCCTCCCATGACAGTTGCCCAATGTGCGGAAAGACCTTGTTGTCTGCCTAAGGGTCATCTTGAGTACAGAACCGCTTTCACAGAGAGCTCCTGTCTGAACCAGCGCAGCTGAGGGACAAGTCGCCATTCCTGCAGCTGCAGCCCAGAGAACCGAAGACAGGCATGCTTTTGCTGTGTGTTTTAAATTAGCTTCGTCAAGCTATAAATATTTTTAGTAATTTCTAAAAAACGAAACATTTCTGTCTACACCAGAAGACTGAGTTGTGCAACACAAATGAATTTCTTATGGAGGTGAGCATTGGAGAGCAACGTGGAGGTGTTTCTGACTAGCTAGCCTGATTAGCTTTACTTATAATTGCTGTCACTTGGTATGATGCTTAGGTTTTTGTTTGTTTGTTTTGTTCATTTTTAAAAAAAAAAAACTTGACACAATCTGGAATCATCTGGAAGAGAGAACCTCGACTGAAAAAATTCCTCCGTCAGGTTGGTCTTTAGAGAAGTCTAAGGCATTTACTTGAAAAATGATGGACAGGAGGGGGCCAGGCCACTGTGGGTGATGCTACTCCTGGACACGTGGTCCTCCTGAGTTGTATACAAATGTGGGTCATGCAAGCCATGTGGAGCAAGCCAAGGGGCAGCATTCTTCCGTGGCCTCTGCTTTAGTTCCTGCCTCCAGGTTCCTGCTGAGCTCCTGCCCTTAGTGCCAGTCACAGAGACTCTAAGGTGTAAGATGGAGGAAATCCTTTTGTCTCCAGGGAGCTTTTGGTCACAGTGCTTATTGCAGCAACAGAAAAGGAACTAAAACACTTGCTCTGAGGATTTCTCAGGTGTGAAAATCAAATTCCTGCCCATGGATTCTAATGCCTTCTGTTGAACATGCACAAGAGCCTCAGAGTGTCCACTCCTTAGGCAAGCATCCTTCTGAGTTGCCAGTCTGACTGGGGCTTTGCCTCAACTCAAGGCATTTTTCTTTTTGGACTTACTAGCATCGTTTTTGTCTTCTCCTGTTTTGTGCCTCCATACCCCTTGCTAATATCAGTGGGAATGATCTACTCCCACGAACCTTTTTCTGAAGAGATGTAAGAAATACACACTTATTCATCCCCACTGCTTCTCTTTCCACAGAGTAAGCAATGTGAATTATGTGTATAGTCTACCCAAGGCATCCACTGGATGTTCTTAGAACATCAAACTGTTCTGAACAGCACTCTGGGTCAGGGTGATATAATGTTTGAGAAGGTGAAGATAAAATGATGCAGGCACAGCCTCCCTTGCTCCCTCCCTGCCTTCCTTCATTTGACTTCTACTTTTTCTTCCTTTCTTTCTTCCTTTCTTCCTTTCTTTTTTTTTTTTTTTTTTTTTGAGACAAGGTTTCTCTGTATAGCCCTGTCTGTTCTGGAACTTAACCGGGCTGTTTGAATCCAGAGATCCACCTGGCTCTGCCTCTCAAGTGCTTAGATTAAAGACACGCGCCACCACATCCATCTTGACTTTTACCATCTTAAAGCATGGACAAAGTAAGAAGTGATGAAGAAGATACTAGTTAAAGCTGGAGTTTTGTTTGTTTGTTTGTTTGTTTGTTTGTTTTTTGAGACAGACATACTTGATTAGGAACAATCTTTGTGAACTGAGATTGTTGTTGTTGTTGTTAGACTTTGAGATGAGTTTTAATATTACAACTGGAACATTTGGTAACCAGAATTCTGTTAATGCTTTTGCAGTGTTACCTGGCTATCATCCTCATTGCTATGGTCAAGAGAGTCAGATGTTATGGGGCACATACTACTCAATAATCTTTGCTGTCTGCTGGCCCTAGAGTGTGTGAGGAGGATGCGAGCAGGAATGGCTTAAAGACACAAGCTCTACCCTATTCAGACGACTGCATTTTTTAATTGTTTGTTGAGTTGTTTCTTGCATTATGATGGACACAGCCAGCAGAACGTATGCAATCTTGTTCTTTTAGTTCTAATAACCAAAGAGGACACAAAGTAGTGAAAAGTGGGGTGGAAATGGGCTGGGCGTGGGAATTTCAGAGTCAGAAGCAGGACAACGAAACGTAGAAACCTTTGAAAGATTTGGGAGAAAATGGCTGACAGAAATGAAAGAGCTGGTTTAGTGTGACAGTGACACTTCCCCTCCTCTGGACACAGGGCTTGCCAGCGCTGATTAGTGCTGGGACTGGGTCCGCATTTACATGGCTATCAAAGACTGCAAAAATTAAAATGGCCCAAATCAGAACGTTCTAATTTCTATTCCTTACTCCACAAACCAATCTCTTGACTATATGTCTTTTTCCCAGCAGGGGCGTACACTCCAAGAAACTCAGTTACTCAAAGACAAAAACCTCAGTAATTCTTAGTTCTTTTTTTATTTGCTACTTCTTCAACCACAATATATGTCAATCTCCTTCCAAAATATACCCCAGAGATGTCTCTTTCTGTCTCCGTTGCTACCACTTGTCTGCCTCAAATAGAAGGTTAAGTCGATGGTTTAATGTTTTAATGACATAATCCTAATTCTCTGCTTTCTTTTGAAAGCAAAAATAGGAAAGGATCATCATAATGCAAGGCTGTGAGCTTCCGGGGCCTTGGGTAGCTGACAATGTCATATTGCCTATTGTTTTCTATCTCTGGACCCTTGAAAGGCGTCAAGCAATGAGAAATCTCTCCTTGACAAGGGAGAGAGAGGAAAGCAAGATGCTTTGTGGCTTTGGGCATGGTGGGCTTCCTCCCTTCTGGGGTGGCTTGTGAGTTAGACGGTATGGTTATTGGTCTCTGGAAGAGTGTTCTTTTTTTTCCTTCCCCATTTCTTTGCCCAAATTGTCCCCCCATTAAAACCATCTTCAACCAGAGGACCTCTGAACACAAATTCTATCGTTTGCCAGAGTGGGACATCCACCAAGAAAAACCTGCGAGGGAAGAAATAACAAGATAACACTTCCTCAGTTTCAGAGGAATTCACTTTAGAGATGGTGAAAGATCAGAGCTAATCTTTTTCTTGTTCATTTTTTTTGTAGATTATACTATAATACAATTTTGCTAAGAGTTCATTTACTATTAACAGGCTATCTTTTCTATAATGTGAGTTTTTGCTTCTTTGTTCAACGTCAAATGAGTGTAGCTGTGTGGGTTGGGTTGGTCTCTGGGTTTTTAATTCTGTTCCATCAATTCATGAGGCTAAGCTTGTGTGAGCTGTATGCTATTTTGCTCCTATGGATCTGTAGGGTAATTTAAAGTCAGAGTACGGAGACATCACCAGCATAGCTGTTCTTGCATAGGATTGCGTTGGCTATTTCGGGGTCTTTTTGCATCACTTGCATTAATATGATGGCTGACGATGATAAACGTTTTTCATGTTTTTTTTTTCCCATTTGTATTTTATCCTTTGAGAATCATCTGTCAATTTTTGCTTTAGTTAAGGTTTCTACTGTTGGGATAAAACATCATAAGGAAAAGTAACTTGAAGAGGAAAGGGTTTATTTTAGCTAACAACTCTCAGGTCTCACTTGATCACTGAGGACAGTGAGAGCAGGCACTCAAGGCAGGAGCCTGGAGGCAGAGACTAAAGGAGAGGTCATGAACCACTTGCTCAGTTGGCTTTCTTACAGATCCCAGGCCACAAACCCAGGGCATCTGGGACCACTCATATCAATTATTAATCAAGCAAATGCACCACAGACTTACATGGAGGCAGATCTTATGGAAGCATTTTCTCAGCTAATGGTCCCTCTTCTCAGATGAATCTAGGCATGTCAAGTTGCCACAAAACTAGCCAGCATAATTTCATCTGTGCATTTATTAATTGGGCTTACTGATCTGGGGAGTTTTTTAAGTTCTTCATATGGTATAAATTTTAACCACTGCCCAGATGTGTAGCTGACAAAGAGTTCTCTCCCATTTTGTAGGCATCTCTGGACATACTTTTTATTTGCTTAATTTGTTTAATTAAGATCAAGATTAATAAACATATGGATTTTATATTGATATTTTGATAAAATATATTTCTGTGTTGGCGATTTTCATTCTGTTGCTGTTAATGCTTGTGTGCATAAATGGTTCTGATTATAGTTAGGATATATTTTCTAAAATGTGTTATAGGACTCAAGAAAACAGAGTAAAATCTACAGGGTGGAAACACCTAGACAGTGGTCTTGGAATCAGGAAATCAATAGCTTTAGTATAGATGTGAGATATGGGACTCATAGACCCCGCTGACGGTGAGATGATGAAAATCAAAACAAGTTAAGATAATCTTTAAATTCTGGTTATTAACAAAGTGATAAGTATTAGAATTTACTGAGATCCTGGAGAATATGCCAGATCCAGTGACGGCAGATGGGAGTAAAAGTTCTAGTATGGCCATCTCACATTGAGGTATGAAGCATATAATTCGGAAAGGATGTGTGGGGTAGTGGCCCCCTTTCCATCCATCATTTCTTTCTCATCATTATGTGCATCACCTGTCATAGTTGGAGGGCTCTGGCTCCTCACTTGGAGGTCTGATGGTTGTATCTTAATCAGGTAATCTTTCCTCTCGAATATCACAGACATTGATTCACACAACACAGATTTAACTCACTCTCCATATGATGTCCCTTTATCCAAAAGGCTTGATTAGAAATAGGGTCTGTAAAATATTTGGCAAATATAATAATTATAGTTTCATTTTCTGTAAGCTTCTAAGGAAAGACGTATTTCATGGCCTTCTGAGAACACCAAGAAAATTTCCAAATCACTCTTCTTAATCATTTCATATGCCATGGTTTGTGGATATGGAATTAGAATTGTTGCAGTGACATTGTCACCATAAGGGACACTGCCTTAAGGATGAAACTAAGAGTATGAATGGATACGGAGATGGAAAGAAATCAACTTCCCAATGACATCATTCCGTCAACTGAGTGCCAATGGAACTGGGCGGCAGGGGGCGGGGGTGCAGGGAGAAACATTGAGTAACACGAGCATGTCCTGGGGCTGATGGGATAATATAGGGGAAAAATAAATAGAGGAAATAAATAATTGCAAAAGTGGCATCCTTGTAATGCGTTCCCCAAGAAGAATAAGAGAGTTTCCATAGGAACAGAGACACTTTTCCTCATGGGTAAAAGGGAAGTAGACATGGCTGTTTTATTTTCTGAGTTATGAGCTCAAGCGCAATCTTTTCCAAGATGTAGGAAAGGTTATGAAACTGTCTCAGATGGTTACCAACAGATGACTAGAAAAAGTATATTACATGTACACAGTAGAGTTTATTCAAACATAGGAATGAAATAAGCCAGTCTGAGACAAGTACCACATGTTACTTTCCCATATGTACAATCTAAATTCGAACAAAATAAGAGATGCAAATAGAAGAGGGATTATTTGAGAAGAGGATGGAAACCAGAAAGAAGTAGGAGGAATCAGAAGAGAATATCAGGTGATGAATATTGTCAAAGTATATTATATACATGTGTGAAAACACAGTCATGACATTTTTATTCAATGAATATACACTAATTTTTTAAAGCCCTTAAATCATTACCTTTTTATAGAAAATAATTTGTCTTTTTTAGGCTCTTGGGAAATTACATTTTATCTTCATGAGTTTACAAAACTCACAGTAAATTTCTCTACCAAATTCTAAAGATTTGCTGTGATGTTGTTTGTACTTGTTGCTGTACATAAATGGGGTCTGAGAAGCTAAGCATGGTAGGTGTTTCTTGTGCTGGAAGTTTAAGGATTAGGAAACTGGATTTAGAGTCTCTTAAAGCTAGTTTTAGCCAAAAGAAAAAAAATTTAAGTTTTCTACCTAAATACGGAAAAGACAAAGATACATGCATTATTTTTCTTCTGACTCATAGCACCATTCACTAAGACTAAATTTAATTTAAAGTCAGTCATAGTAATTCTTCATTGACTCTGTCTTTACCTTTTTTACTTTTATGACATTTCCTCCATTTCTTTGATTAGAAATTTTTTTGCCAAAAGTTGGAAAAATAATTATAACATTTATCCAAAGCTGTAACTGGAATGCATTTCCTCTAAGAATAGATGATGAATAGAATATCTATTTGAACTCTTTGGATGGTTTTATAATGAGCATCAAGTTGAGAAGCTAGATGGTATTTCAAGATGATTAGCTGTGACTTGTAGTTAGGATGTAGTGGGAGGCTCCTATTACAAGCCCATTATAGACGTCAGCTAACACATAACTTCAGGTTAATTAGAGTATTATGAAACCATGTGGAGGAGGAACACGTGGGCTCTTGTTTTGTGAACACGCTACTGTGTTTGTGCTCATTTTAGGTAATGTAAAAATAGCCTGCTTTGAATAAAACCACCTGGGGATTCAAAGTGCAGCTTCTTTGGTGTGTGGCTTCACTGCTGGCTCACTAGGCCTTTCTGCAGAACTGTCTTCAAATTCTGATAAGAACCAAAGGCCCACTTCATTTGAGTGACTATTAAATCTAAGTCATTTCAAATATCTAGGAGTCAAGACAGCTTTGGCAGAACTTAGAATATAAAATGTTTAAGTTAATGTATTCAGAGGATGGTTCCTAAAAGAAAAAAGCTACACATTCATGACACCAAATTAC